>NC_089878.1:20140892-20447857 GCF_040182565.1 Anser cygnoides
CATAAGGCTGATAAAGAATAATGGGTGGCTTTAATTTATGATGCTAGAGCAATTTGGTGCAAAATCTCACTTTCCTTGGTAACTTATTCGTAAGAATTATGAAATGAAATGTCCCAAAAGGTGTCTGTATACTAGCTTGCAAGGAGAATATGCTCTGTCATATAAAGAGAAGGAATCTCTCATTATAAAAGGACCAAGGTTTGGAACATCTGAGTGCTCTTTGATGTTATTTACTCACTGTTGGCTTGAAGCCAACAATAAAAACTTTAAATGTGACAGTGAAGAATTGGGCCCTGAGAGACATTGTAAAAACAAATTGCCCTTCTCTTTCCTCCTCAGTTATCTCCATCTGTGAAATGGGAATAGCCCGTTCGTCAGAGCACACTTGTGAGATATAATTCATTAATGTCTAAGAAACGGTTTTAGAACATCAAATGGAAGTCTCTGTTCAAGCATCAGGTATTATTAGGTCTGAAATGAAAGCTATTATATATTGCTGCATCAGGAGCTACTTGAAGTCTCTTATTCTATACAAATAACGAGTGGTACACGAGTGATTTTTATCTTGTCTTAATAGGATAGTCTATCCACAGTGCTGTAGGAGTGGTTTGTACTGTTGAAATGACATTAGGGAGCGCTGCTAACACACTGAGCAGAGTCATCCATTCCAGAAATGTTTTGATTTGGGGAGTCAGAGAACCAGGAAAGAAAGATGGTACATGAGAAAAGAGAGAAAGGTAAGACGAGGATGGTTGGGGCAGGAGGGAGGAGAAGGGTAAAAAGGAGGAAGTAAGGCAGAGCAGGGCAGATAATCTGAAAAAAAAAAAAAAAAAAAAGATGGAGAAGATGGAGGGAAAAAGGAAAGAAATGAAAACCTGATCTTTTAATTAAAATAAGAAGTCAGTTGGATGTGTTTATTGAAGAAAAAAAAAAAACACAACTTAGAAAAACAAGGCTGTAATGCCATCTTGGGGTTTCTGGTGACATCTCAATCCAGCAGAGCTTTGCTCATTTGGTTTGTGAATGTCAACAGAAACCCCTTGATGCCATTGAGGCTTGCAGTTGCCTCTCATTGATTCTGTATTATTTCAACAGTGGAAAAATAACACCTTTATTTTCACAGCCAAAGTACCTCACACTGTGATAGAAAAGTACATGTGCTTATTGAATATCATCTCTGTTCATTTTTACCTAACTTCTTTGTTATCACTATGGATTAGAAAGATATGTGCTCTTTTATGGCTATCACATGAAAGACTATTTGTCAAATATACTGTAGTCCAAGTCTTCATTAGCCTAAGGGATATAGACTACTCTGTCCAGCTGTCTTCTGCTGTTTATTATTTTAAATTCACCTTATTGGTGTAAAAATTACCCCAAGCAAGCCTCTTATTGATTCTTCTGTGTTGTATCCATTTTCCTCATATTTCACAGACAGAATAAAACCTACTTTGTGAAATGAGTGAGAATCTGCACCATTTATTCATGAGTATGTATAGAATTCTGGGCCCAACACTGTAACATGCAGTAAGTCTTCACATTTTGCTCAAACACAGGAGGTTCAAAGGTGAAATCGGTGACCAAGTAGTGTGTTGTCTCTCTCAGGCTTGATTTCTGCAGAGTTCAGGTAAAGAGTGCCATTGTAAAATGCACAGCCTGAACTGTACTATCCTGTGCTTGTGTCAAAAACCTACATGAATTAATTGCGTCAAAGGCATAGTGTAAGTTCACTGTCTACTATGATGACAGTGGGAAAGGTCAACATTTAAATTATATATAGGACAATGTTTTTATATAATGTTCATAAAATAGACAGTCTTATTATTGAGAAATATTCAAGTAATCACAACTTTCCAGTAGGATTTTTTTCTTTAGAAACAGCAAAAATTCTGAAGACACATTCTGTGGTAATTGAGCTGACATTTCTTTGTGACATGTAAAATAATTTTGTGATAGAGGTGATTTCACATACACCTAAATGTTCCCTCACAGTCTAGCCTATCTACTCTGGGCCGAAATCTCTTTAGTGGTGGGAATTTCACCACCTCCTTGTTCAGGCTGAGCATGTGTTTCTCTGTCCTTACAGCTACGAAGTCGTTTCGCAATTTCTCAGTTAAATCTTCATAGCTTCAGGCTGAAATTATTCGGTTTTGTTCTGCTTGTGGTGGACGTGGAGAAAACTGATCACTAACCTCATCTATTTTGTAACCATTATTTTTCAGTCTTTCCCCATTGGTCATGTTTTCATAATTGCTCTGGTTTTGTTGCTCTCCTATGAATTTTCTCTCAGTGGTCAATACAACTTTTGAACGGTGATGCCAAAAACTGGTCATCAGCTTTCATGCTGGAACCTTCTAAGTACTGCGTGGATGACCTCTGGTGTCCTGCTCAGATCCTGCTGCTAAGACATCCTAAATTGACTGTTTTATATTTTTCCCAGTTCTGTCTCACTGATGACTTGCACTCTGCCTTTGGCATTCTTCACCTGATTCTAGGCTGCAGTGCTGCTGTCTGTTGTCCAGGTATTCTTTATTTTGTATTTGCATATTTGATACTTGCTACCTAAGTAAAGGACTTAGTCTTGATACTACAACCCCACAGCTTCTTGCACTGGGTAAGAATTTTGAATTTACAGGCACTACACATTCTGGCTGAGGGAATGTATTCATTTCTGTGAATTGCCATGAAACCCTGTCATCAGTGCAGTAGAGGGTTCTTCTTCCTAATCCTAAATTAATTTGTGTATATTACCTCTAATTTTGGGGGGAAAATTATTTCAGAACTTAAAAATTATTTTTCATTTTCTTTTTTCCTTTTTTTTCTTTTTGGCTTAATAATGAGACTTTATTCTAACAGTCTTTAATTATCAAAACTTTATTGAAAACATCAAGAGTTATATGAAGATACACTTGACCTGGAGTGAAGTATCAGGAGTTTTTAAACATTTAACTTATAGTGTATATTAGTATGAAACTAAGTTGAGCAGAACCCATTAATGTCACAGTGATCGGTTACCAATGGAAATAAATAATTCATGATGAAGGGAATTAGTCTAATTAGCAGGCAGTTTGAGTCCTTTGATAAAACCCAGCTCTAATTCCGTGAAGGGCAGGAAGTGCTGTCATCAGTCAGCCCTGAAAAGATTAGCATCTATTATGAATGAGGTTAGACACCCTAGTGAAGTCATGTGTGTCCTGGAGACAAACTTAATATGTTCCAGAATGGGACACAGTTTGTCTCACCAACACATCATGATTCCTACTGGGCTATTGTATGTAATAACAAGCAAAGATCAGTGCTCCTTCCTATCATTCTCCCCCTGTCCATCATTCTGACAACTGTGCAAATACATTTTCCATGCAAAGCAGGGAATGTGCCCTGAATACTTGTAAAATTGCATGAGATGTCAAAGAAGATGTGTTACCTTTTCTCAGCAACCTAAAACCAAAGCAACCAAAATACCAGTGAACAAAAGAGGGCTTAAAAAAACATCTGGCATATATATGGGTTATAGTGGGAGATGTATCAGTTCAGAAGTATGTTGATTCCATTTGAAAACACTATTGTCATCTGTCATAAGATGTGTTGATAAAGCTATAGCTGTAGCTATGCATGATATCAAGGCTTAAAATAACTGGTGATGCTATAAGCTTATTGTATTGGATGGATATATAGAAGTAACACCCTGGAAAACTACCTAACATTCTGGAAGGGAGGCAAAAAAAGGGAGAAGGTTCTTTGTGTTATGTATTTTCATTTAGAAATGTTAACTGGTTCATTTGAGGAGACTAGCTGTGAGCTGTGCAAGCTTCACAGTTTTGTACTACATGCTGACGCAACATCAGCTGTGTTTCCATTTTTGCTTATGAGCCTTTTGAAATTATATGTTTCCGTTTTGCAATTTGATGCAATAATGAAGAAACTCCACATTTGTACGTTATTGTATTGCCTGTTTTTATTGTAGGAAATTAATTGCTCCTTTTATTTATGTTATTAAGGGGGGAGAAAACAATTTTGCTGTATTTTATCATTTGCTGTAATAATTATCATACTAGTAATACAACGGAAGCCTTAGAAACAGAGTATATTATGTTCAAATGTCTGAACAGCACTTAATACACTGACACTTGTGGCTAGGGAATACTGGTATTCAAATGTACATCTAGAAAGGTAACAATAAGTTACTAATAATATCCCTGATGAGCATAAGTTGATTTATAATTTAGAAATGAAGAGGAAAAGAATAAGTATAGTCAATGCAAGAAATTATTTTCATAGAAACAGAACAATATAGTAACTAAGCTGGCCCAATACTAAATAACAGTGGAGCATTGATATTGCAGAGAGTGTCAGAATCAAGTGCTACACTAACTTGAAGTAGATTCCTAGATGAGGTTAAAAAAAAAATAGTGACCTTCTCTGAAGGGTTTATTACTCTGAGTACCTGGAAGAAAGAAGATATACAGTTAGTCTGCCTTGCTTTGTTCATTTTTGTCTAGAACTTGCTGGCTAGTAAAAGTCTGGACAAAATTCAGTTGTATGAGATTTTTTGCTGATTATATCATATCTTATTCTGTGTGCCTCTCTAAAATGACCTATGTTATGGGTGTGCCTTAGGCTAGTGAATGAGTTCATTCATCTCATTAGAATGGGTTTCTTTATACTTACATGTGAACAGGTGAGCACTGTAACTACTATTACTATTGCTGTGTTGGTGGGGCATGATCCTTAGAAGCAGAAAATTTATGTTCTGGAAAACTTGGAGTATTATGCATCAGTTCAGGCAATGGACCAATATACCCTGAAGTCACGTAAAACAGAGGAAACATGAAAAGATTGTAACAAAAATGTGTCACGATACAGAGGAACTTCCTGTATAATTCACTTTCATATGTTAAGTCTTCCATGGAGTTCACAGGCTGTTTGGTGTGCATTTTTCAAGTTAAAAATACCACTGAGTATAGACATAAGAATTTATCAAAACATCATTTGTTCCATATACTCCAGTAACACCCGTCCCAGGTAATACTTTGGTAGCATCTGCCAAAGAGATAGAGCAATGAGTTCCTTCTTCCTAAAGCTTATGTCAGGTTGTCTTCTGTCTGCCCTTTCCTGGCCTGTCTAAGGAAGGTTGAAGTGCCTCAACATAGATACTTTGCCTTATTTGACTGTGAAGAGCCGTGTACTTTTCAGCAGCTCATGGTTTTTTCCAGATTATTCCCTACAGAATTCATAGGGTTAAGCACCAGGGTAGGGATGAAGGTTAGGAGTTCCACCGCTGGTTCCACCCAGCTTTACTCTGTGGTTCTGTTTGAGGTTTCCACCAGGCACTGCTCGACATGACTTGGTGCATCACAGTGGGCCTGAGTCATGCATCACAAACAAACCCAGCCCTTTAAGTCAATATCTACAGGTTACAGCTTAGTTGTATTCCCACTGAACAAAGATACATACTCCAAAAGCAACCATAGTTGCTCATAGCTGCTGATTTTCCTTGAAGAATGTGCTTAAGCAGTACCCTGTCCTTTCACTACCAGGTTGGTGACGGGGAAATGGCTAATGGCACAGCATGTCTGACTCTTAAGTGTACTTGCATTGCTGTATTCCCTTGACAAAATCTAAGTTCTTATCCACTGGGACAGGTGGACCTGCTGCTTCAGTAAGGAAAATGGCGGGGGGGGGGGGGGGGGGCGGGTCTCAGTAAGTCCAAGTTGTGTGACAGAAGATATATACTCCAGGCAGCCGTGCTGCTAGGGAGCTGCTCTTTCCCTTTCTCCTGAAAAAGGGAATTCTGCAGGACTTTGATATTCTAAAAACAAGCAAGCTGGAGAAAGAAGATCCTTTCACTGAGGCACTCTTTATCTCAGCATCTGTCTCACCTGTCCCTTCACTGAAGCATCCTTAAAGGACATCATCCATTAATCAATTCCTGTCCTTCCTGCTATTTTGTAACTGGTGTTTACATGTGTCATCCCATGTCTCTGTTGTCCTTAATCCTTACTCACACCCTCCCACAACACCAATACAGTGAGATACTGCAGTGAAGGGCATGTCATCCGCATTCACAACTAAATCTATAACACACTGAACCATTTTCAAGGCTTATAAAAATGGGTGTTAGTCCATTCTCATTAATTACTGATCACACTTTTGATCTGTTCTTGCTGCTTGTTTTATTCAGGGCCTGTGGTCATGCCCTCTTCTCGTATCACTGTGAGTCGTCTCTTTTGTAACTATAAGACTGTTTAGATCTTTTTGTAAATAACACAGAGCTAAAATTGTCCTAATGAGTCTGGCATGCTGGTGAAATGCTCACTCTCAGGTGTGTCTTTGATTCACAATGCCTATAACGTACTGAGTGATCTAAATTAACCACTGCCTGTTGTCCCCATCTCAGACCAGCTTGTGTTCTCAAGTACTTCCTACAGAACATTAGATATTGGCTGCTTCTACTGGACAGAAATACATAGCAGAAAAATGCATGTCCCTAAGTTTCCCAATTCACCATAAAATTAATCTCTTTTTTTTCTGCAAGTAAATTCAGGCACTGCAACTCTCACTCAAAAAGTTTTCTCCAACTCAGAGAGAGAAAGTAATGAAGTATAGTAGAGAAAGGGGAAAACATACAGATTAAAGTATATGTTATTGACCTAGTTTTACTGTATGTTTATCTGCATCCAAACCAGTGTAATTAAGGCAACAGGATGGAGAGGGACTGAGGTAAGGTTACAGAAACAGTGGTCAGGAAGGTGTTCAATTCTAAGGACATTGCTGGAAGCATGAAAGCATAGCAGCATGACAGGCAGGAGAAAGAAGGGATCATGCAGGCTAATATTGCAGGGACATAGAGGAAACAGTAGGCTATGAAGTCAGCAGTAAACACTGAAAAAGCAATCCTGAGCCCCATTAAAAAGAAGCTGGAACTTGACATAGGCAAAACAATGGTGAGGAAGCCAAGTCTTTGAAACAATACTGGAAAATAATACTTTTGGCATTAGAGACAAGTGAGCTTTTTGCCACCTTAGTTTTAACCAGTTGTACTTCATATCATACCCTGCCTGCCATTAGTGGGCTTGTAGATGAAAAATGCAGCTCATGCTCGTTGTGTGAATCCAATCCGAAGCAGACATTATAGCAGCATTTCCTGTATTTTGAACAGAATAGAAGCCCTGGTTAAATGGAGTGAGAAATGCAGACATTGTCCATACTGCAATCCTTGCGATGTGAGAGGAGGAAAGAGGTTTAGCACCAATTTAAACATCCCAAGACACTGCTATGGCAAGTCTGCAGTCCTGGTCAATGGGACGTTTTTGTTCATTCGATGCCATGAATTGTAGTGTAAGTAAGTGCAGTAAATTAAGTTCTTATGAAGTCTTCAATTAATTCAGCTTCTGTACTTATTTGTTGGATATTGTCTCAATTTCTGATATTTCTTTTTCACTTCCATCTCTACCTGCAGTGCCTCAGGACATCTTCTGTGCTGCTGCTTTTCCTGAGACTCATAGCATCGCCTGGAGCCTGCTGAGACTTCCTCCAAAAGAGGCAGCAAGGAGAACTCACCGGTATGCTCTTTCGGTTACTACACTCAAATACCTGATTCTTGTCTGCTTTTTCCATAAATAATTTTACACAAAGTGGGGGGGGGGGGGGGGGGGGGGGGGGGTGCATATGTTTATTAACTGAACTCAGATCCCACCTGGCTCAATTATAATGTGCAACCTCTGTGATGCACAACACACTGCAACTTTTTGACAGAACTCTTGTTGTCGAGGTGTTTGTCTCTAAACCAAGTAACAACATGACCTTCTCCTGTTATATCATCTGTGTGAATGCAAATTGTATTTTACCAGTGCACCAAAATTTTGAAGCTAACAAACCTTCTTTGAGCAGTGTAGTGTAACTTCTTTTGCATAATTAAACCAGAACCCCCCTTCTGGACAGGTTCACTCAGCTTTGCCTTCCCTTGAGTAATACACCTTCAGACCAGTGCCTCGTTTTGATGTATTACAATGATAGACTGAAGAGTTCATGTAATACATCATCACAGTCAGCTGTTGCTCGACGCCAAGGATTGAGAGACTGAGCCAGCTGTTTTTCTGATGTGTTCTGGTAATGCATCACCGGCCTATGGAAACTGATAATGTATTACTTCAAAATGACACTGCCTAGAAAAGAAAGAGTCCAGAGGTGCAGGCTCTGTATAATGAGGCATTCCAAGTACTAAACAGGGCTGCAAACTCCTGGAACAAGATGTTGGTAATAAATCAGTGTTCTACAGTATTACATTAGCAGTGTGGCTAGACAGGTACGCACAGACACTGTTGTGTGTAATCTGATTTCCAGTGCCTCTTTGTGATTCTGCTTTTGTGCAGATCAAAGATAACCCTAGCAGCAGTTTTACCTTCACTTCTCTTACAACCAAACAATTCACAATGCAAGCGACCCAGAACAAGAGACAGGGCAGAGTTATACTGTCTCAAGAAATTCAGTGAGTTGGGATTCTTCCTCAGTTTGGAGCACTGTTAGAGCCACTCAGATGCCACTCTTTCAGTAAACTGAGCCTATCTGCAGCAATGCCAGTGCTCTTCGCCTTTGCCCTTGACAGGATTATTATATCCCACAGGTGCAAAATAAGCTGGCCCAGAGGGCTGCAGTTGTGACTGACTTTTCCTGCAGGTTGACTGAAGGGGAGGAAGACTCCTTTGGCAGTCTCTTCATCCCCTCTCTGTTCCTTTTCCTCTGCCAAAGAGTCAAGCCAAGCAATAACTGGTCCCCAGTTATTCTCAATTAAAAAGAAAATTATCGGAACAGGTAGCAATTCTGAACATGTCTGCCTATAAAACTCTATCTCCTTGATAAAACAGGTTTGTGTATGTGTAAAAATATTATTTGCTGTGAATTTACTTTTAGCCTCAGGTCCATCAGCCACTTCACTGCCTTGGCATGTATGACTGTTAACGAAGTAAGCATCAAGTTCCAGCAGAATAAAATCACTTTCACTAAACAACACTCAAGAGCTTTCTGCAACAAATGAAAATCTATCAAACTCTGCTTGGGAGTAAGAGAAAGAATTATAAAGACAAAAGCTAAGAAATGATTTTTTTTTAAAGCTGTGAAGTACATTTCTACCAGTAGCTTTTCCAAATACTTCTGTTTGTTTTTTGTTTCTTTTTGTTTCTTGTCGTTTGTAGAGTGCTCTATAACTTTGTATGTGTAAACCTCATTATATCAGTAGCAACCCCTGAAAATAAACAGATCCTGCCCTCAAACTTTGCTCCCTAGTTATGGGAGGTTTACACTGCAAACAAAGGCTAAGTATATTTTCCTAAAAGTAAGTATGCTTTTCTGTCCGTAGTCAGACATTATAAATCATGGTACTACAAGACATTAAATATAAAGACATTAAATATAGTTTTGTGGCATGTGATTCAGAGTCAAAAACATTCCAACCTCATTTACAGCATGGTCAATAACAGTAAAACTCACACTGCTGGCTCAAATGTAATCAAAGATTTCTGAGAGACTTTTCCTGGCAGGCTTTATATTGGATCAGGTAGTTCACAGCCTATCCTTTCACAGACGCCATAAGGACAGCATAAATATTGTGTCAAGTACTATGACTTACCCAGCAGAAGCATGGTTGTGTGCTCAGATCTCATCCCTTGGCAGTTCCCTTCATCCTCAGTACTCCAAAGAGCTGAGTATTATCAACCCCTGCCTTTTCATCTTAAAGCCAATGCATAGCACTTTGCAAGGGCAAATTCCAGTGAGTAACATCTGTAATTTATTTCCTGCAGTTGATTGTGGGTATAAAATTCCAAGTGCAAATGATCTCAGTAACCCACCAAAGATTTCTCCATTATAAAAAAGAAACACAAGATTTTTCTGTTCTTGCTTTTTTCAGACCACCTCATTTCATCCCCAAGATTATATACATGATTGGCAATCAACCTTGAAGCATCACAGAAACATTTTACTCAGTCTTGGCTGCTTGTCTTTTATTTTACTCTTATTTTTAAGATATTTTTTCTTTTTCTTTAAACATTCTGGCTAAAGCGTATATAGAACAAAAGATCACATATTGGGAGTTCGGCTTTCATGGGACCAGTAGAGTGTCAGGTGTACATTCCCTCTTTGACACCATTTTGTCGCAGTTAAGTGATGATCATTAATATCTCCTTGAATGAGACTTCATGGAAATTGTAGTTCAGAACATGCAATCAGCTCATTTATGGTCTAAAAAGTGTTGCCCTGAGACAGTAGTTGACTGACACTCAACCATTTTCGTAAAATGCAACTTACCTGCTACTATTAGACACTGAGATTTGACTTTCTCTTTTCATTTTTGGCACACAACAAACGTCCCAGCTCTATTCTATGCATGGATAATCACAAAATTTGTATTTAACTCTCGTTACAAACTTGGACCATAAGACAAGTTTCTAATCGAAATAATTGTTTAAGATTATTACAGTGATAATTATTGCACTGATAATAACAATTTTCAGCTGACAATACATTAGCTCCATATGGAGATAAACTGCAAGGCCAATGGATTTATCATGATAACAAAATGGAATACTGTTAACTGACTGTCATTTTTCCATCCATGCACAAAGAAATCTCCCATTGATTTCATTGTCTTTTGACTGAGTGCTAGTAAGAGTTTCCTTTCCACATACGTATATAACCAGATTGAATCCTAAGTTAGTTTGATATCTTTGTTGTTGTTATTATGCAATTGTCTAAACAAGTACAAAAAGTGTGTACCTTTTCTTAGCACTGTAAGAGTAGCGCTTCTGGCTTTGAAAATGCCTTTTAGAAATAACAAACTGGAAGACAAATAAGGAATAAAACCAACTGTGAATCTGTTAGGATTTTACAGGATAGATAAATAAATGGGAGCAACAAGTCCTTACATAACTACTATTTCCTGTATGCAGCAACCCAGAAGAGATTGCTGTATGTCCATGAGATGGCTCTGTGTCCATGATCTTCCACCGTTAAACCAAAGTCTTTGCTACTGGTGATGCAAACGTTGGCTATTACAGCTCCAGCCTTTGAGTATCATTTTGGGCTGTATCAACTAATGTCTTTCATCCCTGAGTTTTACTCTCATTCTGAAAAGTATCCAAGGACACTTGGTAAAAAGAAGGATTTTTCACAGTGATATGTTTTTGTAGGGAGGCAAATGTACAGAACTGAATTGTTTAAAATCTTCAGCCAAACTGTCTTCAAAGAGCTTTGCATCAGACCATAAGCCTTTACTTAGCAGACCAAAAACTGTTAAAAAGCCTTAAGGTTTTGTTTAGTTCATCTGCTTCATCTCTTTCCTGAGGTTTTAAGCTGTGTGTTTATCCCTGTGCTGTTTTTCTTATTTGTCTTTAGACCATATCTTTTTAAAAAATTAAATAATCCAGATCGAGAACACTATAAAATTCTTCGGACATTTTGAAAATTGTCATGGACGTTTATTTGCTAAAAAGTACATTTGACACCACAAGACTAACATTAATATGCAAATCAGTGGACTATAAAATTCGTTTTGGTGCCTCCAGGGCTGTATTTTTATAAATACAGAAACATAATTATGCATCCTCCAGAGAACTAAAAATAATTATACAAATTTATAACAAAGCCCAAGGCAGTGTCTCCTTTTAACTGTCTGTTTTTAATATCATTTAAATCTTGTTAAAACTTAATTACCAATTCTCTTCTGTAATAATTTAGGTGGAAGATCTGAGGTCTAAGATCTAAGCTTGCTGTTTGAGAGAACTTCATCAGATAAACAAAGACACCAAGGCACAGATTGACAAAACAGGACAGTGCACAGAAAAACTTGGTAAAGGAAATGCCACTGTAGATGGTGATGATAATACATATATCTATTAACATCCACATGAAGTGAAACTGAGCTATGTCTTTTATGATGGTAATATAAGTACACCAGCATATGTATACACCTAAATATACATATATACAAATATGTTTACATATATGTGGTAATTTATTCATTCATACTGATGTAGCTCAAGCTGGTATCCACCCAGAGGGTACTCGAGGGACCAGTGCTTTCATTCTCGGTCCCTGTTCCCCAGCTGTTCTCAGTCTGGAAGGTGATGGCTGCTCGGTGCAGCTGTAAAAGTGAGTAGCTCTAAATTCAAAGCAGGCCTGGCCACAAAGTTTAGACAATGTTTGGAGTGGGCACGTTTAATGTTTTTCTACTGTTTGAATGCTAATAGATCCATGCTTATTTTTAAGGCTACATTTCAGAACAAGATAATCTCTTCTCCATAACTGTTAGAAACAGGCACAGTGGCAACTGTATGTTTGAATTACAGGCATGAAGTTAAGGGGAGGGCCTTGGCTTTGTACCCCCAGTAAAGCACCTGGTAAGCAATGTAAAGCAAATGTTGCATAGTCAAAACCTATTTCTTTAGACTGATTTACTGAAGATTCTCCACCCATACTGTTGTATTTGTCTGTCCAAAGACCCCAGCAATGTCATCTCTCTTTGCATTAAAGGTAAGGTACAGAGTAGAGCATACGGCTTCTCTGCTTTGAGGTTCCATCTTCCCAGCCATCTCCCCGCAGGTTTGCCTTTGCTGCCAAGATGAGGAATCTAGAAAACAGGGTAGCTTCTTGACTTCCTCCATCAGTGATAAAGGCCCCATCAACATGGAGACTGCTGCCTCGGGTCTTGTCTTTGTGTCATGTTTGCCAACCAGTGTTTAGTAACAAGTGTCACTGTCTGGTCCTCTGCTTTGAGCTAGAACACGTTTCTGTTAGCCTCCACATCCAACTGAAAGCAGCTTTGCGTTGATTTAATTCACCCTTTTTAGTATGACCATACTCACAATGAAGGATGTGCATCCAAACTTCCAGCTATTACACAATTGCCACTGGGCATAAATTCAAGTGATTTGGCAGAGTGTCTGGTTGGGAACCAATTCTGCTTCATTCTATCCAGCACATGCATTCCTTTTGATTGAAATGCCAGACGTTTGTTAGAATTACTGATGCTGGTGACAGCCATCTTCATAGCACTTCTCCGTGCTTTCAGATTGTGTATTCATCGAGTGTTAATGGAAATAAGAGATGCAAAATATTAGAGAATGCAGTATGTTACAGATTTCACATACTTGCCTTATTGAATTAACAAATAACCTGTTCATTTGCAAATATATAAATTCATCATATTTGTGACTGACACTTTGTATGCCTCAATTTTTTCTAGAGTGTTAACACTTAAATTTTAGGATGTCAAAATTATGTTTTTATTTAATGGCATAGACTACTCACAAATCTTGTAGCTTTCCTGTAGGAATGGTATCCTTCAGAGCTAGAAGTATGGAATATATAATAAGCTTATTTAATTTGTAAAACCTTGAAATTTAAATCAAGTGTTAAATAGGCTGTCATTTGCACCTGTGCAATTGAATTTGAAGTTGAGGGGTTTCCTGAGCTGGACTAGGTTGTAAATAGGTTGGTTTCATTGGGCTGTGAATACATTTGCTTCCAGTCATTGTTTGCCATGCAGCATGACAACAGTAGGTGTGAAAATGGAGGTGTGAAACTTTCCAGGGTGTTGCTAGTTAGGCAGAAATTGCCAAACAGCAACAAGAGTCTGAACATGACTTTGCCTAAACTGACCCTGCTCTTAATTTGATTTTTTTTTTTTTCCACAGGTTGTGAGTTCTGGATCTATACTTCTTACAACTGAGCTTTGTAGTCTCCTTGTCAGGCTTCGGGTAAACCTGACAGAATTGAGAACTGTCCTGAATTACTCAAGTTGTAACCAATGTGAGACAGCAGCGTGGGGCCTTGTGGGGCCAGGGGAATAAGTCCGGAGGACTGAGGCTGCAAAACTGCAAAGATATACCTGGAGAAGGTAATTGAAAAATTGGTGTGAGCACATTTAAGAAATCTGATTTATTTGAACGGTCCAAATAAATGAGATTTTATTGCTAGGCATAGGTTTTCTAGTGATATTTCAAGAAAATATCAAAGATCACAGAAATGGCAGGAGCTTGTAAAATTCCAAAAGTGTTCTCAAGTTAATTGCAAGCCCCTTTGCCATTTTATTTCTGCAAAATGTGACATATTTAAACATTGCCAAAGAATATGCTTCTTAAATGTCAGTATGTTTTTAGGAAACATAAAGACTCCAAGATGTATGACAAAAACTAAGATTCCCCAGATGAGTGCCACAGAAAATCTTTCTCCTAAGAATCCTGAGAAATTTCAGTCTGATAAGTACTATTAATGCAAATCTGTGACAGCTCTTGAGGGCTGTCATTATCAGACTTGTTCCAACTGGACAATGTCAGACAACCCCAGGCAGGCAGTCATAGAAGGAGGCACTAACACCTAGCCAGCACGTACGCTGTTCTTGCTGTGCCTTGGAGGCTACAATTCTCAAATAATGTCCATGTGTGAAAGGGGGAAAAAAAGCTCCTGTTTGCTCTGCTTGAGGCTTGGGAAATATTAACTTTCAGCATTCTGCTGAGCAGCGGGTGACAGCAGTGCTGACATCCCAAAGAGGTAGGTAGTGGGAGGTGTGCAGCATTACACACAGGTTACAGGTTACACACATTACAGGTGTGCACCTGTTTACATTGCCTCATCTCCTTCGTGCTGGATTCCTCTGTGGCACATCCAGTCCATTGGTCACCAAAAAATAAGATATAGTGACCAAGAGGAAGTTGCTTCAAGGGAAAGATTAATTTCATACCATGTAAGAAAGATGGCTATTGATACTGCATGAGGGGAACACTTATCATGCTGATGAATTTCATGTAGCTGACAGTTTCAGGCACAAAAAGTTTAGTTTCAGCATTGCACCCTTTGCAACTCTTAAAGCTCTGAGGTCCAGTTGGATGGCATGGGTAGGTGGAATCCTACCTACTCTGTATCAGGTCCCACTCCTCAGTCAGTCTGTAGCATCTCTGATGAGATACAAATTAGAGTAAGGCCACAAAGCCTTACAGTTTATATATATATATGTCAATAACTGCTAATTGTGGAGAGAAAGGGGGTTCTTTTTTCATTAATGCTAATTGGATCTTTAACATACAGGTACTAAATTTCCTGGAAGATAAATGATATTCTTTATGCCCCACATCCCTGAAGGGGAAAGTGCAAATGTTTCCAGAAGTTTTCCTGGGAGGAAAAATACTGTGCATTTCTTTTCTAATTGCCAGCAGTGGTGTAACTGCACAACCCCTGCAGACTGGTTAGCCTGAGAACAAGACTAGATGACGCAGTGGATGCCTTCAGGTGGGTGAAGGAACAGTTACTGTGAGTGGTGGTGTGACAGTCCTCAGTGCTAACACTGCAATCATAGTATAGCAGACTTACAATGTCAGGGCTGTGTTCCAGCCTCCAGTCTCTGCTCTCTTCTCCAGTTATGCACTGCCTAGCCCAGGTTATCTAAAGGTAAATGGCTGAAAAGTCTAAATAAAGAGAGTTCAAAATACGTCAGGAAAAAAAAAAGCTTCCTGTTATACTATACTACAGACTTTAGTGCTGACTTAGGAAGTAAACATGACAGCTGTGCCTCTTTACTTTGGGAACTTGTAAAGGACAGAGCAATTACAAAAATATGCTTCACAATTCTAAGGTGAAGAAAATACTGATACTACACGCTTTGCAGATTGCTCTATCCCCCTTGATTCAGTGGAAAATCAGCCTTGTGATACTGGTCCTTACTGGTTTAAAACTGAGACTTAGGCTTGGGGGAACTCAAGTTTACGTTTCATGTATGGCCATGAATAAATTTCCAGTCTACCAGTAAAAAGAGTGACTGGAAATTTATTCATGGCCATACAAAGTAACATCGTGCTGAAATTAAAGGTGAAATAACTGACCTTCTTATCTGACCATTCTGTAACAAAACTGCTGAAAGTCTTAAAAGGGTGTGAGCTTTTCAGCTCTCGGTCTTACATGCTTTAAGGCAGGGTCTCTGTAGGGCTGCAAACACATCTTTCTGCAGAATTACCATGTGTGAAGCCAAGACATGCCAGGAAACCCTGTATGAATATCATATCTTGACTACTGCATATGTGGAGTTTTAGTTTATCCTGGGTTATTAATCATTAATAGTTTTGTACTCAGTTCTATCACAGGGATTAGTCATGACAGTACTTGGAAGACACACTTTGATCCATTGATCAGTTAACAAAATAAGAAAAATCAAGTTGTTAGTTAAGTTAATGATTGACCTACTGGAGTTAATGCCCCATTTAGATTAAGCATTTAAAGGGTACATTTCTGCAAAGTAATGAATCTAAACTATTTTGTTACTTTGGTTTCTTACTGATCTGTTTCAGAAGAACAACAGTCCCTGGTGAATAAAAGAAATAAATTATCGCATGTTTCAAGTGGAGTTCCTGTTAGTAAATCAGTCATTAGCCCAATTAAATAATGTTCATCTCCAGAGATGAAATGCTTCCCATATCCTGGAAGAGCTAAAATATCCCCAGGATCACAGACATTTAAAACTATGATTGCAAAACACATTATTGAGATGTACAATATTTGCATAGTTTGCATGTACAATGAAAGCTTTGTGTTATTTTTCTTTATGAGGCTGTTGCTAGCAAATTGCTAGATTACCCAGAAGACTTGTTGAGATCAGAGAACAAGCCTGCATAAAAAGGTCATGCCTAATACTAAAGATACTCAGCAGTGTGGGCTTAAAAAAGCAGCATTATCCATTTGAAAATAGCAATAGGAGCCATGGGAAAATAGTATCCTGCAGTCCATCTGAACATGCTGATGTTAGTGAGAGTTGCTCATGCAAAATAAAGGCCAGAATTGAGTATTATATGATATATATTGGCAGTTTTAATGAGGTAAAACTGTAATATACCCTCACGTGGTCCTTTAAATTTTGTAATTCTTTTTCTTTTAACAAATATTAAAAATCATGAAATATGCAAAGCTGTATTTTGCTTTCTATGTGAGTTTATTTTATTTTATTTACTCCATATTAATGTATATTTAAGTTTCAGCAGTTAAACTTCTGCATACTGTATTTATATGAGGGAGATATGGAAAAAGCAGTAGGAGGCAGTTTATTGGTAAAGACCTGTATTTTCAGGTCACAAGGAACTTCAGTGAAGGGAAAGTTTGGAAAGAAGAACAGATAAGTGACAGAAAAACTATGCCAGTTAACATTTTGAATGGTTAATGAATGTGGATTTGAACCATCTTTTACCACTGCTGGTATTTTGTGAATAAGAATTTCTGCTAAGTGCCCTTGAATAGTCCTCTTAAGTTTGTCATTAAATTCTATTTTGCTTCCCTTTGTAGCTGTAATGTGAACATAATACTGTCATCTTGCCTTCTCCAAATATTGAATACAGAAGAGAAAATGCTTTTCCACACTGAGCCACAACTTAACAGGCTGGTATTTTTTCTGGCGCATATTGAAATGTCTACAAGCTTCAAACTTGATTATATGATTAGTAAATCTAATACATTTCTTTTTTTTCTTTAGGTAGATGAATTTCTCCAAAAGCATATTAATTTTGATAAGGAATACATTTCTGCCATTATTGTTAAAACTTACGATTATCTCAGTGACCCAGAGTTCAGTTCAAAGTTTGTGCAGGCAAAATTTCAGCTGCTGCTGGACACAGTGCTTGGGTTATTAACATCATTAGAGTGCAGCAGGTAGGAGTTAAACTGGTATAAATTTCTTCAGCTTTAGATTTAAAAATTTTTCTTCTTTCAGCTCTTCTTTTGTTAATGCAAAGAACTTACTTTAAGCTTATAGCCATTAAAAGGTACCAAAGAAAAAAAGCTATAGATGTCACAAATGATTCTTATACTGTGAGAATGGCTTGTGTATCAGGTCTGTGCTTCATTTGGAGGGTTCTGACCTTCCAAAAATAGCTCAGCAGAATGGTGTCTGCACAGGGACCCAGAAGGGCTGATGTTAATCCTGGTTCTCTCACTGATCTGCAGGGTGACCTAGCACAATGTGTGTGCCATTTTCCTTCTTGCTAAAATGAAAATAATAATACTTACAGCCTTTGCAAAGCACTTTCAGAGCAGAGCATATGAATCGATAACTTCTTCTTCTTAAGTATGTGAAATGGCAGAGGGGAAACTCTTCCCACTTGCATTAGTGCACTTTCAGCATTTAGAAATTTGAAATTATAAAGATTATTGCATGGGAGGATGAAGCTCAGAAGTGTTCCCCTAATCAATAAGTTGCCAGCTGGAACGCAAAGGAAAACAGCACTAAGGTAATGTACCACTTAGTGTAATAAAGAAGGAGTAAAATATGTGTTTTCAATGTGAATATGGTGGCTACCAGTGCAGTCATACTGTATTGCAGTGCTGACTTGCTTGCTTGTGCTGGTGTGGAATAGTATAAAATGTATATACAGTCTGAAATCCCTACATTCATTTTAGTAGGAAATCATTTAGATTTTCTGGAGAGACCCGTCAGTTTAGACAGAATAGGAAAGCTGGAATGTTTTGGCCGTGTGTGCTTGCCTTGTTCTGCATGTGGGGCCTTCCTTTCCCTTCAGATATTACTGTAGCCTCCTCGTGTACAAATCCAGCATGGGTCGTCTTGGCACAGTGTGGTTTACAAGGATGGCAGTAGGCCTGATATTCAGCTTTTCTCTGTATGGCTGCTGACCATCTGCAGAATCTTTTTATGGTCCAGACAAGTGAACGAATTGTGCCTGAGTAGCGTACCTACCTTGTATAATGTCTCTCAGGATTCTGTAACAGGTACTGCACAGGCACAGCATCATCTACTGCGCAGTTTAGGTGAGTCCTAAATAAAGTATTTTAAGCCATCTGTTTAATTGCATTAAAAATACCCTGATGATCTTGCACTGTTTGAATGGTCTTCAGGAAACTGTTAGGCTAAAGCAATTCCCCCTTGGCAATGTTTAACTAGTTCACAATGTTTGCACTGTGAATTACAGCAGGTCCTCATACCTTTTGTTAGTCCTCCATGTACCAGAGCCCTGCTTCCTACTACTGGGCTCACAGGTGCCTTGTTCTCTCTGTTTTCTCATCACTGCCTGCCGAGCTCTTCGTGAAAGTGGAGACTTCAGGACTAGCACATGAGAAAAGGAGCTGGGCTGGAAAATCCATCCCTCTTCTTTCCCAGACAAGCTTTGAGCTTCAGGTCTGGACAAGGAGGAAAGCTTGTGCCAGTTACTGCCTGTACACTCTGGCTTGGTGCCCAGCATAAATCACTTGTCAGCCAAAGGACTGAAGTCTCCTCTACCAGCAGAGAATGGTGAAACATTGTCTTGGGAATCCAGCTGGAGTAGCTTAACAAATCTTCACTTCCAGCTGCCTCTTCCATCACCTCAGTTGGCAACTTCTGCTGTCCCTCATCTGAGACCATGTACCAGGGCACAAGCACTTACAAACACTGCTTGGAAATGATCTGTGGGTGCTTTTGACTTCTCTAGTGGGTGGTAAGAGTGACAAACTCTGGAAAATATGTGCTGTAGCTGCTGGGCATGTTTGGGGGCACAAGAGAATTCTTGCAGGAGGTGCCAATATTGATGTCCCTCTCTCTTCCTCTCTCTGAGACTCCTTTTCTTCCCGTTATTTGATGGTTAATACCTCAGTAAGCAAGACCCCAGTCTTATTCCCACCCCACCATCAGGATCTTTCTCCTTCTCCCTTGCAGCTGAAGCTGTGGCATGGATCAGAAACTCCTTAGTACCTTGCCAAAGCAGACTCCCAGAAATCTCCGTGCCAGCTGAGATCCTGTAGCCCCGTGGCAAGGTGGCCTTCTCAGATAAACAGAAGTAGCTTCCAAGCCCAGATGCCTCAGGAACTGTTGGCCATTGAGCAGGGCAGTGGGTGAACAGGGAAATGTCTGCTAGGAGAGGACTGACCTTGGCCACCGCCAGGACCTTCCCTGTAAGGCTGCTGTGGAGGCACAGGGCACGGCCCAAAAGCTGCCTGTGCCAGTTCCTCTAAATGGGGAGGCTGCAGCTCCTTGGCTCTGTTGGTCCATAGAAGTTGGTCCATCATGAAGATTGCTTGAATATTCCATCTCTGACTCATGGACAAGAGTCAGTGGGTAGTTTGTACTGAGATCCAGCCCCACCCTTTCTATTCAGAAGTTCCCTTTACAGTTCAGTAAAACTGACTGAATGTGTCCCAAAACACTCTGTAAGTATCTAAAAATCTGGACTGCAAATATTGGGTTAGTGTGGGGTCATACTGTTAGATTATCTCAGTATAAACTAAAACAAGATTGTAATGTTTATCCATTTTGCTTGATAAAAGTATAAAAGAAAATTTGCCGTTGGGTGTGGTACAGTGTTTATGATTAAATGCTTTATTCATACTTGTATGTCAATCTATTAGTGTGCTGTTAATTCAAATGTTACTATGATGTATTTTATCGCCATTAGCACATTTATCACAGGTAGATGTGAAACTTAGACAAAGGTGTACATTCTCATTAATGATGAGCAGCCTATTCATCTTACTAGAGTGTAATTAATGTTAGTTATAATACTTAATTTTTCACTGTTTGTCATGGTGCATATTTAGCATTTCTTCTGTCCTTTATCAATCTGCTCTCCTATCATATGAGCACATCAAAAAGATATATGTAAGTCTCTGACCTGTTTTGATGCCTAATTTTTATACTGTTCCGAGAACTGGAATATTTTTATTCTTACACTGTATTCAGTACAGTTAGTTAAAAAACAGACTGTATCATGTTGTTCACTGTTCTGGGTTAGTGTTTTTTTGCATTAAAAACATAACCAAACAATCAAGTAAATTAGGGATGCAGTGAAGACACTGAGGATCGCTTGATGTAGTATTGTGCTGTGCTTGTGTGAGGTTTTAATGGTCCCAATTTTTCTCCTGGATTTTCAGTTACATTTTTCGTACTACTAAGAATGTTAGTGCTACTAAACTTGTTGTGTAAACAACACAGCTATGAAAAGAATGCAAGCATGGTGTATCTGAAAAGTATACATTATTAGCTAAAAATGTGTTAGAACAGTTTATTGTTATACATAGCTTTGTGAATAATGCTGTTAGCACTCATAGAGTCAATCTACAGTCAGTGGTGCAAGAGTGGAAGAAGTTATGGCTGATGTGTCACACAGCAGGTGGAAAACACCCTGTGAAGAGTTAGGTAAAAGGGTGTGACAAATAAATCTATCTGTGCTGGAATCCTAGAAGTCCATACTTATGTATGGGCCCCAGGAATAACGCAGTTCCACCTCAATGGAACCCTGGGCACCAAAGCAGTTTTATTTCTTGCTCATCCAAAATTCCCATTAAGCTGGACTGATCCATCAGTTAATACTTGGGAAAATATATTGGGAAAATATATTGGGAAAAAATACTTGAACTGAGTCAACCAAGTGTTTCAGGTTTAGCACTCTGCAAAAGCAGAATTTTTCTCCGAAATTTTAAAGAACTCCCTGTGAGAGAAAACACACCTATTCCTATTCATTAATACATTTTCTTAATTGGCAGACTTTACATTTCTAAGCACTTTTGATAATAATCAAGGTTAGAAGAATTAGCCGTTATTTCTGTGAGTTTATCTCTTTTGTAACAACTGTTTGACACAGCCTACTCTTCATGCCAGACATAAGGCTGAGCACTTCACATCTACACCGTAATGAAACAGGTCTTAAACTTCCATTCAAGTCAACGAGGGTTCACCATTGCAGCTGAAAAACTTGGAGCTATTAGAAAAAGCTTAAAATAGTTTTTTTGTATTCCTTGGATTAATCATAATTTCCTTGTCACCCACCATGAGTGAAGTATAACACAACCAAACACAGAGATTTAGCATATTTCAGTATGAAAAGTCAATTTGTACACAATCACAAGTAGGTATAATTGTAGATTCATAGCAAGCTAAGAATATAAATACCAAGCTAGGTTTAGGCATTCTAAACAAAACAATAGTTGAAGGTGCTCCACAGTGCCTCAAGTACAATAATAACCTGTAATGTGAACAGAACTGAGTAAAGTTTTCCATGGTACCAAAGCAATACTCCACAACGAGTTTTATTTCTACGGCTGCACTAAAATCTTTTCATTAAAAAAGAAACTCCTTCCTTTGAATTCTCTGTTGCAAAAAAAAGACCAGGACATTTTCCATAATATAGCAGTACTCCTGAAACAACAGACTCTGCAATTCTCTTTCTTCTACCCGTCCCTGAGTCACTTGAACATAAGGAATTGCTTAAACAAAAATATTATAAAACTGCAAACTTGAGCTTATATCAATTTTAATTGATAGAGAAAAAATACAAAGAAATGATGAAGTTGCCTTTGCCCTTTACAGCATTGCAAAGTTAGTTATAAAAACAAGCTGTAAAATGCACCAAAAAGGCGAGCATTTCGCTCCATTTTGATTTGGCCATTTCGCTTTCAAAAGGAATTTATAAGAACACCCAGGAACAACAAGCATTTGAACTTAAAATGATCCAGGTTTATTTTTACTCCAAAAGAAGAAGTCTCAATAGAGCTATTGATTTTCTACCATTCATCCAATATTGCACAGAAAATGGACCTGACCTTGCAATCCCTAACGGAGACAAGGAAGCAGTCATTACAGTCATGGGTTACCATTGATTTCAGTGGGATTACTTGCATAAGTAAGGGTTTTCAGGGTATGACCTATTGTCCCATTAGCAGTAAGACGAAGCGTACATGGTTGTGAGTTCCACTCAGTTCAGAAGGATGCAGTTTACCTTCCTGTTGTATCTCCTATGATTTTATTCCTGTGCGGTTATTCTACATTATTTTTGTTTTCCGACTGACAGAGCTTCATCGTGTTGTGAAGTGTCCCTGTCCTCCTTCCATCTGGAGCAGTTTTTTACTGTATCATCAAATGTCATTCTGAGCCCTGAACTAATCCCTGCTCTTATGCCTCTTTCTTCCTCTGGTTCTGTTTTCTATGACAAAAGTCACACTTTGGACTAGAAACTGCATCTCGCTATATTTTTTAATTCATTGGTACATTTTGCAGCTCTCTAGGGCCAAATGAGAATGAGACATTCTGCAGTAAACAGAGTAGTGGACAGAAAGCTAAAGCCTATAATCCAATTCTGAACCAGAGCAAGTTTCTCCCTAACCCTGGGGAGGCATCTCGTGCCCTACAGCCGCTGTAGGAATGCATCTCCAGAACCTCGCTGCTGAGATAGATTAAAAACCTCCTAATTGTCGATCTGAATATATCCACAAACGTGTTATACGTTTGTTCTTATGAAAACCTTATCCTTTAGCTCAAACAGTTCTTCTCCCTCTTCTGTATTTGCTCATGAATGTGGCTGTAATAGGGAGTCATGTCTCCTCTCTGCCTTCATGTTGTCGCATTACACGTGAGGAGGGCAGAGGAAAGGTGTGCCAGAAACAGAGCGACTGCATGTTTGTGCAGCACCTTGCACAGTTGCCTTGTCATGATTCAGGGCTCCATAGGCTGACTTTTTTCCAGCAGTGAATAATAATGACCCTCCAGAGTATGATGCCTGCTTTATTCTGGACAGACGCCATTAGTTCAGTCAATTTTCATTGAGTTGCAAAGCTTTAGTACGAGAATACTCGCAATTGATTATTTTTGTCAGTGGTATTTTCAAAGAAATGAAGTAATGAAATGTACAGTATATTTCAGTTTGCAATGATCATTCTGATGTTCCATTTGCAATGGAAATGAGCATATAACATATTCATGTGTACAGATAAGGAAAATGACAAACATTAACAACCCTTGTTCTATTCATTTATAATATTCAGAAAAAAAAATATCCTTCCATTCCATAGTTTTTAGTTTTGTTTCAGCAGCACAATGCAAAACAAAAAATACGAATTAATGGATAAAATATGCTTAATTACTTTCTAAGTAAGTTTTGCCTGAAAATGACTATAATCTAAACCACAAATTCTTTGTATATCTATCTACTAAAAATAGATAATTCCACACCAATTTTATTTTATCTTTATATATTGCCTTATATGTATATCAAGGATAAAATTGCCTGTGAAATCAAATAAACCTCTGTGTGTGTGTGTGTATGCACACTTACATTCTTGTGACTAAGCAGCCTTTGATGTGCAGCTCTCAGTCTGTTTAAGCAGACTGCGGTGTGTGCCTTACCAGTGTCAGTCAGTTTCTGCACAATTTAATCACCACTAAAAAGAAATGTTTTGCTCTTACGGATATAAAGCAGTATGCTGAAGGTAAATCAGTAGTGCAGCTCACCTTCCTTAAAATTTTAGACAGAACCTGACGCTGAAGCTCTTTTCTCCTCTAATCTCAATGGGATGCTAGCCTAACAATCACAATTTTAAGATGGGGAAATTTTTTTTTTTTTTGAGCAGAAATAAATTATCCTCCCGGTATCTTTTCACGAGGTAACATTATGGCACAGTGGGCCTGGTGTTCACAGCTTATGATACCTGGGTTTAAAGGATCAGAGTGAGAGAATACTCGGAGAAAGAAGAGCAGACATTAAATCTAAGTTCTAGATGGTCCAAGCAGGTTGAAGCAGTTCAGCAGTAGACATCCCAGCAACCTCCAAAGAGGCTTATTGTCCATCTACCTTCCCTGGTGCAACACCATCTCCTGCAAGAGGCCCGGAGGAATTATTCTCTGTGACAGTGAAGGTTCCCTTTTATTCCTCTTTTGTCGAGGTGTCTAGAGAGACTTACGGTTGCTGAACAGAAAAGGAAAATAATACCTGTTTTTCTGTTATCTGCAGCTGACGGGAGCAGGAAAGGAGAGCTCTTTTGCTTGCTGCTGCCTTGGGCACGGAGAGGAGGCTGCTGCTGGTGGGGAAGGCAAGAGCAGGCACTGCTGCTTCCCTCTCTGTGGATTCCCAGGGAGGCCTGCAGGCGAGGCCGATCTGTGCTTGGCCTCCATGTGCTGCTGACCTGATCCCAGGCACTAAAAAGCTCACACAACAGGGAGAAAATGAGCCACCCTGCAGGAGCGGGGATTTGAGGGGAGCTTGGTTCATGATGCTTCTGGCCACACTGCCCAGGGTGCCTGCTGGCTCCTGCCCAGCTCTGCGAATGCAGCTGCTCTACCGCAGTGCCATAGGGGGAAACCTCGCCTGATCGGGCACTGCCCGCTGTGACCCTGAACGCATCAATCGCATCACCCATCTTGCAGGTTCACACTGCCACGGGGTAATTTATGTGGGCCCTCAAAGATAGATGGAGACATCACTTATTGATCACGGGGAATCGCTGCCAGTCAGGCTTTCTGTTGGCTCCCATCTCTGTGATGTGTTTTAAAAAATATCGTGTGATTCAAAATTATACCTGTAAAACCTACAAGTAGAAAATTACTGTGTGCATTTATCTTTAATAACAACTTTGTGCATATTTATAGTACTAGTTTAGTTGAATGTGTTATACTAGTTTATTTCCCAGTCTGTTTTAAATTACATTATTCATTAGTAGTCATGAAGTGGTATGACATTTTGTATGTTGCTTGTTTGTAACAAAGGTTCTTAATACCTTTTCATAATGAAAGGGGATAAATGCTCACACAGAATATGTGAAATTGTGCTTGTACGAGTACGGAGCCTTGTCTGAGGGTATTAAATTAACATTTGGTGCTGCTCTGTTTTGTATGCTTTTGTAGCAACTGTTTCAGCTAGAAATCACTATAATACACCTGTATTCTGGTTCCTCAATTCATGCAGCATTTAGATCCTGCCAATACTGTGTCTTATAAATATAAATATGCAATTTAATTTAATTTTAAGCATGCAACACATTATTTTCCTTCTAATTAAAGTACGGTATTGCAATATGGTAGCTACCTAGGGCAAACGGGACACATCACATTGCCAAACCGAAGGGAATGCAGGTGCAGGCTGAAGGCTGGCAGGAGGCAGGGGCCAGCCCTTGGAGCCCACGTTGTGGTGGCTCTGGTGTCTGTGGGCTGGCCACAGCTCCGCTGGAGCAGGGACCCAGTGCCTGCGGGTGCCCACACCCTGCTGTCTCCTCGTCCTTCCATTCCTGTGCGAGGCAGCCGGAGCGCGACCGCTGCTCGTTTTCCCGCTGCCTGGCCGTGCGCTGAAGTTGGCTGACGTGCAGCAAAACTCAGAGAGTTCTGCAAAGGAGGGGATGACTGGCGGCAGCTCAGGGGGCTCCTATTGCGTGCTCCCGGAGTCGAACAAAACAACACAAGTCGGCCTTCTGCATAATGACTCAAAAAACTGTTAATGGCCATCTTCAGTAACGTAGCAACAGCCAAACCCTTGAAAAGAGGAAGTTTTCATTGAGAAAGCATTTCATTTTAAACATTGAAATTTGGTATAGTGTAGAGGATGAAATAAGTTTTGAAAGGAAGCTGATGATTAAGAAGAAATGCAGTGGGCATTTAATAAATGGAGGAACCGCAAGATAATTAACTGGCATGCATAAAGATTCATGCTTTATACCAAAATTTTAATTTTGCACATAAATGTGCCTGATGTAGGCAGCATTTAATCACCTAGCTGACAGGAGTAACTACTTTCATTTAACCTTGACTGAAGATCATGAATTCTAACAGGTTTAATTGGATACATCATTTAACAGAATGAACAGAGCAAATTTTTCTCAATTCATAGGTTCTGATTGACATGCACCAGCAATAAGGCGTTGCACAATTAAAGCTGATCTGTATTCCTGGCCTGGGCAGCAATTGCCATAGTGATGTGACACTGTTTGATCACTGTGGCACTGAAACTATACTGAATTTCCCCTTGTTTTGAAAAGGGCAATGCTTTAAAAAAAGAGAGAGAAAGAGATTTTTGGCACTTTCTTTTTTTTTTTTCTTTTTTTTTTTTTTAACATTAATCACATTTATATGCACAAACTGTAAGGGAAGGAACTTGTCTTGTTATCAGTAACTCAGGGGAAAGAAGGAAAAATGGTATCTCCTTTTTTCCATTTAGCACATTATTTACGGAAAGTCAAAAATGTGGCTAGGCAAATGGGTTGTAGCACATTAAGGGCCTGATTGTTCTGGGTTTCCATCCGAGCAGGGAGTGGTGCTGCGCGGTGCCCAAGCCTCGCTGCGGCTTGGCCCCCGTACCCTTGCCCAAATCCACTGCACACCACAGATGCTTTGCCAGATGAGAAGGGGGGGGCTGAGGCGAGGTGCTCATATTGCAAATGAGGTAGAAAAAGATGAAAGGCAAGAAGTGGTAGCCAACGGTGAGCTGCACACCTTTCCTGGCACGCAGTGTTTCCTATGATAAAACCTTGAAATACTCGCAGAGGAGCTGGCAGCTTTGTTCCCCAGGCGCAGCTCCTGTCCAGCCACGCTCCGCTGCCTCTGGCAGCTTCCATGGGTCGTGTTTTTGCCCTGTGTGAACTGGAATTGTTCTTCCACTGTTTAACCACAACTATATCGGTTTTTATGTCTCTCTTGTCCACTTATATTTCATTTCAGATACCGCCTCTTTATTTCATTCTTTTACAAGAAAAGTTGCCAAACATTGAACCGAGGGCAGGGCAGCGTCCAGTGTGTTTCAGCCCGGCTCAGTAAAAAAAAATCATTGCTGGTTGCTGAAGGACCTGCTCAAACAGCTCCAAGCAAGTTCTGCCGCCTGCTTGAGGGCCGCAGCACCATGCTCAGCACAGCAGGTAGCTTTCCTTCTTTTTTCTCTCTCCGTCCCCTCAGGTTCGGTGCCAGGCCCTTGATCTGACTTGCAGACCTATTGCTACCCGTTTGTCAGCTGTCATTTGTGTATGGGCAACGGATGTGGGCAGCAAGTGACGAGCTCTGTGGGAGCACACAGCTGTGGGAGACTGAGATCTCGGGGAAAGCTGGGATCCTGCTTAGCCCGAGGACCTGAACTTTAAAACCAGGACCACTGGATGTATGTAAAAAGCTTTTGGCTCATTTGAGAGAACTTTTAAATTCAGTTATTTATAATACCTTTCTCTGTCTGAGGTCTTTCCAGTATGATTCATTGTATGAAGCAGAGGAATTTGCCAGTGTAATTTATCACACTAACATTTTTAATAGTTTCAGGTAAATGCCTGGGCCACATCCACATCCTCTGCAGCCACGTTGTGTGCCTCGGCACCACAGCTGCCACTTACCTCACGCATGGCAAGCTCCTGCTCGGCGTCAGCACCCACCCTGTGCAGGGCCAGGGTTCGGCCGCGCCGCCGGGTGCGTTTCTGACGCACACAGGGGCTGCCTGTGCTCACCTTGCACTGAGGCGACTAAAGGCAGGAGACGATGTGCCTGCACTGCTCCCTCTGGAGTGCCCACAGGCAGGGAGGGTGCTCAGCCCTCCCGCTGGGCCCTTCTGCAAAGGACATCTGTGGGCCCCCTTTAGAAACATTTGTTCTGTAATTTACTCTGTTCTTCCGAACCGCTCCAGTAAAATACTTGTCCATCTGCCCCATCACCCAGCTCCTTCTTGTATCCTGTGCTACACACGAGTGCTGCCTCGCACTGTTCCTCCTCGCGCTGAGAGGAGGCCGACGCTGAGGTCAGTGGAGGGACATTGGCACCCGCGTGCTGAGCTGAGGGGCCTCTCAGGACGACGCCTGTCCCTGTCTGTTTTGTTGGCTGCTCGCCCTGCCCACGCTCCCAATGGCACATCGGCCGCACATCTCACTACGCGGGGCCTTTGCAGCACCCTTCTGGTGTTGGGTTTGTCAGCTCCCAGCCCGTTCCTCTTCCATGCTTAGAAACACTTGGGTCCTTTCTGGCGACTCTCCCGAGCTGCGTTGCTCTTGCCCTGTCCTCGTGCTCAGCCATCCGTGCTGAATTACCTTCCGCTCCTCCCCCTGGGAATAGCTCACGCTTTGACCCGGTGGGACAGCACGTGCACTTAAATGCTGCGATGGGCCGGGCGCTGAGCTGCTTGCTCCCAGGCCTGAGGTGGCTGGGGATTTCAGGCTCTGTTTTCAGAAAGGCTTTCTGCGCTTGGGAGCCTGGTCTATTGAAAGTCAGCAAAGGACACTGACTTGTGCATTTTCAAGTATTTTATCTATCAATCATCTTTGACATTCCTATTCTGTTTAGTTTCCAAACAGAGATCTTTGCAATTTTTTATCACCTATAGAATGTATACAGCTGTCATAAGAAATATCCTATATTTTGGTACATTTCAAAGTCCTGTGGGAGAAGGTGGCATTCCTGTTGCACTGATATAAGATCAAGTTTGAGGATTCATTTTTAATGCTGTTGTGAACAAGTGGGGAACATTAAAGACCAGCTACATTTCCCCGAGCTTTTCCCAAATCCACCTTTCAAGTGTGACCTAGACAAAGGCTCAAAGAGCAGTAGATGTTTACACCTTTCTTGCACTGTATAATTTAACTTTCAGAAATATAAAATGGGACAGCAGAAATATTTTTACGTGTTCTCACAATGTCCAAGTTGTTTCTTACTGTTTTTATTTGAAGGAACTAGACACAATCCTGGCTGCCTTAACCACTTCCTTTGAGAGGAGAGAGCTACAGCTGAGAAAAGCCGCTGCCAGGAAGAAGTGAATAGAACTAACAAGGCTATTGAGCTGGCCAACAGATTAGTGAAAGGTCTGAGGTGAGGTCCTACAGGGCAGGCTAATGAAGCAGTCCACAGAAAGCACTTCTTTGTTATACACTACTGATCTGGCAATAACAGAGGCACTTAGCAAAGAACCTGATGAGCTGAAAAAATTATGTCATTATCATTCATTTTTTTCATAATAGAAACATGTTTTTGACCTTTGCATTTTCTTACATTTTGCCTCATTGTGGTATATATTAACTGTAAGATTACCTGGTAACTAACCTATCCAGGAACATTAAGAGAAGAGAAATAGTCAATCGTAGATATTGACAATGAAGACAATTTATTAAAATGCAATGACTATATTTGCAACAATTAAACGATGCTAATGATACTGCCCTGGGTTGGGATACATAGAATATAATACAATTTGCACTACTTAGTTAAGCAATATGATAATTCTCTAATTATCTCTCTGAGATTTGCAATGGGTATTTCAGGAGAGAATAAATAATGGCAAAGCCATGAATTATCAAAAATCCATATTGTCTGTTGATCCAAGCTGGCTCAAGGGAATCCATACTCACTGATGGATTTTTCATTTATCATTCATCTACTGATGAGGCTGCTTTTTACACACACACATGCACACATACTTTTTTTTTTTTAATACTTTATTTTGTTGTAACATTCATTTAGGAAATCTCTTGTGGTGCCTCTCTGCCATTATGAGTGTTGTGCTTTGCTACCCAGTACATTCAAACTGAGTTTGATAACCAAACACGTAGTAACCAGCAAAAATAGAAGATCCATTTGTTATTAAGCAAAATTATATGGCTGAGCCTGGCTAGTAGAACTTAAAATATAAAACAGTGCTTAGAGTTATTTCCTGAATCAATAGCAAGGATTTATTGACTAAAGGGGAGGGAGGGCACTGCAGAAGGCCCATTGTTTCTGTTTAAAGAAGCAAGATGAATGCATTTAAAATGTTAACATCCTGGCTGAAAGTGTAATGTATTTCAGTGATTAATAATGCCTGTAAAATTAAACCATGTACCTAATACAGAATAATAAAATAAATAACATAGCAGACCTCTTTAAAGTGTGACAATAAATGATTGTTCTGAGGCGTCTGATAATAATATTTTCTTCCACCTAACATATCATATTGTTTGGTTCTACCATGTCCCTCCTGCTGTGGCTGACAAGTGCTGGAATAGCATACATATAGAGATGAAAGGAAAAGTGTCTGTACGTTGGGGGGGAGGCATAATGAAAAATAATCTAAAGGAGGAAACAGAGATGAAAGAAGGAAAGTTGAGCCATTCGCTAGATGAAGACAGTAAAATGAATTTTAATGGAAAGCCCTTCAGCTGGCACCTCCCAGAGCAGCAGCTCCATGAAGAAGGTGGCCAGCTCGACAGATTGGTGACGGGAGATTGAATTCATTCCTGTTGTTAGCTGTACCAGACTCGGTCAAAGGCAGTAACAACCATATGACAGCTATTTGGTGACTTGTAGGAAAAAATCAGTTTTACTCCAGTCAGTGCTAAACAATGGGTTGCTCTTTACCATTAGCAATTAGTTAGTACTGACTGCTGCACTGTCAGTAGTGGTGGTTTCTTTGACATATTTTTGAGAAGACTTTCTCTTATTTCCCTAGTTGTATGGTTCTCATTGCTATGAGGAAAATTGCTCAAGATGTAGGAAAATAAAATTGCTCACAGCATTTCTTTTAGTAAGTAAATACGTAAAAAAAGTCTTTATAAATATACCCTTACCATGACGATATTAACAAATACATAAATGTATGTGCTTTCCTCTGATTCTTAGGGAAAGTGTTGCCCAAGCAGCAGGGGAGCTGACTGATAGTCTCTAGCCAAGAAAAACCTTGCACCAAGTGTCATGTCAAATCTCTTACCAATTTTATGGCATAAAAGATTCTGCCCAAAAGTAGAAACTATTTTTTTGCCTGCCTTCCCTCCGAGCCCTGGCACGCAAGGACTATTTTGGGGTGGCTGCCTGAGTAGTTGTTACTCTGTACCAAGGAATTCTTTGCTTCTGACAGGTGCCAATTACGCTGTGGACATCTGCCCTGGAGGCATTGAATCAAGCTGACAACTCATTTTATATCAATCAAACAACAACCATTTTCAATAATTTCCCATCCAGCTGGGACTGAATTTGCACAAGTGATCTATGTATTAGAGACATTACCAATCCACAGAGACATTCAGAACCATGATTATGTTCTGTTTTCCCACAGAAACTCTTGCATCTGCACAAGAAAGCAACAACTTTTCCTACTATGCAAGAGGATGCTGACAACTCAATTTCGGTCACTTACTGCCAAATTCAACTTGCAACAGGCAACTCTTGTCAGAATAGAAGATATTTTTTATGTCTGGGCTTGCCATGCATAAATTCTGAAGTGCTGATTAGTCTTTAGCCACAGTGGTGGACAGTTTTTTTATTAGCAGTAAGTGAATGCTTCTTTAATATTGTTTTCTGGGCAGAAAATATGAGAGAGACTTCTCACCAGAGCAGTATGAGGAGCAAGAGAAAAAGCAGTGCAGAAAGGCGTTCCAGATCGTACTTTAGTTCTTGTGAAAGTTCACTTTCAAAGTGGTATTGGCATGAGCCGAAATCTGGGGGTGCTTCACTTGAAAAGCAGGAAGGTAAGCGAGGGCTTGCACGTAATGCCTTCTTCACAGCTCTGTATTTTTTAACATACACAGTTAATCAGAAAAAATCTAGCAGCTGTTCCACTCCCGTTTTGACCTGTTAAACCACCGTGTTGCTTATATGAACTTCCTTCAAATACTTTATTTAACAGAACAGTGTATTTGGAGGCAAAGAATTGGTACAGTGTTCTTCTGGAAAGGCCCAAAATGTGCCCCTTGCTATTGTTTGAAGTACATTTGCTAGCTGACTGGAGCTAGGGGTGACAACTAACCCACAGACCTCAGGAATACGGTTAGCAAGCCAGAACAGTAGGCAGGCTCACCTTCTTCTTGTATTCTGTTGAGTGCTATGCCCTGCTGTTTGCATAAGGGGACCGGCTTTTATTATTCTATTCTCTCCCCACTACTGTGCACCAGGGCAGCACAAAGCAAGATTTAGTGCTTGGATATAGTATTTGCTTGCTAGCAATTGTTATAGCTAAGGCTGCACTGAGCCTTCCATCTTAACCTGCTGTTCGCCCATGCTCATAATATTCTTTAAAAAAATTCCCTTTCATCTGAAATTTCTCATGCTTGTTATCAGCTGAAATATGATTTTTTTTTTTATTTTTTTATTTTTTGTAAGCCTGAATAAAATTCATTCATTCATATTTGAATTATGCAAGGAAGGGGGTGTGGGGAGAAAGGTCTCTTTTTTTGCACATTCATAATTCACAAAAAAGCTGCATATTACAAGCTGAAACTTTCCAGGTGGCTAGTTTTGACTGAAGGATAGTCTTCATGCTAATTACAAAGAGAGAATGACTGGAAGAGAAATGAAAGAGAAAAATTAAAAATGACACGTATTGTGATTAACTCATTTGTTTTGTAGGTGTGTCGTACAAAAGTTTCATTGTGAGCCACTTAGAGCATGTTTAAAGTAACAATTTCATTTAAGTTGCTATGAACTACTATAATTACATAATATCAATGTTTTGTACTGCAATTTTACTAAGAATCTCCCCACAGAAGCTGCATAAGCTTTTACTTATGCAAATGTGAAGCTCACAGTGAAATCAGTGCAGAATCTTATGAATCATTAACTTTGACCAGAAAGCTAGTCTAGGGAAGTGGGGAATTGGCATGTAGTAGCATTTACTGCCTCCATGCCCTGGGTCTCTGAATGCTGGGCTGCTACATAAAGTAACTCGAAGCTTTCAGAGTTTGGATTCCAAGCAGGAATCCTCGTCTGTTTTTCCTTGACTTCTGAGCAAAGTGAGAAAAATAATGTTTTCCTCTGATGCTGCTTATTACTACAAAAACGAGTGAATACTGAGACATACCAGCTACTGTCACTAGGAATTTAAAACTCACCCTTTGTTATTTCAGGTCCCCATTCCAGTGACAGAAGTTCCCGAACCATCACTGTGCAATGGATGATACAACAAGTTGCTAAATAGAACAGTGAAGGCAGTGCCTGGCAATACCAAGACCACACAAAAAGCCATTGGTCTTACATACAGTCATCACTGGCATATATTGGTCAAGCCACAGCTCCAGGGGATCAAACAGATTAAAGTCAAACCTGGTTCAGATTTGAAAGTTATCTGTTATTTCAGTCAAAATGGGAAAGAGCCAGTTGGCAGCTACAGGTAGTAGTGAGAGTAAAAACATCTGCTAAGCTATTGAGAAAACACGGCAACTATTTTTCCGGAGCTCCTGATGTCACACAATTTTCCTAATGCCCCAGAAACTGTTACAGCTCTACTAAAACCTTTTCCTACCAGAAGCTCACTGAAGGATAATGCGTTGATACATGACACTGGCGTTGTATCACTCATCTTTCTCCAGCCCTATACTGATACGATTTTTATAGGTGCATGTTATACAGCAGGTATTTCTTGCTAGAGGCCTTGCTTTGGTAGACAACTTGAAAGAAATCATTGGTCTTGTACTTTACTCAGCACTTGCAAATTACGTGTTCTCAGTATTTTTTTATAGTCTTTGCTGTTTACCCCAGCAGCTATTTGATTATGCTCTGCCAGTATTCAAACTATCTTCCTCTGAAAGCTCTCCTACGCCTGTATGATAGTTGTCTTAACTCCTGAAGACTGCAGTGCCCCAGATATGTTGAATCCAGCTGGATTTTCTCTTCGCTGACCTTTTCTTATCTTATTTACACCCTTGCATGCACTATAGTTCAATGATTGCAATTTGAGCACTCCTTTCTCTCTAGCTGAATAGTCCTCCCCAACACACCACCACCCTGATGTGTAATCACCCAAGAGACATAATCATTCACTCAGAATAAAAATAATTCTCCTACCGTTTGCTCCTTGCCTCCTTTCTGCCCTTTTCTCTGATTTATTACACTATATTCTTTATGGAAACATTTTGACATCCATCCCCTCTGTTCAAGTCTTGTACCCACCCTTTGAGGGAGTGCTTTGAACAGAGAAAGGCCAGGATGAGTGGGTATCTCATATACTCACTCACCCTTTCATTCCCGTGTCATTTCCCCCACCTCCTCATTATATCCCTGAGCCCTTCCCCTCCTTCCAGTTCAGCCGTACCTACTGCCCCTCCTACAGCGACCAGCATCCTCCCTTCCCTCCCTGCCCCTCTAGGAAATGACAGAAAATACTTCCCACAGCCTGTGCTGCCTGGGACTGCGTCTGAGTACACGTGGGTCCTGAGTGCCAGCCGGGGACGATACCGGACCTGTCTGAGCTCTCCACACCCTGTAAGCCCAAGAAGGCTGTCACAGGACAGCACCGACCTGCAGCGTAGGCTGGAAAGGAGTTGCTGTTAATGCAGCGGAGCTGAAGGAATTCAGCTCCCACCTCTGTCACTGCTTAGTTAGACTGCAAGAAATATTTAGTGAGCGAGAGCACTGAAATGATTGCTCTTTAAACATAGTCGAAATTACTGTGAAATTCCTTAATTAAAAAGTTCAAGCTGAGAGGCAAAATGCTTTCCAATTCAGGCATCGCAGGGCCCCTCACTACTGTACTTTCCTCCTGGTCTTCATCACCACTGTCATTTTCTCATGTTACTTGGTATGTCGCCTGTTGGTTTGCTTGTTACAAGGAGTGTCTGCCCCGACTGCCACCCCTACCCTGCACTGACAAGCAGAAAGCTCTTTATGCCGAGCATTGATCTAGTGGCACGCCCCAGCCCAGAGTGGAAGAGCATCTTTAATTTCTCACTCCCCCGGGGGCATTTGATTCAAGAAGGATTTTCATAGTGTGCTGAGACTCAGAAAGTGGCTGCTATTCACTAAGTGCTGGTTGCAGTTCTGAATCTGAATGCGTGCTGAGGCTCCACTCTGCCTGTGGCAATAAGCTGTGCCCTGGACAATAAATTCTGCACATTTTTACCAGTGGGCTGAGCTGAAGGCAGGGGGTGCACTCGCATGGACTGCCAGGCTCTTGGTCCTGCACTTGGGGCTGTATGTCACCACATCGTTTGCTGATTCTCCACAGAAAGTGTCCGAATCTGTTCTCTAAGTGGCACTTTTAGACCTAAAGAATTTCAATCAGTTTTATTGTTACTCAGGAAGCACTAGGTCAGTTCAGAAACATTCAGACCGAGGATGTTCCATGGGCACCTGTGCTGCTCACAGCCGTCACAGGCTGCAGGCACAACGGGGGTGCGAGCCACAGAGCCCAGGCCTCGCCCAGGCCTTGCCTTCTGTCCCCAGCAGGCCAGGCCTGGCACACCACTGCGCACTTACGTGCCTCACGCTACTCAGAGGAACACGCAACCCAGCCTCATTTGTGCTATTACAAATCCAGAGAAGCTTTTCTACAACCCAGGCGATCACTCTGGGTTCACAGCACAACTAGAACGTAAATATATCTGTATCCCCAGAGGCCATTTGTCAGCGGACATGATAACACTTGTAAGCAATTCTTTCCATTTTGAATATTTTTAATCTGGTTGTTAACACTGGATAGATACAGCTGACCTGTGGAAACAAGCACATTAATACACCCATGACGGGTATCCAAGACTTGTGCAGAACATCCCCAGGCTCAAGAGGACACCAAAACACCAGTTCACGTTCAGCTTTTGAGCTCACGAATGACCTTTACAATTACAGCCAATTTCAGCACAATCCCACACCTGAAGTTATCAAATTTTAAGGTACTGAAGCAGTGCAAAACAAGTTCCTTCTCCAGGCTCTAGGCCCTCTGCAGGCCAGGTGAGATGGGCACACCTGCTGCTGCCATAGGGCATTGCCTTCAGAGAAGCAGGTGGGGGCTGCCAGCTGCTGGGTATTGTTAAACAAATCAAACGGCCCAGTAAAGGCAGGTGCCATTTCCAAGGTACCTATCATGCTACCATTATGGATGTTCGATGTGTACTTATTAGGGTTGAGTAGGCAGTAGTTATTTAGCTTTTCTATTTTAAACCTTCCTGTGATGTACAGAACAGTTCACAATTTTCTCTTTTTTTTTCCTAGTAATTGAAGATCCAATTACTAAAATCTACGCTTACCATGAAGTTTTAGGAAAACAGAATATTTGAAAAAGAGATATATATTTCCTTTATTGATGTGGTTTGATTTACGGATTTGTAAACTCACCGCTTCAGCCTGAACTTGTAAAGCAGCGACATCACTTCAGAATTAAGTTGACGGTGCTTGAGGATGAATTACTGATACTCTTTTTGGCTGCTGACAGTAATTTCCTTCGGGATAGTCTTCTGGCTGAAAAGCTATAAACAACAAGACTCACAGCAGCAGAAATAGAAATGAAGATAGACAAAGGATTAAATCAGCTACAATAATAATAATTTTAATGCTGAATTTGGCTCCTTCTGGTCTAAAACAAATACATTTATTTTTTAAAATTGTGTTTATTTTATAACCTGTATTTTTCAAATAGCTTGTCCATGGGAAAAATGCATGTGTCTACTCACCAAGAACCATAGCTTTTCCACCACAAGAAAAAATAAATGAGACTTTTTAAAAATCACCATAAAACCAGCAACAACAGAAAGATAAGTGCAGCAATGTTCAGGTGAGCAGTATGTACAGCAGGCAGTCTTTGCTGGCATGGGGTGGCCGCAACTGACAGCAGTCACACCTGGCCGCTGAATGTCCACTTCTCCACATGAAAGATGGGGACATTAAAAGTTAATAAAAGCTTTTTCCAACTTCAGAACTGCTTTGCAGGGGGTATGATATTCCTTTCTGCTATGGTGATGCACATGATTATGTATCTTGTGCAAACAGTTACTGAACATGCAAACTGGGAAATGGATGTTAAAAATCATTGCATTATTAACTAAGGCATCATATCTAATTTAATTAAGAGATAAATATACCCTTAATAGTAAGCAAATGTTGTCAGGTGACATCAGCTGTACTTGCATATCTTTTGCATCTTCAGAGCGCTTCATAAACATTGTCACTTATGCTCAATATGTCTCTGAAATAGAAAAACAAGGCTTCGTTCAGCTAGGAGATGAAGCAGAGTTAAAAGGACTCGACCAAAGAATATAGCAAGTCAGCGTACTCAAAATGTATGCTATCAATAAAATCATTACATCTCTCTCAAGGGTTGTGTTTTTGCAGTCAGGTTGCAGGAATTTAATGGGCACCGAGCTGAAAATTATGACCCAACTGGATGACTCTTCCAGCTTCAGGCTTGCCCTGCAGTCTGCATAAAGGACGTGGAAATATCCTTGGGGCTTCAGGTAGTTATCAGGCCTGAACTGCCCTTACAACTGGAAATAAGATGTTTCCTAAGAAATGAGTTAATGATGAGCCAGGTATTAATGACATGCATTTGCCTTGTCATGACATTACCATCACAGTCTTTAGACAACCTCAGACTTACAAAAAAATAGTGCTTGTGTTGCCGTTATAATATTCCTTACTTTAATAGATCTAAAGATTGCAAAGAAAGTATGTCAGGGAGAAAATTGCAGAATATGTAGAAAAAGGAAGCTAACATTTTGTTAAAACCATTTTGGGGAGAATAAAAGACTTCAAGGGTTTTGAAAAACGCACACACCTTCATTAGGGCAACGTGGAGCTTTTATTGAACTCCACAATAGCAGCATTCTTTGAATGTGAAGATGTGGGAATGCACAAAATCCCGGGCAAGGAATTTCCCCTTCCTTTAGCAATCCACGCATTTTTTTACATATTTTTTCCTATCACTGCACTTTGTGCAGGCATTTACGTCGGTGAAGTAAAGGCTGGTAGCAATCCTGCTGCTCACTTTGAACTGACCAACTGCACAAGAGACAGAGACACAGGAAATCACCCCTTGATTTCTGAAGAGTTAAATTGCAGCTGCAAACCCAGTCAAGTTCCACGTGGAGTAGGCTCTGGTGCTTAATGCATTTCTGCTGCTGGTTATTCTTTCTTAAACTTGTTGTTTCTCCAGGAAAGGCATAATTACATTCTAGCCATTAATGAAAAAAGGGGACAATCCCAAAATGCTTAGTCACTTTTATATTGTGATTTTTACTAATGCCATGTAGGAGTGACAGAATCCTTCAGTTAACATAATTCAACAGAGAAGGGGGAGGAGAAGGTGGAGAAAGACTATATAAAACAGATTTATATTGCTTTTACAACTGAATTGTTTTCAGTATAATGTCACGTTCTTAGTGTGGGGGATTCTGCATGTGTCATGAGTCTACAGATGTTCTTGCACACTACGTGCAGCTGCACTATTTGTCATGGGCAAATTTAATAGCAAGATGCTTGTTACATGTTCCCTCTATTCTTAGTCCACAAAAACCGCTGAGGAGAAAAACACTGCCTGCTAGTTTGCTTGCTTCCCCTCTTTACACACTTCGAAAATATTTAAGAAACAAATTTTGGAAACACCATCTCTCACGCTAAATTCTGTGACACCTGCAATTACAGCTCCGTTGCCTTTGCTAGAATAATTTTTTGGGCTGTGTTGTTTCTAATGCTTCTAATGCTACTACGATCATTTTAAGTTCATGAACTGGAATGGGGGAAATGAAGGGAAGAGGTAACTTTCCTAATGGAGGGAGGGGGTTCTTCAAGAGCCCTTCAAAAGGGAGAATGCTTTCTACCAAGTCCTGAGTATCCTCTGTTCTCACTGACTGCAGGGGAAACTCAGGTGCCCTCCATACTGGCTTACTGCAGAGCCAAATGCTGCCAGGACTTGTGCAGAGGAAAACTCAGAGGAGCTCTGCTGCTCTCCTAATTTTCAAATCATCTTGCTATTTTCCTTGGAAGTGTCCCCCTTATTATTACGCTCATTCTGAGGGGACCATACCTTTAGGGTCCAGCTTTTTGCAGAACTATCCAGGAAGAAGAGCAAGATTTTGCAAAATTAAAAGAAAAAAAAAGTCTAAATTCTTCTCTCAGAAAACCTATAATATGCTGAAGCATATGCTTGCTGTCTGGTTAGTGGCAAGAGAGGTAAATGTAGAACAGGCAGCGTAAGCGGAAATTTGAGCTTCAGAGACGGGAAACTGAAAGCTGAAACAGGAGCGCATCCAACTGAAATGGTTCAGGACAACACTTGAGAAGAGGGTACAGCTGAGAGGGTACAGCAGACCAAGTTAAAATTGTTACACTCTCAGTAGTATGTGAACAAAAGTAGATGCCATAAATGAAAATCACGGATTTAATTGTGGTGTCTCCCACAGTACAAGACACTGACATTCCGCATTAGAGCCGTGGAGGCTGGAGCAGGCAGCATGCCAGGAGAGGCCGAGGGAGCTGCGGTTCCTCAGCCTTGAAAAGGCCAAGGGGGTGGCAGGGATTTATTGCTGCCTAAAAATACTTCATGAGAGGCTATAGAGAAGATAGAGATAGATTTTTCTCAGACGTTTACAAGGGCAGGTACTTAAAAAACATAGGAGCAAAGATGGGTCAACAACGTTTAAAATTTTTTTGTCATGGAAAACTGTATTTCTTTGAATAAATTCCAAATTTGTGTACTATTGTATTGGAGATATATTAAAACATCCTGAATTTAGCACATGGAAACACCACAGATATGTAAGCTATATCATCATGTATCAAGTTGATAGAAAAGTTCTTTTTGTTACCAAAAAGCTGATTGGATAACTTTGGAGATATAAAACAGGCGCGTTTCTGTTATTAAAGGTGTGCATCTGTGAACACTGACTATCAAAGAAAATGGAATATTCCAGTGAGTCTCTTCAGAAGAATGCCAGAAAATAGCATTGAAATATGCAATATAAATGTGAAGATATTAGTTTCCAGTCTTCACATGATTGCTTAGCTAAAAAGTTAACCAGATGTGATTATGACATTTCTCCTTCTGTTTCTAATCTATCTGTAATCATATATGTGGGAATCTAGTTGTGTTTGTGTACATACCCAATTCCAGAAATTGTGAACTACTTCATTGTGTAAAACCTGCCTGAACGAGTGTGTGTGTGTGGGGGGGGGGGGGGGGGGGGGGGGGGGGGGTGATGCATCTTAGATTGAAGCGTATGATTTTAATTATCCTATACCCTTATAGGTTACACTATGGTCTCCTACACATACAGGAATTTTTAACTTAGCTCCACAAGCTACAGCTCTCATTTTAATAATCACAGTATTTCTGTTGATTGTGCAAATTATGTAGACAATGGAAACCAAACACTTTTTGTAAGCCTGCCTCCTTATGGCAATGAAGCGATACAGGTCAGTCAGATCTATACAGCTCTCCATGATGCAGCAGATAGCAGTGTGAACACTCCCAAGATCTGCTGCTCAGCTGTGAATCTGCAGTCAGAGGAGGGTTTGCAAATCCCTGCTGAACTCTGCAATTCACAGACTAACCAACGGGACTTTATAGCCAAGTAAATGTGATTTTGCCACTATTAGTAAATAGCAAGGGGGGTTGTATTGACATGACGGTGCAAGGCCTCAGCAATTCCCTGGGTTTGTCTTGGCCTAAGTAGATTTTAACTTCTTTTAGCTATGTCTAGTTGTGAGGTACTCTCAACTAATTTAACTTTAGTTTATAGTAAAAACAAGAGGGCTTTCATTGTGGACTGAACTGCGTATGGCTCTGGAGTAAGTCAAAGGGAAGAGTGCAGAAACAGAGGACACATCACAGTGATTTAATTACAGTAAGCTGCTAGTGTTAAGAAAACATATAAAATCAAATCCAAGCAGACACCAGACTGAGGAGAAAGCATCCCCGTGCCCCCTGAATATCACACTCCTCCTGGTGATGACTCACCACAATACTCCCCCATTCCTTCTGAGAAATACCAAAGTGTCAATCTTCAGACCCAAAGGCACCCTGGAGGAGTAAGCACAACACAAGAGAACAGGGAAATTCTGTCTAATAGCTTTAACTCTATTTTTAATGAGGCCTTCCTGTATTAATCTGGTAATTTTGACTCTTAGACTATTTAAAATATTTATTAGACTAACAATAAATTCTTAGGTCCATACATGCAGTGTGTTCCCTTTTGTCAATAAGAAGTCTTCGACTGTAGTATCACCTCTTAACACCTCCAGTATTTCAGGTCTTGGAAGCCAAAATAAAAACAGTAAAGAGGCTGAAGGTGAAGGACCCGATCACCTGCCTAACACCCCCAGGCACCGTTCATGTTGGTCTGTCTGAAAGAGAAAAGCTCACTTCCACAGCCCAGTACAGCATGGACCCTGCACAAGCTCCCATTTACGACTGTGTGTGCATACATGTGTACATGCAGCCATGCGGTCCTCAGGACAGTCCTTTCCCTAATGACTTTCAGGCCTCACGTCAGAGAGGGAGGGGACATGTGCCTCGCTGCCTCGTCTTCACAGGTAGAGGGAATGTGGACAGTTTTGTCCGTGTACTTCTGCTGGGGCTCCTTGCTGTAGCTTGGGCTGTTTATGATGCTGACCGTCTCTGCCCAGCCTCTGGAAACCTTCTCAGGCAGTGGATGTTGGTCTGAAATGCTTCTTGCAAACTGAGCTTACTCTGAGCCATTCCAAGTTGCATTCTCATTAAGGACATAAAAGCAGGTCTTCACAGAAGCCATTCCTGCTGGGGGCACCTCTGCAGGGACAGCCGTTTTTCTTACTCTCCATCCACACCTCAAACACGGGGAAACGCATCTACTTTCAAAGTAGCTCTTCATGTCCCAAGTGCTGCCGCTGCACGTACATATTCCTGCTAGAGCAAGCTGAATGGGAAGAGTATTGTATAATGATGTCTGATTTAGCTTAAAGTGTCATCTTTCCCTTCATTGCATTTTGTCTATGAGAAGTGTGCTGAGTCTTGTGCAGCTGTGTTCTTGCTCTTATTCGGCACAGACCTCTTCTGAGTTTTGCACCCATACCAAGAGTTGCCTTCTTCCCTTTGAAAAAAAGTGATAAATGGATACAGAGCAGAGGAACCCAAAGCCTGCAGGGATGTGAGTCAGGACTAGGAGAAAAATTCTATCCTAATAAAAAAAGCTGATCTGGCTTCCAGTGTGTGTGCTGTGAGCTAGGAAATGAAATCCCAAATGGAGAAGAGAAAGGGAGGACAAAAATTCAGATTCAAGTGCTGACCCTACTTGTTTTCAGAGCACATAGTGTCTATTGTACCGAACCATAAATCAGACGAACACTGAATTCCTGCCCAGTCTCATTGAAGTCACCTGGAAGTCACCTACAAGGACCTCACGGGAGGACATGTACAAGGGCTGGCTCCAGGAAGGTGCTGAGCCCCTTCTGCTTCTGCCTAGGCTGGGATGCTCAGCATGCTCACCGCCATACCCAGCTGGGCCCTGTCCTTGTTTGATATATTTCTGACTGAGCTGTGTAAACAAAATCCTGTCCTGACTCTGAAAAACACACCACATTTATTATCTAGAAATTAACTGGGGTTAAACCAATTTCCATTGTCAGACGTGCCAACCTTTAGAACAGATCTAGCGTTAAATCATGGATGTCTATAGGGAGTTCCCTTGGATCATTTGATCAAATTATGCTCTTTAAAGTATGCTTCAAAATGTCATCCCGGTGTGGGAGGAAAAGAAAGAAAATAAGGCAATGAAATGAATGGAAATTTGGAGAAATGAAATGTTGTCTCATGTATTTTGACAACGTAGACATCAGTAGGTTTGCCAGACAGATCAGCTTCAGATTTCAGATGCAGCTTAAGCAAAGTATGACTTGCGCAAAATAATCTAGCCTGAAGCACAAACTACTTGCTAGCCGTTTTCATGACTTTGTCCTCTTAGATCATCTTCTGAGTTTATTTACAGTCCATGCTTCTCCCATGGCTGAGATCCTTCCCCAGTCCTTGAGTAGAAAGCTGGGATCTGACAGCATGGACATCAAAGTTCTGGTCATCAAAGTGCTTTAAGTAACAAGGTGGGCTAGGCAGCACCAGAAAAGGGGGAAAAGATAAGAAGATGAAAAGAGAGACATAAAATGATCTGGTATAGAGATCAAGAGGTAATAGCATTGAAATGGCTGAGGAGCTAGGACAGAGAAGTCTCACTGAACCTATTGGTTAATCATTACCTTGCTTTGCAAACATCACATTGTAGTTGCTTTTCCTTCACTGACATCTACTGCTCCACCCCATTACTTTCATCAACAATACACCACGCATAACTGGGCATAAGTGGGGGATCTACAGCATCTTTGGCACCTGCACTGAGTTAGGAAGGCAAGAAGTTCTCATTGTTTTTTTGGATCTCAAGCTGAGTTTGCTGGATTGTGTTTGGGGGATTTGCTGGTGTTGGGCTTTTAATTTGAGAATGCAGAAAGTTTTACTGTGAAGCATAAGAAACTTTTTACAGATTCCTTTGAAAGAGGCTTATACTTTAATACTGACTGTCAAGCCTCACACATCAAACAGAAACTCAATTTTGCATTATTCTGATGAGATATCACAGCACCAAGTAATAGGGACTGGTTTACTGAATTCAGATTGAAGTATCTAAACATCCTTCCTCTCGTCTAGTCTTCCTAAATCTTTCTAACCCCAGTACCTAAATATCCTTGGTCTGGTCATGTTCCACACCTTGACCATATGGCCCTCTACCAGAGAAACGAATAATTCCAGGCAATTAAGGCATTTGTCTGTATCCATTTTATCTACAGATCTTTGGAGGTGCAAACAAAACATGCTGGATGGGGAAGACTCGCTAATGCTGATAGTGCTTTAGACCACTTGATAATCTTTTTCCTGTGCTAGTTATTATGGAATGGAAATCAAATGCATGGATGTTAGGGCTAGGAACAGATGGTACTTCTGTTCTGCAAGGAAGAAATAGGGGCAGAGGGGCAGCAGACCTCCCCCCTTCCCTGTCTTACCGGGATTCATTGTGTTGCCCTCCTGTTACAGTTGGCTGTGACTCTTTCTTGTTATAAAGAGATGTCAGAAGTTACGGAGAGACAGATGATGACCTTAAATCCTTCACTGCATTTTACCAGGATTCCTAAAAAAATAAAATAAAAAAATAAAAGCCAGCTAAGGCAGTTGGAAAATGTCAGTGAAGCATTACACAAAGAACTTGATACATTTGTTGACCTTTCTTTTTCCTCCACCCTTCTCTTCTAAGATGGATTTAGTAGTAGTGGGTGCTTTAGTGCTATGAGTGCTTTCTTAAAAATAATTTAGATGCTATTGTCTGTCTGCCACTTGGAAAACATAGCTGTTTCAATGAGCCCCTGCTGAATCTGAAAAAAGAGGGTTTATTGAAATGCCTCCAAAAATGCACCAAAATTTCATTCTATTCCTTGTCGTCTGAAATGCATCTTGTTCTTGCCTTTACAGTCTTTTGTTTTATTTTTTTAATTGTACTTTTGTATTCAGGGTCTTTTCATTCTTATCCCCTATTTTACGAATGGCGTGTGTGGTATTAAGAGCTGAAGGCAGAGATGAGAAGTGTTTTGAACTGACTAATTTGCAGGCAAGAAATAAAGCTCTTGTAAGGTGGTCCCAGGGGTATCTTCGCCACGAACACCATTTGAAATGACATGTAATCTCGTACATTTCAAAGGCAAAACATTTCCTATTCTAAAGTATCTTCATGAGCCAGGGTTGGTTTACCTGTTTCCAGAGAATAATAAACCACCAGAGACAAGGAAACTCCTTCCCTCCCCTCTCAAAATTCCTGTTCCTTTTCAAAGGGGCAATTGCAGTCAATAGTTTATTTCTGTCCTATCTTTTGCTGTTCTGATGGCTTATAACTCAGTGGTCGCTACTAATACAAAGCTGAATGCACTTCTGAATTAAATACCAACTAACAGTACACAGCACATCCCTCTACAACACCATAAATAATGGTGTAGAGATCCCCCTTTCCCCCTTTTATTATTTTTTTTTTTTTACAACAGTAGAAAATTTACAGCTGGGTCTTACAATCTTCTAAGATTTTAAGCATTTCACCATATATCTCTGACCTCGCAATTTCTTAATGTAAACCGTTCTTCTTCTAGAGAAATTTGAGTTCAGCTGACCTTGGAATATTGTATTAATACTCTTTCTCAACACAATTTACTGTTTACAGCCTTGTTGACATACTAAAAGGCTTGCACACAAAAGTCCACATTTAATTTGTGAAGGCAGATATTTCAGAAAAGTCTTACATTTAGAATTTCTCTCTGTTTTGGTGGAGGCTCAGTTGGTCTTGCAAACCAAGGTACTTAATCACCATCCGCAAACTGATTCATGTACTATGAGAAATGTTTCTATATGTCTATCATTTAAGCTTATGATAACCGTAGCCTGTACTCCATGGTTTTAAAAGCTTTAAAAATGTTCTGAACAGGGAATTTGGTTACAAATAAAATCTAAAGCTTTTGCAAAAATAAACACTGATAAGTATTACAAGTCTTTCAAGTCTTTTCCATTAATTTCATGGCTGTTCTGTCCTGAAGCCTTTAGATAGGTGAAAAGGAATGGATGCTTTATGAACTCTCTAAATGTACATTGACTACTAACTCAACAGTTACCTGATTTTGTAACTCTGCATGGAGAGAATTTAGCAAATGGCATGTCTTCGGTCACCTAGGCATGACTATAATAAAGATCCTGCAACTTAAAAAAAAAAAATCAAGATCTTTAGTTATACAGATTTTTGAAATCCACATGCTTATGTTCAAACATGCTGGCTCTATGTACTAAGTCTTCAATTGCAGACAAGGAATAAATTTTGTGGCTCGGACAGAAGTACTGAAGGCTCCTGGAAAGGACAAGCAGAAGCGCTGGAGTTGTAACATACAGAAAAGAGAAATTTCTAAAAGAATGAAAAGCAAAAAGTTCTCCCCTGAACCTGATAATGATGTGAGACAGCCGACCTGCCGGTATGACTTGTGCTGTCAGTTTGCATTACTAGCCTCAGCCCTTTGAAGGACAGGTTTTTACACTGTGAGTGACCCTAACCTGTGTTGTACTTGGATCTCTACCAAATGTAAGTCATGATAAAATATTATGCCCCGTAGATGGGTCTTACACCTTAACTGTTGTTTTCCCTGAGGCTCTGTCAACTGTAATTCTTAACTTATAGGATCTTTGTCCAAACGTAACTTTGAACAAATTGTGCGAAGAGGTGTAAGGCAGCATTCACAGAAACTATAAAGAAGGTAGTGCTCTTCCCCAGTACTGTTTCTCCTGGTGTGGTCCTCTTATGGATTCTGAACCACAAGACTAGACCCTATCACTAACAACCACAAGGAAACACAGCATTTTCCATTAGAGAAATTTCTACCAAATGACCTAGTAGTACGACCGGTCTTTATTTTAACTACCACAGGCAGAGAAATAAAAGACGTGGCTCCATTAGTGAGTGCTGAGCGCTGTCACATGTTAATGCACGAACGGTGTTACAGCTGGAGCACATACTATCTGATGAAAGTTACAGTGCTTGACTCAGACAGCTGCCTGGGTGAATGCCGGCTGCTCTCTGAAATAAGAGGTAGCTGTCTGCTCTTCTCCATTTTACTAGTGCAAGTCATCCACCTTGCATAAGGATACCTGAGCAACAACCCCACTACCTAAACAGGCTGAGAACTTGCTAACCCTCCTCATAGCAAACTAACTCCTGGAGTCAGCGTCAGGACTTTGTCTACCCTCTTGTATTGCCAGCATGCAGTGTTACCTTAGAGATTCACTAAATTCATTCATTCTTTATTTTTTTCTTTAATCAGCCGTCCATGTACACCATATCCACTTTTGCATGCATGGAAATATTTATATAGGCAATGGGTAGGGATCCATTAGCATGAGTCAATTGCTCCGCTTCTGGGTTGCTTTTCAGACAATATTCAGACAGTATTTTGCTAACATAGAATACCTAGCTAGAAAGCAATACAATATCCTAGCTCAGCTGGTTAATTGAAACTATATTTTTAAGGGCTGTTTTTTCACTTTAGTGAAAATTCATGTGATGTGTGCCATTTAAACGCTGTGTGTAGAACACATGCTTGTTTGAACACTTCATTATTTGGCTCAAAGTAGTACAGTGTATTGTTCTGTTTAGTGGACAAGTTTGAATTTACCATTGACTCAGGAGAACTTCACAATGTATCTTTGGGTCAAGGACAGGAAGCAGCAGCAGAAATAGCTATGGAAAAAGCATCAAAAGAGGGCCACTGGGTTATACTTCAAGTAAGTCAAAGCTCTTCATTACATCAGTGCTGCATTGCAGTGTTACAAACTGAAGCTTTTCAAAATAACATGTGCCTAGATGAAAGAGTACTAAATAGTGATTTAGAACTTCCTTTGTCTTCTCCACAAGGGAAGCACGTAACTTCATAGCGAGGTCTGTATATGCAAGTATCACTGAATATCACATAAAATATGAATTGCAACTATCTTGTGTGCAGGGAGTCAACTAACGTATTTTCCCAAGCACATGGTATTTGATTTACTAATTTATTATCCATTAAAAAAAATTCCTTAGTAAATAAATATGTAGCAAAAAGAATTGTTACGCTGTATAATCAGATGAATAGATACAAACAGGGAAGATTGCTGTCATTATGCAGTATATTGTGCTAAACAGATGCACATGATTTTTTTCAAATATTGTGCAATATCAAACCGCTTCCTTATGTCTGGGTTTTTCTTGTATCAATAAAATGTTTCATATTTCAAATCAATAGCTCACTGGGAAGCCTATTTTTTCCTCCCTTCTCCCCCTCCTCCCTCCCCATCTCTGAATATTTATTTTGCAGCAAAGTGGCTTGACACATTAGAGAAATTACTGAAGAAACCCAGCGAAGGAAGTCACTGGGGTGATCGCGTTTGAGTGTAGGGAACCTGCCCCTTCTCCTAAAGAATGCCTCACTGCAGAGGGGATTTTGGAAACCTCTTATTACAATGACTGATAAGCCACTACCTGAAACGCTGCCTGATCTTTGTGCTGCGTTGGGTAATTTTGACCAGGCAAGTAAAACATCACAGAAAAAAAAAATACTATAAAAATGTGATTATTAAACTTCTTGATGTAAAGCCATTTGAAATGGTGAAGTCACCAGCAGCCTTTTCAGGACACGCAATAATAAAGCAGAGCGCATTTCATTCCTTAAGGATTTGTTCCCACATCCTAGGATGAAATAACTGCATATCAACCACAAAGCAAATAAAGGCATAAAATAAAAAATTAGTTCTTTTCGTTCTAAAGCATCAAATACAGCTCCTGGTTGAACATGTGCCTCTGTGCATGGGATACAAAGTATGTGCAGTCATTACAGATAATTACTGTAGCACAGAATACGATTTTATTTTGGTTTAGTCTAGCTTAGTTTGATTTTTCTTGAAATGCAAGACCGTGCCTTTTTGCGCCTCTGGAACCTGCTCCATATTGTGTGTACGTAGTCCCCGGAATGAGACCTTTAGCTGAGGTGAACCGGGGAGGTTCACTGAGCCAGTTCACGGTGCTAAGGATTTGGTCCAAAATGTCTGGGTCATCACGTAAGAGGAAGGACTGCTTCAGCTGCGAGGCTAGCACATTCTCCTCTGTCCTTTATAATCTTTGTTTTGGAGGGTTTTTAATAAAAATAGTTTTCGTTACTGAGTCCTAAAAGACACATAAAGCCGCAGGGGTATGTAAATGGCAGTTAGCAGCCAGGTTACGCAGATGCGGTGAAAGAAAGCACGTATCTCCTCAGCGCACATACCTGCACTGCCGGCAGCATCACCCTGAATTTCCACAAACTCACCAACTACCAAGAGAAAAACTGCTTTTCGCTCGTCATTTAAACACTACGTTCTGAAAACCTTTGCAACAATTACTAAGGCTTTTCTTCTTTTCCTCTTGTTTAGAATAAATTCTTCGAGCAATTAAAAAAAAAAAAAAAAAGGAAAACAAACTGCACGGAGGGCAGAACGCCGCGGGAAGCGCCGCGAGCGCACAAAGAAACCCCTGGGCTGCAAACACGGACACGATATTTTTGTCCCCAACTTCCTCCGGCTCCAGCCGGGACGCGGCTGCCGGCGCTGCCCGCCTGGGGCCGCCCCGAGCCGGGCCGGGCCGGGCCGGGCCCCCGCTGCCCGCGGTCCTGCAGCCTCCGCCGGCGGGCGCCGCCACGGGCCGGGCTGGGCCTCCCGGGGGGTCCCTCCGAGGCTTCTGCCCGGCCGCGGTCGCCTCCTCTCCCCCCCGCGCTGCGGTGCGAGCCCGCGGTACCTGCCGGGCGCCCGGGGCCGCCGCCCGTCCCGTCCCGTCCCGTCCCGTCCCGTCCCCGCACGGAGGAGGGAGCGGGGCGGCACCGCCGCCCCAGGCCGCCCGCGGAGGGGCCGGGGACCGGTACGCGGCCGGAGCGGCGGCGGCTCCGCGTTCCCGGAGCCGGAGCGCCCCCTGCCGGCCCCGCGGGCTGAGGCGGGCGCCGCCCGGCCTGGGCACCGGGGGACAGCGGCCGGGCCTGCCCGCCCGGGGACCGCCGCTGCCCTGCGGGGGGCCCGGGGCGTGCAGGTGTCAAGGCCCGGCCCGTGTGTGGGGGCGCTAAGGGCGGCTGCGGCCCTCCTCAAGCGTCTCCGTCCCTCCCCGTGCTGACTCTCGGCGCAGCACACGCGAGGTTGGCCCCGCCGGGGCGAACCCCTGGCTCGGTTTCACCTAGCTCAGGGTCACTGCTCATCCAAAAGGCACGAGCAGGGACCAGCCCCGCAGATCTGTCGCGTCTCCGGAGCTGGAGGCGACCCGTCGGTCTGCAACAACCTGCATCCACACATTTAGCCCCGGTTTTGTGGCTCAGGAAAGTATAGAGGGACATCAGCCAGCATACTTTCTTATTCATTTGAACGGCCTCGAGTACACCACTCTTTTTGAGGAATTATGTCTTAAATGGATTTAGTTATTTAATAAATCAACCCCCGGTCCCCTGCAGCGGTGATCTCTTCTCAAAGCACTAAGGTTTCGTGTTAACGCCGTGCCAGCAAGGTTGCAGCCAAGCTGCGGTACTTACGAAGTGCCCATGGGTGGTAAAAGTATTTTGGTAAAAGTGAGGCAAAAAAGCCATCTCCCTTCCAGCTCTGCGGGGCAAGTCGTGGTTACCTCTGCCACGTGCCTGGAGGAGCCTGCGCTGAACTCAGAGTTCTGCCAGATGGGGACGGGAGGCAGGGTCAGCAGCAGGCAGCACCTGCATCCCTGCTTCCCAGCCCGCGTGTGGCACAGCTGAGGGGTGGGTTATAGCCCCCCGTCCTCGCCAGAGGACATATTTGCCATCTCATCTCCTCCTCCTCCATTTGTCCCTCCTCCCTCTTCCTCCGCCGCCCTGAGCAAGGCAGGTGCGGGAAGCCACGAACGCCACACGCGAGTTCTTCATATACCCACCCTGTCCTCGGGAGAGTCGGCGCAGCAGGCGGGAGGGAGCAGCAGGCCTTGTGCCTACACGGCCACAGACTGCAGCAGCAGCAGCCGGTGGGCTGCCGCCTGCCTTCTCCTCGGCCACCGGTTCCCCCAGCCTGCAGCAGCTCACCTGCCGGCGAGCCCCTCGCCATCCCGCGGGCCGCAGCTCTCCGTCCCCAGCTGCTGGGAGCCTCCCGCTGCGAGGAGGAGAATCATCTGAGGAGGGAAAGGGAACAAAAGAATGAGATGAGAAAGAGGAATAAAAGAAGGAAATGTGGTGAATAATAAAAACAAAAGGAGGAATTTTCCCCAGGGGGAGGGAAGTGCCTTTTATAAGAGCTTTTTCTTTTTTTTCTCCAGTTTTTGCAAAAATTCTGACAATGCACATGCTCATTTTCCCTTTCCCATCCCACACAAACCTGTTGTTATTTTACTTTCATTATTTCACTTTGCTGCATCAGAAACGCTGAATCATAAAACGGGGTTAGTGAAAATGGTATTTATCTTAGAGGAATGAGCCCCGCATTATTTTAAAGATCCCTGCACTGCCGCTGTTATTATTATTATCATCATCATCATCATGCATCTTGGCAGGTTGAAAGGTATCTCAGAACAGTACGAATTCAGCAGTAATTTAACATCCCACAGCAGTACTTTAAAAGCATCAAATAACATTTTGAATTTTAAGTCAGTACAACTGTAAATAAATGGATGTACTCCCACATGTCTGTTGTTTTTAAACTTGTGATGATCCTAAAATATTTGCCTAACAGCTTTGAGCTGCAACAGAATTTCAGCTCATATATACATGTGCATGTGATATTGAATTAAACCATTTGTCATTCTTTTCCATAAAAGACACAATTTGGCTCTCAGCAAACCATTTGAAATAGAAATTATGATGATGATACTAGAGCCCCATTTTATTTTATGGTAGTGTATTGATTGTCAAATAGACAATACATGTATTTTTGTAATGGTCTAAAAGAAGATATTCTGCCTTTTTATTTTACAGTCTTTATGCTATTACTCGCTTTCATTTCAATAAAGGATGGCATCTTTCAGAGATGCTACCATAAATTGCTTCATTTAATAAATTGCTACACAGAATAATAATGTTACACCAGAGAGCAGCACTTTGTAATTTGGAAGAAATAACATTTTTCTTTTAAAACATTTCTGTCTCTTTATTTTTAAATTAAAATTCTCTTTCTTCTGTTTTCTATCTAAAGAATAACCTGATTATTAGCAAATTCTTTTTTTTTCTTGCAAGCATCAGAACTTGGTTGTGACATAAAGAGGTTAATTAAAACGGGGAACAAATTAGATTAATTTCCACGGATGTAAGAGCGTTATAAAAGTCTTGTTCTCAACAATGACTCCATAACAGAACAATTTGATTTATGCCTAAGCAGGTTCCTTATTCTGTCTAGCAAGGACTGCCACTGGTGTCTCGGTGACAGGGTTTTTATTATTTCTTTGACAGTTTGATAGGAAGTCAGTGCTTGCTTCTGGGTTTGCAGTCTCTTCAAACCTGGATTATGAAGGTTACCATAAAGATATGGATGAAACACTGCCTCCCCAAAGCCCCATCCGTATGGCCCACACCCCAATGTGGAGATTGCTTTTGCAATAACAACTGCAGACAACCTGCTCCATATGCTATTAGAGCTGCAATTCAAATAGCCACTGGAGAAGGAGTCTCCCAAGCTGTGGAAAACAAGGTCAGTAAAAACATAGAGCAGGCTGCAAATTTGTCACAAGATGGTGTGATGTCTCTGGTTTTATGTTTTTTGTTTGTTTTTGTGGTTTTTTTTTCTTTCCCTGAGGCTACCAATTTCAACAGAATTAGATATTTTCATACCTGTTTTTTACAGTGATTCGATTTGAAATTTGTAATGTGGGAAAATGATCTCTGAGAGACATAAATATATGCGTTATTTTGTACCACACAAAAAGAAGATCTTGCTGGTGTGTTACAATACATTAATAGGGTTGAGTCATTTAGTATCTTTTGTCAGGTTGCAAAATGACATTATTTGCAAACTACAATGCAGAATTTGCTTTTCTTCATAACAGCATGAAATGTTGCTGCAAAGGTCTTCCACTCTTTCTCCATTTCTCAGAATAAAACTTCCATATCCTTCATACTATGATATGAAGGCAGTAGAATTACTTACACTGCATAACGTTAAGATACATAAAACTTTAGACTTTCCTTTATGTTATCACAGAATTGGGTGCTTAAGACACTTGCCTCATGACAGCTTGGTATCTCTTCAAGGAGAAAGCAGACCTATATGATATAAAGAAAAAAAAAACATTAAGAAGAAAATAACACCAGATATTTTATCCAAACAGCAGCAGCATGCTTCTCAAAATAAAGTGATTTGTTTTCAAGAATATGAGAGACTGGATCTGCTAATATATGAGGCTGTCTCTTCAACAACTTAATTTATGTCTGAAGATATGTTACTAACCTCAGGGGATGCATGGTTTTAAACATAGCATCAGTGTAGATGCCTGTAATGGAAGATGTGAGTGATTATTTGGGGAGCTTTTTTCTTATTTCATTGACTTAAAAACTGTGCCTTCTTACATTGCCTGTTCCAAACATGTAACTTGTCTGTACATATCAAATCATTTAATTTGTGTGAGAGAAGTTATCAGGAAACTGCTTAGGAGATTGAAACCCTCTATTTCTCTGGAAATTAGGAAGCAAAATGCAAGGCCTCTGATTATTGTGTTACCCTGGTGTTTCGATGCAGAACAGGACATAAGACAGTGACATTCTTCTCTTCTGCCATTGCAGATATTTGGGTGCTCTGTTACAACTGCTAACAGATATGGTTGCTAGCTATGGTGTGCGCACACGTGTGTTTTAGGCAATCTGTAGGACAGAAGCTTTGGCACTTCAGAGACCCTCTGATGCAAAAAACAAACTCTACTTCATACAGATCCCCACTGGACAAGGCACGTGGTTCAGGTCCTGCTAAATAGCAGACATGTTCAGAGCCATTGGCATGGGGCGTTTGACCATGGCTAGGGGATAACCATTAACGGTGAGCATAAATGCAGTAACAGCAACACCCATGTCCTCACCTCACTGCGCATGCAACAAGTGCAGTAAGCTAGGTAAGGACATGAACAACTCATCACAAATCTTTGGCCTTTTTTTTTGTAGATAATACCTGTCTCTGAATGCCTAAAAGTGCTGAATAGCAACATGTAATATTCTTAATCACACAGGGCCAAATCTCCATGATATCTAGCAATCTCAAACAGCAACGTACCTGCTGCACTAAAATTTAATATATGTTCAAATCAGGGAATTGGGCAACCAAATAGCTTCTTATGCAACACTGGCAATTTGCACAGACAATTGTGGTATATCCATGCATAGATATGGTTAATGCATTTGACTCTAGACTACATACAGAAAATCTGTTTGTTTTTCTTTTTAAGGGCTATATTTTTTTAAGAGCTATTTTTTTTTAAAGGAACCTCCTTTTTTGCCACCTAGAATTACCTTCTTTTTGATCTTTAATTCAGAGTAACAAAACATGGACACTCAAATGGCCATTAGTGCAAGCAAGCCAGCAGAATGGTAGCTTGATTGCATGTACGATTTTCTGTGGGATATCTGAAAGCAAGTTAGTAATTTGGCCCTTTATCATTTTCTCCTTGAACATGTGCGTAGGTGGGTGCTTCTGTGCATATGTATATCAATTAATATAGCATACAATTACTTAATGCAATTAGAGTGAATTTAAGAAATACAGAAAGCCCAGAACCTACACTCTTGTTTTTCTGACCATTTCCCCATTTTAGAAAATAAATGACTCGCTCCAGTTGCAAGAGCCAAGATATTCTTTACACTTGACGATTTAGCTACCTTATGTGTTTTTACTGGAGAAAAAAAAGCCCTCTATCATTTATCATGTCATCTTATCACAGTCTCTTTGTGAGACGCAAATAGCACACTAATGTTTTCTTTTGTTAGGGTGAGTTGGCAATCTCCTCAGAGATGGAGCAACTACAGACAGCTCTTTTTTTTGATAATCTTCCTGACACTTGGATGAGACTGGCTTATCCATCAACATACAGTTGCTCAGTGGTAAGTCGCATGCCAACAGTCAATCAGTATGGACGACGCTTCTTGTCCATCCTAAAAAACAGAACAGCAACTAAAGATTTTTTGGCAAATATCTTGCCGTCTTGTGTAACTCAGAATAGCTTTTTATCATAAACTGATATTACCAGTGCTTTGAAAAGCAGAAAGAGCCTTGCATTTACCTTGCCAATTACTGCAGACTTGGAAAGATTTTTCTAAAATCTGCATTCCCACTCCTACCTTGCTTGCTTGCTTTTTCTCAAGCTGTATGTGCTGACCAAATAGGTGTGGTAAGCACTGTAGTACCTTGTATCTCCTACTCAGAAGACTAAGCTTGAATTCTTGTGTTTTTTGGGGAATCAGTATTTATATCAACAAATGGTATTGCTCTGAGCTCAAGGGTCACCAGCAGGAGCAGCAATTGGCAAAGCAGCTCGCATTAGGAACTGAGAAAAAAGTTTCAGAGCAAATAGTGAAGCCATCATGTTCTATTTGTCTTGAACTCATTTTATGATGTGCCCATCTATCTACTCTCCAAGGCAGTCTTGTAATACCAAAAGTGAAAGTCAGAACAAAAAGTGAAAAGCCATCCAATGCTGACAAATTATTTGCTGGTATACATTCGGCTCACCTCAGGAGCCTACTTAGTGAGGCCAAGAGCCCCTGGCTGATGGAGCTGACCAGGACTGAAGAGCTGACCAAAGGACGGGAAAGCTCTGCCTAGCACAAAGACAGGTAGTGCTAGAAGGCAAAGCAAGCCCACATTTCTGAGATCAGTTCAGACTTCTGAGAGATCAAGAGAGGAAGAAGAAATCTTGGTCAGCAGAAGAGACATTGTGAGAAGCACCAAAGGTACATTGTGAAGAAGATCAATCAGAGCTTTATGGAATTAAATGCTCTTTTAGCTTCCCTTGATGGAAAACTAAAATACCATAGAGATACTGTGATGTCTGTGATAAATGTATGTCCTGAAGACAGAAAGCGTTGCCTAGGGGATATAATGCAGTAATGCTAAATTACAAGCTGTTTTCATGAAGGACAACACAGCTGCTTTCTTTAAAAAAATTTATGGGGGAGTCAAGCTGGACCTTATATTCATGTTTGGAAAAGAGAGGGGGAAAGTAACCACTGATTATATAAAAGCTATCTCGCAGAACTAGTAGGATTTGAGGTGACAGATTATCTTGCACCATCAGGTGCAAAACGCAGTGAGTCACTACGGAGCAAAACATTGCCAGGAGATGTTGTGTTATGCAGCTGGGCTCCAAGACAGCCTCCTGCTGGAACAGAGTGCGTATGAGGAGGTACAGGGAAGCAGAGAAACAGGAGGTCTGTTAGGGACACCAGAGGGGTTACGTACAGCTGTGGCCAGTGGGATTGCCAGTTCTGCTTGGCCATCAGTCCCTTGTGCCTGGGAGATGAAAAAACAACAGAGAACTAAAAGAAAACTTGAATCACTGTCACATCTAAAAAGACTGATGGAATTGTCATTGTGAGCTTCCTGCAGTGAAGGATGTCCTATGTCACCCCGTTACACATGCTGCAAAGCACAAGGTGGCCACAGTCATCCTGATAGACTCACCCTGTTTTTTAAATGTCGCTGTCTCTTATATACCCACCTGACACACCACTGGCTGAGACGCCAGATAAAAATCTTTGATTTCTAAGCAGATGCCATTTCAAAGTAAGGCAAGATGGGGTGAGGAGGTGAAGGGAAAAAAATCTGAATACACTCACAGTTTAAGCACTGTGGGCTCTGCAAGTGTGTCAGAAACAGCAAAAGTGAGCAATTAAATGAAGGAGATAATGTCAGATCACTTACTTCAGTTTGCCTTCAGGATCCTATTCGAGGTCTCTGAAATGAGCATGGATTCTACTAATGCTTCTCTTTATAACCTGGCCCCATATGGCACACCAGTGTTTCACATTTCTGTGTAGGTGTTGCCTCCTGCCCCTGAGCCAGCAGTCTTGCATTTCTGGGTTAGAGACAGTCAACTATCCCTAGGGCAGAAGATGTGTCTGGCATTTCTTAATAGCATCTTGTTAGAAACCAAGAAGTAACATTGAATAACACCAAAAAAAAAAAAAAGACCTCAGCTAGAAAGGTGGTGACACGATACCAGTGACGTTAAATGGGGTAAAAGAAAAAAAAAATGAGCTGATGCTTTTATTTTCAGACCAGCAAAATGTAGAGAGAAATCCAACAGACAAGGAAGAAGTGAGTGGATGGAAGAGGGTTGGAAGCTTATGTCACAGGTCATCTAGCTTTCTGGAAACCTGCAAAAGCCCAACAGTGGGATGTCTTAACAGTGGCAAAAATTTGGGGGTTCAGGCCTGTTTCTGCATTGCCAGGCAATGGCTGGAGCAGGCTGAGGTGACAGCAACAGTGCTGAAGGATTCGAAGGGAGACATTACATGCAGAGGGGAAGAAGTGCTGGGGCTTGTAAGGAGCGGAGGGGGAGAGGGGGAGGGCAGGAAGTCACGAAATGTATGAGCTGCCAGAAGAGAGGACGTTCGTTCCCCCTTTGGAAGATATTCATAATGCACAGATACAGGCTTAGAAACTATTCCATGAAAGCTTAGGGTTATGGCACTGACTCCCTTACAGGCTAGAAAAATGCACGCATGAAAGGAAAAGGCCTTCAGGGTAGGAGGGTTTGTTATTTGGTTTTTTTAACTGACAGAATCCACTACTGACTTGTAAGGTGGGGAGGTATTAACTGCCGAGAAGGAGGAACAAAAGGCAGGGATTGCATTCCTGGTAGAAAAAGCAAGGAACATTGCAAGTAGAGGTGGGCTGGTCCAGAGAGGGGGTAAGGATATTCACTGAGTGCTCTGAGATGAAACATGCTGTGTGTTCGTAAAGGTGCCTGTCAGTCAAGAGGGAGAGCAACATTATGACAACCTCTCTTTCCCCAGCAGCCAAGACCAAGATTTCTATTCCCTGCAAAGCGAGCCAAGAAATTACTGAAGTGGTTGTTTTAACAACCAAAGCTAACCGGGAGGGAACAAAAGAACTCCAGATGCATGTACACACACATCCATCAACTGTCCATCCATCTGTCCATGTCCTCCAACAGCCTCCGATGGCCCAACTTCCACTTAAAGAAAGCCTCTTGAATTGGTCAGAAAACGGGTAGCAAATTATTTTGCCATTGTACAACTAGAAATGATCTAGGATTCAGGGAGAAGTATGAAATGGATGTAACCTGCATGAAATTTTCTGAGAGTAACATAAGTCTAATCTCTGTGCAACAGCAGAAAAGAGGTTACATTTCTTACAGAAGCGCCGCTCCTGTTTTCTGAATCCCCACTCGTCACCTTCCTGGATACCTCCTGCAGCATGTGCTGTGTGTCTGTCCTGAGACAGACGGGCTCAGGCTCCAAAGGGGCTTCTGTCCGCAAACACGATATTGCTGCACTTGCTGCTACTCACTTGTCAGTACTTAATTAACAAATACAAATGCAGAGCTGTGCTGAAATAAAAAAAAATATTTTGGTATGGAAAAAACTTAATATGAGGAAGTTGCTTATTAAACAGAGAGAAATTTGTTGTTCAGCTGCACTCAAAACACAAGAAAAGGGAAAAAAAACATTACTGTGTGCCAGGGCAAAAGTACCACTGTCTTGGCAAGAAAAAGAAACATTTGCAAGCTTCTGAGTTGATATTTGAACAATGGGGAAGAAAATGAACCAGAAAAACTGCTTGATGGGCTGCTGCGAAGAATCCTCCTCCCTCTCTATGCACACTGATTTTTGTGTTCTCTTACACCCAGATAAGATGGACTGATGGCAGAACAAATAATATTTGACACACAAGTTATATAAAAAAACAAGGATCAAGAACAAATTTCAAAATGGGCTGAACTCCTTGAATTCAAAGATAATCAGGTAAGTGGCAAAAATATAATCAACTACCATCATTAATTTCTACCAGAAGATACTAGATATTGAAAATAAATCTCTGTAAGCTTTTTCACACAGTTTCTATCCCAGTGTAGGCTGACACAAAGTCAAAATAAACAAACAAAAAATGAACAACAAAAACCTCAGGCTGAACATCCAGGTGAGAGGAAACCCTCAGAAATCTGTCTGTCACACATCTGAAGTAACACATTTTCCTCTGCTTGCTTAGGTCATTTTCTCTGCAGATCTGATCTTTAGTAAATTGCCCCTAATCAGAAGTCTGCCCTTCTTCAATTTTGTCCCAAGTTCCTATCTGGCAACTTCTGAAGTTGCCATTAATGTTTTGGAGCTTTCCTCGCATATTGCAGATGAGGGGCAGAATACTCCTTTGCTAAACTATTTTTTTTTTAATTTCTTTTAATCCTTCTCCTACACGAGACAAATGTTTAAATATTGCCTGCATCAAGTAAATATTTTAAAACATATCCTCAGCTATGGGGAGCAGTGGGAGCTGCAATGGTTTGCAGTCCAGGAGCTTCACATCACTGGATCGTTCCTGGCATTGCAGGTGTCAGGTAAGCGAGCGTGTACTCACAGACAGTGTCCCCAGGTACACCACGCGTCCAGGTCCTTCCCAGCGCCTGTGATTCCTGACCTTCCACTTTCAGTTTGCTTCTAAGCACTTTTAAAGCGAGAGTGCTCTGTTGAAATCCTCAGTGTTTCGGCATTTGCTAAGCAGCACATTCTATTAGCGAACACTTTCACTGCAGGTTAACGTTCTCAGACACAGATCGTACAATGCACCGAGAAGTATTGGCTGGGGGAAAAAAAGCCTGTCATACATAGCAGGACTAGTGATAATGCACAGTGTATTACACTCCAGCAAAAATGACTAATATCAAAGCTAAACAGGAATGATTTGTATGGTTGATACAAGTAGAATAAAATATGTATTTTAACTAAATCAGTTTTTAGGAATACCAGGCACAGGTTAATCCTTTATAAATATGTTCAGAGAGTACATTAGACACCAGTCCGCCTACACAAAATGAATGCAGCACATACTCTGATGTATTACAGAGGCAGGATAAATGAGGGAACTCTTCTGTGTTTGATCTGGTTCTGCTCTGTAATTCAGAGATACTGGAGATGGGTGGTGAGTTTCTCATTGATCCCAAAAGAACCAATACTGTTGAAACCTGTGAAATGTAAGCTTTGTAGAGGATTGGAGGCTATGCACGAAGGACATTGTAGCTTTAGGGGCACATTCTCTTCTCAGGAATGTACGTAACCGGCATTCACAAGTCATACACATCCTGGGGAAACAAGACCCTGTAGCTTAACAATAGGAAAAACGCATACCTAGCTCCACAGGCAATTATATCACACTCATTGCTACATCTGCATCCAGTTATCAAAGGATAGATTTTCAGCAGATAATAAATGAACCTGGTAATGAATGTCTTGAGAATTTTGAAACAATGCTAAATTTGGCAAACATCAGCATTTAAAAATGCAGCGAAGTGCAGTTATAGCATCAATCCAAGTCTAAAACATTTTAGATAGAAAGCACAGGGCTAGCACATAGATGGGGGAGTAATCAATTCCAGGTTTTTCCCCCCCCATTCTTTACAGCTTTTTAAACCACTTACACCAGCCTTGCTTCTCTGAACTGTATTTTGCTTATGGTGGAGGTGTTAATGCACAGTTACTGCACAATGGGGTTGTGAATTTTAGTTAATGAAAGCTTTTAAAGGCACAATGAAATCTTGTGATGAAAGGCAACAAAGAAGTGCAAAGTATTATTATAGCCTTTTCTAAGTTTTACTGAGAGCATTCTTATACACGATGGACAGAGCGTAAATATGTATTATGGATGATAACCTCCCTGTAAAGGCTAAGTCCCACTCCCGAGTCTGCCAGAGGCAAGGGGTGGCAGTCTTACAAGGTTTAATAATGTCTCATGTTTTCATCCTTCTCCTGCCCCCAGGAGCTAGAAGAGGACCCCTGTATAAATTCTGAATCCTTAATGAATAGTATGGCCATTCTATTGCCATGCTATTCATTAGGCATGGATATTGCATGCACAATTAGACTACAAGTTCTGAACACCAAGGTGGTACGGTGTATACTTAAAGGCAATGGCAAATTGAGGAAGTATAGTAAATGTCACAGTAGTGTGGCATACGTCTATAGCAGGCATTTTTGTGATATCCCTAGGAGATGCAAGCAAAGGGTCAGAAGTCTGCTTGTTTTTTTCCTCAATAATTTTTGCTAAAATCCAAGTATTTGTTCCTGATAATGAAAAGGAACAGTTAAGACTGTCTCTATTTTACAAAAGCGAGGAAGGGATATCTGTACAACAGGACGTGGATGTATGCTACAGCAACCCATTTAGAAGAGATCTCGCACCAAAATAAATGTACAACAGCTTACCAGGCTGAGAGAGGATGGGAACTGCTGGTCCAAATGATGGTTTGATCTGTTACAATGGAAGCAAAATCTTCAGTTTGAAAAATACCATTCTGCTTCCTGGGTCTGCAAGAGCTAACATTGTTCTAAAGGCTGCATCCCTCTGATCAGCTGCCCTGTTATACTGATCATAGTCTAAGTGATCTGTAGCCTCCTTCTTTTTCTGGCTCTGTTCAAAGAAAAGATTGCAGCTTCATTTCAGTTATTTGCATGTTTTTCTTAACAGTTTACTCTCAGCAGCTTCTGATTTAACCTTATGTGTTCTGAATTTCAGGAAAAAAAAAGTTTAGATTGGCATCTAATATTTTCAAAGTAATAACAGGCGCCTCACACACACGTCATGTTCCAACCTTTTAGTAAATGTATTCTAACACTCTTAGCTTACCTGCTTTAAAAGGACTGGCATGTTGAACCAGCTGGCCTTTTTCTACTGCTACAGCTTTTCATGTTATATTCTGCTGCTCCAATTTCTGTATTTTCCCTGCAGTTTGCAAGACAAAATGCAGAAGTTTAAAGTCTCATAATGTTTATGTGACAAAATCTTACTGCTAAGTACAGTATTACTGACGGATTAAGTTTAATGCAATGGCATAATGTAATTTAATTATAGTAATAGCGCACAGCAACAGTGTTACTGCTTATGTCAGATTGTGAGACGTTCTCTTTTAAAAGCTTCATCGTTGTTACCTAGTTTTGGGGCTTAGTTCCACAGCATTACCCCCCCCCCCCCAAGTTAAATTATTTTCATAGGTGTGGAAGAAGAAACATTAGGCAAATTGCTTCCATTTTGCCACTATAAGATTACGTAAGAATTCACAATACCAACTAAAAACCCATTGTGCATTATGAGACAATAGTCAGCCAGCCTGGGGGAAAGCTTGTAGCCTTCTGGGCATAAGTCCTCAGACCTACATGCCACACTTTACAAAAGAAAAAAAAAGCCCCCCCCCCCCCCCCCCCCCCCAAAAAAAAAAAATTCCACCACATCTACCTTTTGTATTTACCTGAGTGTTTTTTATCACAGATTGATCTGGATTCCTATGCCACCAGTGAAAAACCACATTCATGTAAATTATTGTAGTGCATGGCTCTGTCTTTTTCACTGATTTTAGCCGTAGCTGTGGCTGACAGCAATTCCAAAAATCCAACCTACAATATCTTCTATTTCTAAAGTGTTTTCTATCTGAAGACCACAGAATTTTCTGTCAGTGTTAATTTTGCCTCACAACAGCTCCAGAAAGACAGAAAAATGCATCTTCAGCCAGCACAGCTGTATGCAAAGTGAACATCTGTCCATCGCCAAATTCAGTTTAGCTAATAATAAAAAAAAGAAAAAACAACTTTTTTTTTCCTCCTCCAGACAGGGCCAGACTGCAAGGGAAAGCCTGTAGAGGATTTCCATGCTTTAAAAAGGGAAACAGGGAGAGACTGAATTTCCTTAGGTCACTGAGAAAACATGTGGCAGTACTAGGAAAAGAACCCAGCACTTCAGCAGCCGAGATATCATCTTCACAGCCAAAATTGGTTGTTTTTTCCTCTGCAGCAATACTGCATTAGCTCTATCGTGGTGACATAACAGCACAGGCAGAGCAGCCTCTGTGTTTTTTGTGTGAATGCTGTTAGATAAGGTTAATTTCTGGTTGGCAGCGAGATGCTGGCTTTTTCTAATCACATCAAAGCAAAATCGCCCCTAGCCTTATTTTAATAACAAGATAGGTGAGGTGAACTAGCCAAAGTACTGAAGCTCTTCCAAGAATTTTTTAGACCCAGCTGTACATATTCTTCAGCATATACATTTATCAACGTGCAAGGCTAATGCCACGAGGTCTTGGGCTCAGTACTGCAATACTCGACTCTTTGGAGCCCTTAAAGCTTGAGGAACTTGTAGCTTCAGAAAAGTGAGCACCTCTGCACAGAAGTTGGCAGTAGGTTATATATGATCGACCTGAATTTCTGCTTCTTTAAGGGGAGGATGGAGATGACTAAAGGGCAGAGGGACATGTCTCTCTCCCCTTCGGCTTCACATGTACAAGCTTGTGAAAGAATCTTTGCCCCATTAGTCCCTTTTTTTGCAACATACCAGCATCCGGAAGAGACTAATTGTGCTAGACTTTCCACCCACTGCTCTTTAAGCCTCTATATATGTATATGTAAGAGCTATGAGAGATTAGAATTCATAACCTTTTTCTACTTGATTTTGGGTAGATGTTTGAACTCAGGACCAATCTTTTGCAGCAGAAATTTGCTAAAAGCCAGCCTATTCACAGCTTTACAACACTGAAGGCCCCATGTCAAATCCACGGCACCTTTTCAAGTTACAGAAACATAATTATATGCCAGTTCACTTGTGCATTAATTTTAGCATGCTGCAGAACTGCTTTCTCTAGCTATGCTCTCCTGTTGCAGCAACACCTTGTACTCAGCAGAAACCTGGATGCTTTACAGAAGTAGCACCATTTCTACACCTTTATGCCTTCATACTGTGGACCATTTGCTACCAAAAGCCTCTGCATTCCTTAAAGCTTTGTCTCAGAAGAAGAAAGAAATCTGGGTCAAACTCCCTACATCAAAGCAAACTGGTGGGGGATTTCAACCTTTGTCTTAGCTCCACATCTTGGGTGACTGTTCTGAAGATTTAAGGGCACTAAGAACACATCATCTTCTTTGCAGTGTTTTCCATGAAACTTTCTAACAACAAGAAAGCAAGAAATTATCCCTAGCCCAAGATCTACCTGAGTAAATTAGGTCACCTCAGCTGCTTTTGTAGACAGGACAATGCACATACAGCAAAGAAGTCTCTTCCCCCCATTGATGACATTGTTCCCTTGTCTATATGTGTTGGTTTCGAAATAAACCTAGAGTTCAGTGCCTGTTTAAAGTGAAACTCCTGATTGTGAGTCTCTGCTTTTTTTTTTTCTTTTTTCCTTCCTACCATTCAGGTGCAGTGAACAACTTCCGCGCTGCTGTGAGCATGACTCCTAGCCTCAAGATCTCACCCTCCCTAGTGTTGTCTGGATATCAGGTTTTTCAACCCCCAGTCCTTCCTCACAGGTAGGAAGCACATCACAACTCATTAGTAATTTACTGCTACAGTAATTTTTATAATTACTGCCAGGAGGCCTCATTAAATTTGATCTAATGAATAAATATTGTATTTTTCAACGTGATTACCAGAACAGCTTAAGCTGAGTGCCATAAACAATTATTTTCTTCAATACGCAGTATGTCAGTGAGTATTGATTTTTATTTTATAAAGAATTTACTGTATTCCTATCTATGTCTAGGGAGTAATAAATAGCCAACGCTCTGAAGTGTCAATTGCCATGGAGCAGAGCAGATGGCAAAACAAAAATGGGGGTATCTGTTGCAAAAAGTAAAATAATGCACATTAGCAAAGATAAGGGGTTTGTCTGGAGGTCAAGGAATAGCCAGTGTGTGTATGTCTCCTAGCCCTCAAGAAAGCAGCCTGATTTAGGCTACAGTCTTTCTGCTTTGTTTGCAAATCAGTGACACAAAAAGATTTAGGCTGTATTAATAGGATATAACAAAGCATTTTATCTCAGAGAAGTGACTTGTGAACAAATGGTGATGCCTTATGTTTCATTTGCTTTTAGATGCAATAATCAGAAGAAACGGGTTAAAGAAAAATATAAAAATATGCGATATGCTGAATGTGAACCTACACTACAAATGAAAGCTGCAAATTATCTTTACTTCCCAGCATCATTTATTCCTATTTCAGCAGTTGCAGATTTTAACACATAAACCTCTTAAAACTGCAACAAAAGGCACCCATTGGCAATATCTTAGGATATAAATCAGAGGAGCTAAGCATCAGGACAAAAACCTTGAAATATCGATCATCTAAATATGTTTTTGCACCTCCAGCTATATGGTACCATGTTATATAGCTCTGATTCTATAGCTCCTGCACTACTTCAATATTTTCTTTAAGTAAATTTATCTACATTAGCAAATAGCACTGCTGTACTGTGCAGTTTTGTTTTTTTTAAGTGAGTCTTTCACTTAAGGTAAGAGCAAAAGGTGTGTGGGCAAACCCAAAGTCACTGAGGGCAATTGGTATGACTGAAAGGATCTATTTTTTTCTTTTTAATAGACATTTTTGAATTAGCTGTATTTTCTCCCTTTGTTGCTTAGTTTACGGAAACCTGGGAAGTCTTGAGATTTTTAGCTCTTTTTCTTCCACTGTCTCTTCACTGTGGCTGAACTCTGATCTGGACTCCACCAAATTTCAATGGAAGGAGAACAGTGCAATTACTGATTTATAACTGTATGTCACCAAACAGCCTCACTATCACCAACACACCCCCCACACGCTACCTCTGAATAAACTGCAGGCAATTAACTCTGCACAGGACCTTATGACTAGATCCACCTTAGTTGCTGCTTTAGTCCAGAGTATCTGTATTTCATGACGCCTAACCTTTGCTCTCATGAAGTCCCATTGGTACCCAGGTTTCTGTTGCAACAGGTGTGGAGAAACCTCAGTCTCATCAACACTAGCTGATGAGTATCTGTGCTTCCAGGTAGGCTGCTGAACACAATGCAACTTCACCTGTCTCACCAGATGAGGTTGGTGGCACTTGCTCAATGAGCCTTGCACAAAGGGCAGCTACAAGACAGCTTCCCTTCCTTTGCATTTTTGGTATTCCATGTCTCAGAAACATGCTAAACACAGTATTGCAGAACTCAGTATGACTACAGGGAAAAGTAATAGTAAGGTGCCCCGTGCTACTGTGGTGAGACCACTCAAGCATCTTTCCTACTCTAACTGCTTGTATTTTCTGAGGGATAAGGTTGACATGGTTTAGATGGCTAGCAAACAACAGGAAAATAGTGCTCAGAAACTGAGACACAAAAAAATTTTAGGTGTTTTTAACTACAGGGAAGAGGTTGAGTTGTTTGTCATAGACATGTCTAAGAATCCTTTTTACAAAATCCACATACCTCCTTGCATACTGTATAGCAGGCCATGGCATATGGGAAACAAGGGTACTCCAGCAAGGCTGACAGCTTTCCATGGCAGGGAACCCTAAGAACTTGCAAGAATCAAGTCTCTTTATAGATCCCAGAATGTTAAAAGTATAACGTGATATGTATACAGGGAAAACCAGACGCTAAATTTCAGGCAGCCTTAGTTAGCAAGTTAGCTAAGCATGGTATCAGACAAACTGTCCATCTCATCAGCAGAATTTTTCCTCAGAACTGGGGAAAAAAAAATCACATGCTAGACATTGCATTTTAGACCTTTTGGAAAAAAGATATAAGAAAGAAAACAGCACCTGATAGCTTGCAATATTTTCAACTACTTTGTTTCAGCTATAATGCAAAATTTAGCCCATTAAAATTTACCTTGTACTTATTAAGACTAAGAAATAGACTTACTCTGCTTGCAAGGAGAAAGGCTGTCTACCATCCGTGCCTGTAAGGTAAGCAAGGAAAAAAAGAGCATTACTCCTTGCTATGGAAAATCTGCATGTCTTGATAAAAAGTAAGTTATGATCACATTAGGAACATTCAATTTTTTTAATTTTTTTATTTTATTTTTTTAACAGCCTTCAGATATGTGGATGAAGGGTGTTTTGGTCTAACAGCTGCAGAAAAGGTGACTTGTTTATAGTGATACCAGAAGGCTTTGACAGAACGCTGCATCTGTATGCTGTATTGGACATACAGCTACCATAGATACTGGTATTTACTTATTTACTGGAGCTACTTTCAAGAGGTCTGTAGCACAGTTGCTATTCTCTAGCCCCAGCAACTCTTTGAAAACTAGAAGTTGTTCTCCTAGAGAAAATTGGGATTATGTCAAAGCAGGTCAGTTCCTCACAACAAAACTCTGTGCTTGGTTTCCAATACCAAAAATGTAACATCGAAACTTTATCATAAGAATTAAATGAAAACAGAAATAAAGGGGGAAGAAAAAGCCTTTAGAGTGTTAACTCTCCACGGCAGGAGGAAGCCAGCATGGGCATTGAGCTCAGCACACTCATCCCCTTCTCCCTGCTGAAAGGGACACAAAAAGAACTCTGGCTAAGCATTTATTTTTCTGCTAATGTGAAAGTTTTCTTTTAAAGAGGAAGCAGATTGAACAGAGCACGAGAAAAGAATTTGACTCTGGCTTATTTCCAAAGGGCTTTTTTTTCCCTGATGATTCACTGTTATCACTTGTATTCGCATTATAACCAGGCTCAAAAAGAAATACCCAAAACCCAAACCAACCCCACCCCCTACACCTAACAACAAAAAACCCACACCACAAAAGCACTAAGAAATAGGATCTTTCCTACTGCTAAATTCTGCTAATAAGCTATATAAAAAGAGAATCGTGCAAGAGTGCTTAAGTTCATTCACATTTGAGTAGTAACATAACCAGGCTTCTAGATCTGGAACTTCAGAGCACATCTAAAGATAGTGGATCTTCATGTTACCAAACCAAATGGTTGACGCTGATTGGACTTGTTTTACCTCAGCTATACAATGTAATAGAAAATGTCTACATAACTCTGAATTCTAAAATTGTTAATTTCCAATATAGTCTTACAGTTGTTTTGTTTTCAAACAGGTGCTTGCTTGGATATTCAGGAAGGATATATGAATTTTGATATTGGTAGGAGCCTTCTCATCCCCAGCCCTCGTGGCAGTCAGTTGTGCGTGCCCAGTTTATATAACAATTTGCAAACATACCACTTTCATGTGGGCATTCAAATTAAAAGGAAGTAAAACAAGGCCAACAGAAGTGGTGCTGGTAGGATTGCTTTGTTACTGTGTATGTGATTACAACAGTATGAGGATGCTTACCATAGGCTTCTGTTACTTAAACCTCTTCACACAGCCTAGGACACAATTTCGCTCTCCCTGCCTGCAATGATATTAACATACAGATAAGGATATAAAGCTAACTTGAGCCCAAACACAAAGCTATAATTTTAGCAACATTTTGTTTCCATTTTCAGGAGCAGGTAAGTTGTACCTGCAGACATACTCCAGGGGAAAGATTGTATGAGTAGGGCTCAACACAGCAGGATCTACAGTTCAACTGATTTAAGCTTTTCTACTTTAAGCAATCAGCACTGAGAAATACTGCTGAAGTACTACTAATAAAAGGCAGACTGACTCAATACCTTTCCACTCCATCCTGACCATACCACGTCTTCTGGTTGTGCAGGTTTTTGTTTGTTTGTTTGTTTGTTTTTAAATGCAACAGAACTGTTTGTCACCCTTGCAACTAGAGCAGGTTCAATTCCAGTCAGAAGGAAGCCTGTACTGGTGGTAGCAAGCAGATCTTTAACATGCCTGTAGTTCTGTCCTCTAGGCATTTTCATACAAATTCAGCATCCACAGCTTCTTAAAAATACCAGTCACCATAGGGTTCCTGTCCTGCCCTCCCCCTTCTACTTTCAAGACCCTTACCACTAGCACTGACCATTACACCTTTGTGTTCACAGCTTGCACCCACCTTTCACTCCCCTTCACCCAAAGGGTGAGTGGCTGTTTTTCTTTCTTTGAGGCATCCACCTAGGGGTCCCGGGCTTATTTGGTAGAAGGGTGAGAACTAAGCACGATGTGATGATGCCCTCACATAACACTTGGAGCTGACGCACTCATGTATTTCTCTGACACTGCACGGCACTACATGGTGCTGGAGTTCAGGACCCCACAGACTAGTCAGCCTACACTTGACAGAGGAAGCCATATCCCTCTACTCACTTTGTTCTAGCTGCATGGCCAAGAATATTAGAGAACAGCAGGTGGTGTTTCCAAAACCTCTATACTAGCTTATGCCATTAGCCATGCAAGAGCTGCACTCGCAGAACGCCGTAAGAGAACAGGCTGGTTTATGCCAGCAGAGGTCAGTGGGTGACTCTCTTGCCAAATGCATCAGATGTGGAGAACTACGCCTTCACATTGCCTCTTACAGGTGAGGTTTCAAAGCTAGCTGTACTCCCTTAACCTACAGCACAAAGCTCTTCTCCAACTAGATGCAATTGCTTTGCCCTTTTTGATCCCTTTAACCTACCTGAGCAAATGCTGCTATGTATGCTTTGTATTATCACATCCTTCCTTTTCTTTATATAAAAGATTTTTTAAACACACAAATAAAAGGTATCTTAGCCCATGAAGCTGGGAAGGCAGAGGGAGTTGTTTCCAAAGCTGATGTGTATTTTTTAAATTTGCATTGCACCTCCCTACATTAATGTAGCTGTTGTTAAGCAGCAGAACATGCTGTTCTGGAATGTGCAGCGCGTGTTACTTTAGCAGTCTGTGAAGTAATTCTTTAATGCTATTTTTGTAGCTTACACACAAGGAAAAATACATTTTGCTTCACAGGTTAAGAGACAAAAATCCTTATTTCAAGGGAATACACTTGAGGAGACCTAACACTTCAACATATGGTTAAATTAAAAAGAAAGTGAGACGGGGAAGAACCAAAAATATATATTAATATATATTACTTTAAGAGAATCTTCTGCTATTAAGGAGAAAATTGTCCAGTTCCATCTCTAGATACTGTATCAATGTGAAAAAATAGTTGACTCATAAGCAGGCTTTAGGTTATATTTACATATTTAACATTAAAAAGGAGTTATTGGTCACCCTTCCAGTACTATTACTTCGCAGTGTTTCATAGGCACAAATGCCCTTTCCATCCACCCCTAAGAATGCACAAGGAACAAAGGTCCAAGAAATTTAAGAGTGCAATTTGCCTACTAATCCTTTCTAGCAATTATAAATGATTATAACAGGTTTTAGAAAAAAGTTGGAAGTTTTATCAGACCTAGATGCAAGATCGCCTGCCCTAGAGCTGAAAGTAGTGAGGGAATCAACTCATGCAGCCTTTTTCAATAATAAATTAAGTCATTCTACCTCACGCATGAGCTTCATTCTTCTGTTCTTCCTTTTCCAGTGATTTTGCTTCCATGCATCTTTGTTTTCAAAACTACCCAATAGTTAGACTTTTCTCCACATGAAGTATCTTAAATTGCCACCGACTTGCTGCAGATATAAAGCATGAGTCCTTTGTCAGGTTAACATCAACAATACTTAAGCAGCTGTGGTGCAGAGGCTTGGGGGGAAGAGTTGGATTGAGACACCTCAGCATCATGTAAACCTTAAAACTAACACACTACATAAATACAAATTTTCTCTCATGTCACCAGTGGCGATGAAAGGTAAACATCTGTACAAAGCTTTTGGTGATAGTAATGAAATGAGGATTTTACCATTAGAGAGTATTCATGGGCAGCTCGGACACTCTGCTCGATCACTTTCCTGTTTCCACCATCTCAGTACAATTTTCGTGGAATCTTCTGCCATAGTCTCATTTAACTGCTCTCTTAGACGAAGCTACAGTGACTCCAGCAAGAAGTATGAGAAACGGTCTTGTGCACTACCAGCCTGCAAACAAGCTCCCTGGTTAATTCTCTGCTTTAACACACAGCTCTAAACTTAATGGGGGGGAGCAGCAGGCATCTGACTTCTACTTGTGTCAAACTATATTGTCCTCTCCATCTCATGATGAATGTAGATATCTAGCTTGAAGAAAAAACGCTGAAGGTTCTGAACATCTGCATCTTGCCTGAACTCAGTAACTGTATTTCCATCACCCCAAGTTAGTCATTAACTATCAGACAATTCAATTCAAACAGCACGACTACCAAAGCTAGCCCAGTTCAGGTACACAGGACTTGGGAGAGAAAGATGTAGTCACGCTGCTCCTCCATGTATGAAGAGAGTAACTGCCTCCTGTACTTCTCAACTGTACATGCAATAGTTTATCTGAAAAGTGGTAAAAACTAAGTGCAGCTGTAACGGGCTTTTTAAGAACAATTAAGAGGCAAGAAATTCTAACCCAGAAATTTTTTATTTTCAAAATAAAAACCTTCATACAGCTTTGCAGATGAAAAAAATCTTAATACAGCAGTCTCCAGGATACAAAGCAAGGGTTTGCTTTTAGCACAGTCCTTTCAAGCTCTAGCAATCAGAAAGGAAGCCCAGCAATTAGAAAAATCACTCTTTATCTGTCAGAACATGTACTTCTAGAGTTCCTTCTTCATGAAATGTACCTAGAGGGTAGATCACACTCCACCTTAGATTGCACACCTATTCACGCTACAAAAACAGAGGACAGGAGATTTTCAATAGCACAGATGATTTATGAAACAGATCTTCAAGTCTGAGACATAAGTATCTTGTGTCCAAATTCTTCTCTCTTCCCCCTCCCACACACATTGATCTAGTTCCCAGAAAGGTATAAATCATGGGTCATTATATACACACACAGTACAAACACTGTGCAAGCAGAGGGGTCAAAAGCCATGTTTAGTTCTAGTGCTCAATAAATCCAAGCTGATTCTCCCTACTATTCAACTGTACATTACGTATAACATTGCATTCTAAACCTTATACAAAGCTTATACAGTAGTTTCCATTACCAAACTAAGCGCAATTATACACTGTGGTTCTCCAGATACTATTTTTGTGGCACCTTATGCACTCACTGCTGTAGAATAGAAGACGCTGTCCACGCAACACCAGATACTCTTCAGCTCAGTTTTTGCTGTACTTGTGCTTCATTAACATCACGCAAAATACCCTTCTGCGATCACAGGGAGCCAGATACAAAAAGAAGTATGGATGGACTGTTAAGGAGACCACAGCACTAATCACATTTATAAGTGCTCACAAACTGTATGCAACCTTTACATCTCCCTTCTTATTCATTTTTAAAAGCCTTTTGATCAATTGTTCTTCTTTATCTGTTACCACAGCCAGGGTATGTCTTTTGAGAACATTATCTATTTATGTTTGTGAAGCTCTATGCAAGTGAAAGAGTCATTCACTTTAAGCTGGACTGTAGCTTAGGAAGTCCTTACTTTTTCATTTTGTTCATAGGTAAAAGAAAACTAAGGCTTCTGATTCCAATGACTGTTTGTCATTGCCCCTTTTCCTGACAGTTCAACAAGTTGCCACCTTTAATATGCTTGTAGTTGGTCAACAGCCAAACAAACCACTACTCCTCTACTTAGCCAAGCATCCTCCTTTGCCAGGACCTGGGCTGATTCTGCACAGAAGCAAGTCTGCAGTTGGCAGCAAGAGCAGGGAAAAGAGAATCCAAAAAAACAACAGTAATTTAAGTGGTCACTGTGATGCATACCAGCACTTTCAGATTACTGTCATCACTAGACAACTCTAGTGCAGTGCTACGGAAGCTTTCAGCAATGGCCTCCTCTCATCTGAGAAAACACAGAACAAAAGTGCCTACCCCCAGTTGCTTCTGCTACAATTAAGTCACTCACTAAAGAATCTCCTTCAAAATGGCCAATGTGCACTTTAAGTACTCTATAAAACCAAATGTTAATGCTTGGAGACTGCTCGACCGCAACCTTTAGGGCTTCCTTTTTGAACTTAAGAATGAGTTGCTGTTTTAGAGAATTGTTAGCTTCCATTTGATCATTTATGTTCAGTAAGAGTCTATTGCAGCAGAAGTTGACCAGGAGTTAAGCACACACCTTTCCCTGCTTGGTTCTGTGGGGAACAATGCCCTGAAATGTTCAGAACATCTCTATCTTTTTGTGATCAACTTCAAAGCATAAATAAACCTGCAGCACAGATTACTGCATGAATAGAACTCCAATGGCTTAAAGTCCCATCTTCTTTCAGAAAAAAAAATGTTGTTGGCATGAAAGCAAGAACTGATGCTATCTGGCTTTCTGTTTTGCAAAAGTTGTTTAAAAAGAAAACAATGGCCTATGGGCAAAGCCCCTCATTAAACAGTTTCTCCAAGTGTGATTTGCACTGAGATACACTATTTTTGCCCCAAAGGGGAGGGAACAAAGGCACTGGCTTTGTAATCTCATTTGATTAAGTGATTCACTGTAGGCAATAATATGGCACTGGTGAAAGAGTACGTAATTTAAAGGCAATCAGAGCTTCAGTCTTCCATTCCAAGTTCTTGTTTCAGACTGAAAGACAAGTAGAAACTTGTGTTAGTTTATAGCAAACCACTGCTTGGAAAGCCTCTAGACACATTAGTGGAGGTCATGACAATAAACACAGGTCATGTTAAAAGCAAAAAGACAGAGTGAATATACCACTTGTTTAGGTTAAGAACAAACATGTCAGAAAAGTGTTGTTGGAAAAATCCTCGATTCCAAAGACAATGTGGACTAGTCTTGTGACATCTACCTGACAAACAGATGTGAACGGAAAGTTCTCCCCCAGCTTTCAGCTACTTATCCCACTTAGAGTAGAGCCACGCCACTGACACAATAGCATGCTTACCTTTTCAAGTAGGCATGGACGTTGTCGTAGCCATGGTACTTGGCCAGATAGACCAGCACACCTGTAGCACATCGGCCATCTCTCTGTCTGCAGAAGCTACAGTTGCAGATTCCACGACAGGGTGGACACCTCCAGGTCTAGACGAAAGAGAGACATCCTTTTTAACTGAGCTGGAATGCCAGACATGATTCACAACTGTGACTTAAAACATGATACTGCTCCCACTTAGTTTTACAGAGACCATCAGTGCTGCAGAAGTCACCAGTACAGAAGAGTCCAAACTCTTCAGTCTCTAAGGTATTAAACTCTCCTTTGCCTTCTTTGCACATAACCACAGGCAGCATTCTGCTCTGCTCAACTCCTGCACCAATTCCATAGCCCACAGTAGCAATGGAATTTGTCCACAATACAATTCTCTGTACTACATTAAGCACTAATGCAAGGTAAAATAGAGAACACTATTCTGATGCTCAAATATAAGAATATTTTGTCAGCTTCTCTGCTCTCATAGTTTGTTCCTGTAAATAGAACCACGTAACTAGTAACTATTTCTGTCATTCAGTTTGAATCAAATTAAGAACACATTATGTATGACAGCACCGCAAGCAACTCTTTAGCTCTGAGTATAACAAATGTACTTCTCTGCTCAAGTTAAGCACAATAAGGCCAACGTTAAGAACTGTCTTACCGGATCCAGCAACGCTGTTCTGACGTCTTCCCCGTACCTATTGCGGAGGCACGGCCCACAGAACTGGCCCCGTACCCCTATGCAATCAGGGTTACGGCAATTTGTCTTGGTATCTATGGTTTTTTGGCGACACTGATGACAGGTGGATCCCTACAATATGGGGAAAGCAATTCAGGAAACAAAACTTTAAAAATAACTCCTTGGTTAGGGAAAGAGAGCATTTAATAAGCAGTCTTTGGCAGTTAGCAGTGCTTATCCTGGAACAGAAAGCCACCTCACAAGTTTGAATAGAGACTATTTTAACATCACATCTTAGGTGCCTGTTAACAAACACTTTCACAGGCTGGTATTGCCTATGTATTATGGTTGTTCCACGGTTAAAGCAAGCCAACTGGCTTGGTAAAGGCTATTCTATAAATTCAGGGAAAGACAGAAGATGACGTTTTAAGACCTCAGGCATATTTCTCCCCAAAATCACATCCCTCCTATCAGTGAGGAGGGGAGTCTGCTCTATTTGATGCTAAACCACAAGCAGGGAATAACAGGCAAACGATTTCGCAGAAGTATGCATTTCACAAAGTCGGAATATACTTACCATGGCCCTGTTATACACTTTCTCTCTTGCAGATCCACAAATGTTATTCAGCTCCTCCTCTGTTATCTCCTCAACCGGGCGCACAATGTGTGGAAGAGCCATGGCACCACGGTGACCCCTCCTGGGAGTCTGGGCATCATGCTGAATAATGAAGACACAAAATAGTCAGGATTAGATTCAGCTAACATTCTACACAAAAAAGAAGGGAATCTTCAAACCAGTGCTAAAGTTTCAAATAATCTTTCTATATAAAAATGAGAGAGAGAGAGAGAGAGAGAGAGAGAGATTTGCAAAGACATTCAATATGTACGCTGCTTTAGCATCTGAAGGGTGACAGATCAAGTGAAATGCCACTGGAGCACACTTAATTTCTGCTGGAGTACAGAGGAAGCAATTCATCCAGGATAAGGTGCTCTGAATGAATTTCTATTTTCTTGAAGGGATAGAAAACCACCTTCAATAGCAACCTGCAGCTGGAGAACTAGAACCTCAACTTACCTCCATGTATTCATCAGACATTGTCCTTCTTCTCACTAGGAAGTACCGGTCATCATCTTCCTCTTCTGGTAAAGGAGTAGGAGGACCTTCAGTCAGAGACCTGGACCTTGTGTGAGGCCGAGAACTTCGATCTGGGTTCCTCCTCAACGCACTTCTAGGTAATGAACGTCTTGGAAGTCGCTTTGGCCCCTGGTAAAATTTAAAAGCCCCTAATTAAGCAACAGCTCCTGTCACCACTATGCATTCGGCCTCCAAAAGACATGCCTGCTTTCTTTCTTTCCCAAAAAAAGAATTCTTCCCCCAACCATCAGAAAACACAAGGTAAAAAACATCCTAGGCAAATTCATCTTGAATGTACTGCCAGCTGCGGAGAACAAGCCAAAAGCAGCTTTTTGTGTCCATGCAGATAGATACACAGTAATTCCCACACACAGCAGCAGAACCCATATCCATGAGAAGTTTCCACTTTTATCATTACTCCCATCCTCACACAACTCACAGATAAATTAGCAATGAAATCCATTTCATTGCTGATTCACAACCCTATTACTTTAAGGACAAAACATTTTTTTTCCAATGCTTCAAAGTCACAGAATATTCAGACTTGAGCTTCAAGGCTTTGGCCGCCCCCCTTATCTCCAGCCTTTCTATAAATAGGCATTTATATAACATCTCATTTGGTTTTATTGGCCAGTGGAGTCACCTAGGCCTCTATAAAACTGAATGGATTAATTCATACAGTGCCAAATCGACAGAGAATTGCACAACGAGTATTGTTTACTAAAGCAGACGTGCAATTCTGATCTGGACTTTGATGTCCAGGGTTTATTAAGCCTTTTAATGAAGAGTCCTTTTTTGTAATTCAAGAATTTGAGACCCAGAAACCTGAAAGCAAATACACTAAGTTAATACTTACTTGACTGGCAGTTGGCAATGACCTTCTCCCACCAAAGATACCAGAAACACTTTGCAACTCCGCCATTAGTTTTGCAAGCTAACAATAGAAGGAAAAAAGAAAAGGAAACAGAGCCTTAAAAGGTAGTTTATGTGCTACTACAGACTGTTAGATTAGGGCAATTGGCTCGAAGTACAATTACTTGCAGGAAGCATAGCCATTCAACTTTTTTACTTTTACGTCTCATTTTTATGTTCTAGAGACTGCAGGTAATTTGAAAACACTTGAACTTAATAGGCTGCAAGCCTAAACAGGAATAGGCCTTCAATATTAGGATTTTTACTAAAGGACTTAGCCTATGGATTATCATGTGCCAGCAAACATAAAGTATCAGATTTAAATAATAGGAATACAAATTCCTCTAATAGGAATTATGTGAATACATTATGAGTTAATTTGAATAACCAAAGAGGTCCCCAAGAATCAAGGCAGGGGGTGAATGAGAGAAATGGGGGGAGACACTGAGTACTTGCCATTGCTTTGTTTTCCTTGATGTTTAAAGCTCTTTTTTCTAAAAACACAGAGCCCTTTTCTTCAGAATCAGAGTCTGAATCTGGAGCAGGCATCAGCTTTTCAGGAAGACTTTCCATCTCAGCCTTCCTCCTTTCCGATCTTCGAGGTGGAAACCTCATAGCTACTTTTAGAGGAGCAGAGTGTTTCCGCGCTCCTTGAGCTACCTCACTTTCAGCACTTCCATCATTCTCCTCTGAATCTGGTTCCAGTTTCTGTTAACAAATCAGAATAGAAGCATACAAATCCAAGTGAGCTGGTCTGCAATTACATAGTTTGACCATTTTTTGTTTAGGGGCGGTAAAAGAGGAAATCTGGCTGAAATACACACTTTTGTTTTTAAGCTTTTGGTCCTATGCTCTAGTGTATTTTAATTTTTAAAAAGGCAAAAAACTGTCAAGGAGAGCCACGCTGTACTACATCAGAAAAAAAGCCTTGTTTCACTTGCAGCAATTTTAAGCTGTCACTTGCAGGCCTAGCAGTGAAAATAATTTATGTGCGAGTTTGAGAAAGAATAGCATTTTAAGGGCTCAATTTCTCAACATACAGTATTTGGTTGTAAAAAAAAAAAATAACAACCAAAAACATTACTCAGCTCTCATCACAGGTCAAAACCGAGTCTGTAAACTGTGAAGGATATCTATCACTGATACTGTGAGATTGCTAGCAAGTGAAAACTTCCTCCTAACACTAGTCAATTAAATAATGATGAATAAAACTCCAGCAATTTCTTATCTTTGAGTTCTGATACCTTGATAAGAACTTCTACAAGAATCAAGGGTCCGATGAAGACAAGAAATAGTTTCTTTAGTTAACAGCCCACTTTCCGATAGGCTTTTAGTTTTAGACTCGGTAAGAGAGTCATATTTTGGTCCTAGACATAAACATCCTGCTTCAGTGTGAAGGTCTTCATTGGTCTCAAATGTCAATTCTTATTTACATGGGGTTTTATTATACCACATATTTGGTCCCGGTTCTTCATTTAAGTGTAGCTATTGATTCCTTTTTCACACATATTTATTCTAGTGTTGTCTCCTACTTGTTCTCCTTACTGCTGTGCATTAACTCAAGTACACATCTCCTTTCAGTCAGATGCTAACCTAGTTTATTCCTCAGTAGGTTCTAAAGTTACAACAGAAACTTATTTTATGCCAAACATGGTAACACTTACAAACCTGATCTTGTACTGAAGTCAGGATGTCACCACCTATGACTATTTCTACAGTGCTCTCAAGCAGTACAGCATTTCCTGTTACACTGTAAGAGTGCAGGTCTGAATGCATGCCAGTGTACACAGAGATTTTTCTCAGGTTTGCTGGAGTCAGTGAGCTAGCATAACATTTTGCATTGAAGAACAAAAAGAAAATGCAACTATGGCTACTGAGACTGACGGTATATTACATTAAATGAAACTATGGTTCTTTCTGACAATAATTGAAGTTGCCATTATTTTTCGATTAAGAATGTGTAAGGATTCAAATTTAAAATTGCCAACCAAAATCAACTGTCTTACCAACGCATCTTCAATCTCATTTTCTGAAAAGCCGCAGAAGGATTCATCATCAGAGGCTTCATAAAAGATTTTTGCCAGTTCTTCTGTAATATCCGACCTAAACTTGCATTTCTATGGAGAATAAAGTATCCTTTAACTTTAGTTGTACATAAAATAATTCACGCTTACAAGTGCAATACAAGCAAACAGCTTTCTCAATAAAAAAAAAATAGTTAAGGGATTTATAAGTGGTTTCAAAACTGCAGTTGCAAATTATCAGGCATGTTAGGTTAGGTGACATTTCAAAGGCTAGAATAAATAGCTAATCTACTTCCAACAATTACCACCTAGAAGCACTAGCGAACAGTGAAATGAAATTACAGCACATAGCACAGATTTAGAACTACCATACAAAACTGTAAACAGAGCAAACAGCTTTAATCATGCACAAAACATGCGGGTCTTTACCAGCACTGCACACTCAGTTTTATTTGTTCTTGTACCGTACTTACTGTATTTGCAAAATTATCAGAACCAAAACTGTCACAACTGTCATCAGAGGATGAGGACGTTTCCATGGGGATCAGCTTTGTATTTCGGAACGCCGTGAAGTTTCTCCTTCCCCAGCATCCTCGGCGCTGTAAAGAACAGTGACAACACCATTAATGGGGCAGCCAGCTGTAAGCTTTTAGACACGTCGTTAAACTGAAGCTTAGGAGTCTTAAACATTTAAGAATTCTTAATCCGCTTGGACACGATACAAAACATCTCACACCAGCATAATCATCGTCATCATCATCACAAGAAGTATTCCCAAAGCTAGACATGGGAATAGGTTCTGCTCTCACACATTTCTGATCATTATTATGGATGAGTTTTGTTTGGTATCCAAAAATATTTTTTATGACTGCAATGAGGTAGAAACGCACACAAAAATCATATTGTTCTCCACTTGTTACGCGCATGTTGCCAGCATGGTCTAAGCACACTCATTACAGACAACGATGGAGAGATGTACAAGTACACAAGCAGCCTCTCTAGAAAGCTGCTCTAATCTATTACACCGAAGGTAAGGCACACACCAAGCACGCTATAGCTGTTAAGGAATTAGCTAAGACCCCTTAATTAAGGGCTTAACACTACTCTTGCGGACAGCTTCGTCAATTTCCACCAGCAGGACGGAACACCCCGTCTGTCGGGCTTCAGCCACTTCCCGGGGCCCCCTACACCCCGCCCGGGTACCCAAACCCCCACCAGCCGTCCCGAGGCCCAGCCCGCACGTTACCACCGCAGGAACCAGCCCCCCGAAGCCCCCCGAAGCCCCCCGCCCCGCTCCCGGTGCCGTCCCCCCATGCCGGGGAGCGGCGGGACACCCCCCGCGGGACGCCCCCCGCGGCCCCCCCCCAGGCCCGTGCCCCACCCGCGGCGCCCCGGCCGCCCCCGTCCCGTCCCGTCCCGTCCCGTCCCGTCCCGTCGCGGCGCCCACCTGCGGGCGCGGCGGAGCCATGTTGGCGGCGGGGCGCGTGGCGGGAACTCAACGTTCGCGCCAAAGCGGCGGGGACGGGGAGGGCGGGGCCTGCCGGCGCCTTTCCCGCCTCGGCGCCCGCGTCCTGGCAGATGCAGCCCGCACCGCCGCGGCACCGCGCGCCCCGCGCCCGACCCCGCAACCCTACGGGGGGGGGGGAGGAACCACCGCCTTTCTAAGGTGTTCTCCCCGAGGGGTCGGTGCGGGGATCCCCCCCCCTTTTTGTTGTTTCCCCTGGAGGTGTGGGGTTTGTGGAGCTGCAAGGACCTGGCCGTGTGGCGCGAAAATCTCCCGGGCTGGGGGCGGCGTGTGCCAGAGGGGAGGCGCCGGGCAGCCCGCGGGGTGCCCGCGCCTCTTTTTTTCTTCTTTTTTTTTCCATTTACATGACAAACCAGTACTTTTTGTCCACCATTGTATGAAAAAAATAATAATAATTAATTAAAAAACCCATAATAATAATAAAACACCATAATAAAATGATGATGATAAAATAATAATAATAGTAATAGTAATAAACTACCATACAACTGCCAGTTTTCAAGGGCCAGGCTTGTTCTCACCACATGTCCCCCACATCCCCACCCAAGCAAGGATGGGGCCCACGTCCCCGCAGCCCCCAGGTCCTCTGCATACCCCTCGTGCCCCGTGGGCCCCTCCAGCTGCAGCCTCTGCCCAGCAGGCAAACACCAAACACGCGTGCAGGCCGTGCAGAATCCCACTCAGCGGCACACAGGCTTTCCTGCATTGCTGTTGTAGCTGCTGGGTTATTTGCTGGTTCACCAGTGCCATGCAGCGTTCGGAGCAACGTGATGGTGACAGCAGTGCGATAGGATTTTAGGGGAAAAAAAGTTGGCTGTGTTACTCTGCGAACAAGATGTTACTTTAAGGTAGGCTGGAGGAAAATAAATCTCCAGTCACTGTAAACCATTTTATGTGACATGTGCAGTATCACATTAAATCCAATACAGCCGCTACGCACAGCACAACAAGGCCTGCACAGCCGGTACTTGGCAGCAATAGGAACGGGAGAGGCCCGAAGAAGCTGTTTGGGATTTCTGTCTCTGCTGTTTGCCATAATCCTCCCTTTATCCTTGTCTGGAGCGGGGCTGCCGCTCTCAGTGTTTCCAGGAGCCCTCCTGGCAGCAGGCGAATCCCCTGTCAGTGGGCACAAGGGAAGGAGGCCCCGCACGTGTGGCCCGCACGCAGACCTATGCCCGTGTAAAGCAAACCACGTGTCGGCCCCCAGGCCTGAGCCTGTCATTAGGATGCAACACCTTGGAGCGCACGAGCCCTCAACGAGGTTTTATATTTTCTGTGGGCGTGCTGCAAGCTGCCATGTGAAAGCGTCTCCATTTTCAGTAAGCCCCTAATTACACACTTACCTGCACGGCACACAAAAGGCTGTGAGGGACAGCCGGTGAGAACCAGACACCAGCCCGCACACGATCCCACACAGGGTGCTCCCGGAGCTTTGCCTCCCAGGTGGTGTCCTGCCAAGACCCCTCGGGAGCAGAGGGGTGCCTCCCAAGCCTGGAGTTACTTCTTCAAGGAAAAAAAAAAAATATTACAAATACTAGACTATGTACACAGAAAAAGAGATCCCGTTTCTCAATGTTGGCAGCTCTTATCAACATTTTGTGTCAGGGTTTTACTAGAAAATAACCAACCTTTGCAGCTTTTAAGAGCATCGTATAAAATGTTATGGAGTACTGATGGGCTAGCTGAGTCCATGCTTCAGACTGCAGCTAATTTTCCATTTAATGCTTAATGGAAACAGCATTCTCCAAGCAACATATGTAATCAATTGGCTTTAAAATTTATCAACCAGAGCAGGGACTTAGTGAGGAAACTGGCCAGGACATTTGAAATCCATTTGGCAGGGCAGGCAAAGGGGATCAGTGAGGGGCTGTTGACCTTCTTGCTAAGGCAGGAAAATAAATCTCTGTGTTGAGCCCCAGGTTGATTGCAACCCCAAAAGGACACTCACTGCCACACAGCAAAAAGGAGGATGGCCACTTTTGCAGGTTTATACTTAGACCTCTGTCTGCATGCTTGCTGGACACCTGTGTCCCCTTGGCAGCTCTGTTCTACCCTGGACTGCCTGGCGAGCTCGCCCCTGGGGTGCTGCCAAGAAAAAGTCTGCTTTAAAATCTCGGGTTTCCTTGAAATGAGTTGTCAGTACATGGAAGCAGCACTTGTAAGATCTGCTAAGGAAATCGGCTGAAACTACAGAGGGGTGTGCATTAGGTTCAGCATGCAATGCTTTCTGCATCTGCCCAGGGAAATCGAAAGTGGTGACATATTAGGAACTTCAACCAGTAGCTAGAGCATGGGCCTCCAGCAACAATAGCTCCATTGTCAGAAAGAGCAAATGTGACCTTCGGTCCCTCAGGGAGCTGTCCTCCACATCGCCCTGCAGATTTTGGCTGTCGGCATTGCAGTGATGTTCTTCTCTCTGCCCACAGCACTCCCGGTGCCACATCCATGGCTACACATTGCCAGTCTTAACTATGGACAGTGCACTTTATGCTCCTTGTTTGGCTGGTTTTTAATTTCTTTTAAGCACGAGTATTTCAGCAGAAAGGGAGAGTACAGTTTCTCATGACCACAGAGTACCTGTGGCACAAAGCAGTAACGTATCTCAGCTCCGCAGAAAAGAATAAGATTGCAGCCACTAATGACAGTAATTAAAAATTTCTGTAAGAGCTGTCCAATCACCTCTTCATCCGAGCAAATTATAGTGTGTTATTAAAACCGTTAGTGCAATAAAATGAAGCTAAAAACATTTTGCATTAAAATAATCAGACATTGATTTATGATGTAAATTGTAAATCGGTAACCTATAACACACTAATTGTTTTTCTCTCTCATGAAAGGTGTGTTTCTGTAAAAGATCTGATCAGGCATACGTATTTGTTCAGATGTCACCCTCCAGTGGCTAACACTACCATACAAGATGTAATAAGGTACATAATCAGGTAGCCTGCTATTGATTGCAATACAGAAACCTTTTTATTGTTGTTACACAGAAAAAGGAGGATGGCCACTTTTGCAGATTTAATTTGTAGTTGGACCTCTACATGTCTGCTGGAGAAAAATTTTTATGAAGTGCTTTCTTAGCTTGACGTTGTGCTCTGATATGTAGAACCAGGATCTGTAAAAAAAAAAAAAAAAAAAGTGAATTTAAATACTTAGTGCGTATAATCAATTCATAGCCAAGACCACCTGTACCAGCGCCACAAAATACCTTTGCAATGCAATTACTTTTCCTCTCTCCAAAGAAAAAAATATATTTTTTTTGCTTTTTAATTTAATGGGTTTGTATCTCCTTGTGCTTTGCTGCAATTTCCTTATTAGTAAAAACTGGGTGCAAACATATCTTGCATGCTGAATTGAAGGTGGTCATGTCTGGTCCTATTTGATACCATGTTTTTTCAACCTAAACTGGCAAGGCCATAAAAATGGAAAGAATAAGAGAAGGAAAACCAAAGGAATAAATACAGCCCAGGGAGAGAAGAAGTGCGAGTTGATAAATGCCTCTAGGAGCCTGCATTCATCAGCACCCTCAGAGTATGGCTGAAATGTGGTCAGTTTTGATAGAAATCTTAATGATTATTCCAAGTACACGTCGCAACAGATCATTCGGAGCCCAGGGCATTGTGATGCACATTATGGAGTGTAATTACAATGCTCATTTGAGTATCCTGTAGCCATTCCACAAAATACATAGCAAAAAATTGTTGATCAAAAGTGGCTGCTGTTAATATGCACTAGCCACTTTTAAAAGCTCAAGATCCCAGCCCTTTCACTCTTGGGCTTCGATTTATATTTCCCTTTGAAAACACAAAATAGATTAAGTCACATCATAAAGAAATTGCTTACAAAATGTTCTGCAAATGCATAACCGTGGGAAATAAGAGGCTATCAGAAAATAATCAAAATTGCTTACTGCACTCTGTTTTTTTGCCCTTTTTATATAAGCTTTACTGTGAGTGTTGATTTGCGTCGCCTCCGCCAGCCTCCAGCAAAAGGCGGCTGCTGGGAGAGGATGGGGGCCGGGGGGGACAGGCAGTGGCATCGCCTTCTCCCTGGGACTGCTTGCCTGGCAGCTCCCTCGGGATAGGGGGCGAGGGAGACGGGGAGGAGGCCCCCCCAGGGCACACCTCAAGGTTTCAGGCCCTTCATGTGCTTTTTCGCAGCGTGAGGAAAATGCTCTGTCTCTGCTGCAGGTATCCCTGACCTTTCTTGCCGAGGCAGGAAAATAAATCTGTTATGTTGAGCCCCAGGTGTATTAAGCCACTTTGTGCTGCACCATGTCCTTGTGTGTAGTCCAGCCATCGTCACCTGCACAAACATTTCATCAAGTTTCTCAGAGGAAGCACCGACCTCCAGGGCTCTCAGCCACCCCGTGCTGCCGCTGTCCTCTGGGAGGTACATCTCAAATGCCCTGTGTTTGCACCTACTAAAACACGATCTTGGCAGACCCTTATTAGTGTTATTGCCATAATAGACTTCTCCTCCATAACCTCTAACTTTTTGCAACAGACTGGCTTGAACTGCTAAGCTTTGGCACTTCATTAGATAAGAAAATTATGTAAAAATCCCTTCTATGGTGGACACATATACAGAAAATAATGTTGTCAGATGTAATTTTCAGAGGTAGAACAGCTATTTGGCTCCATTTTAAGTGAAGTGAGATGTCAGGAGGTCTCTCGGTTTGGGTTTTTTCCACAATTACAGAAGCAACTGTCTGTCTTTCCCAGCCTAAAGTAATAATAATAATAATAATTAGGTCAAAGTGCGTTCACTAGCACAGTCAAAAAACTCAAGTGTTCATCTTTGACACAAGGCCCAGTATTCTTGGCAGCATGTTTACAGAAGACCCTAAAATACTTGATATTTGCTCCTCAGCAAATATCAAGGGCTGAGGGTTTGCTCCTCAGCAGCATTGGCTGAGGAGGAGGAGCATGGTATGGGGAGCCCCAGCAGGGGATCGTTGCTTCAAGTAGGGATGGAGGAGGACGCATAGGCTTTGGGCAACTTCTCCTCCTTAAATCAGCTTAGCAAGCTCATGGTGAGTGCATGGGGTCTTGGTGCATACCACAGAGGGTAGCACTGCTGTCAGATGCCCATTGCCAGAAAACATTCAGTGGCAGTGCGTTAGGAAGAGCAAAATTATAATAGACAATATTTTCTATAAAAAACAAACAATATTGGGTTTCAAGGGCATCAGATGAGACCAAACCTATCGTGTTGGCCTGCCCAAATTTGTCAGGACTCAGGGAATCAGTCCTGGTGTGTTACAGTTCTGCTCAAGCAGGTGGGGAGAGGTGGTCCATGGAATGGGGTTTGCTGAGTACCTGGTGCCAGAGAGGGGACCACTGCAAACATTTGGAGTGACTACTGACTTCCAAGCAGATACTCTCTGAGACAGCAGCAGTTAATGTCAGGAAGAAAAGGAAATGGTATAGTGAGATTGCTGCGCTCTCAGGATGCATGGCATGGTCCAGAAAGGCTAAATATCATGAGTTTTTTTGTTTTTCTCATATCCTTAGGTATATGGGAAACACAAAAAGTTAAAAATAGACATGCTTAAAAAATTGAACGATACTGTTTGTTGGCATAGAGCAAGAAGTCTCAGCATCATTTTTTTTCCCTCATGCTACGAGCACATCAGCAGGTGGGGGAAGCCCTTACAGTTTCAGAAACCAAGGACCATGGTGCTGAGGTTAACCTGTGCTTCCTGCCTGAGCTGAGCACAGCTTCCTCCCTCCCAACCTGCTGGCAGCCAAGAGCCAACTGCCATGGAGAGATACTGCTGGTCACACCAGAAGCTTTCTGCAATGTCTGGCATCCAGAGGGCACCAGGCAACTCTTACAACTCCCAGGAGAACCGGTTCCAAACACTGCAAAATGAACAAACAGATCCTGTGTAAGCTCTGACAGCCACAGCCTCACACATTCATTTAAATAAATAAATAAATAAATAAATAAATAAATAAATAAAGAGGGAACAAAAAAAAAAAGAAGAAATTTTGTATCTGATTTAGTAAATAAGCTCCCCCATTGTATTCAAATATTCACTCAGTTTGGACATCCAGTTTTGAATTTGCCTTCATGAATTCTCCACAGTTTTTCTTCCAGCAGACATCTCAGAGCTGGCTTCTTGCAATTCACCACATTTTAAACTGGAAAGGGAAAATGTGGGTTCCTCTTGGGGACTGAGAAAACAGCAACATCAGAACACAGTGATATGAAAACCTAGAGAAAGTAGAGCCAGGAAAACAAGGGTTGTCTCCATAGCAGTGAGATGTTGTGCCAGTTGTGGAGGCAGATGTGGAAGCAGGCCGTAGCACCCCCACAGATATGTGTATGGATGGAGGGCAGTGTGTCCAGTTCCTAGTGTGCAAATCTAGACACAGCAGTAATTAAATGTGCTTGGTTTTAACAGATTTATGAGAAAAAAATAAATTAGCGTGGCTCCTTTTCAAAGAGCAGAGGTTCGTTGAAGTGTACTTGCCAAAGACATTCCCATTTTCCATATTGCCGTGCACAGTCTTCTAGTCAGCAGTGGCCGCATGGTGGTAAAACATGGATATAAATTCCTCAGCTTCACAAGGTACTAGGGGTAAAAATGTAAGCGCGTTTTGCCTTATAATGAATTATTACCAAGTCAGGGACTAGACATGGTGAGAGTGGTAAGGTGGAAAACTAGATATTGCAGAGACTTTTTCACTTGAGCAGGGTTAATGGGAAAGACTGTATATGGGAGAACATATGAAGTGTATTTTGTAATTTAAAATAAAGTGTTCACACTTGAAGCAGGAACTGTATGCAAATATATTCCAATATGAGGGTTTTTAGGAATTTCAAAAATTGTCACTGAGTGATTTATTTATTGCTGTTTTAATACAAAAACAGCTTTGGTGCCATGGTTTGAGGCACGCACTAGGTATGAAGATTTTGTTTTTTTTCCACAGGATCACTTACTGTTGTCCTAACCAGCAATTCTGGTGCAGCAAGAGGATTTCTAATCAGTCACTATTGCATGTCTGTTTAATTTTAAAAGGCGTGATCAATACCATCCGCTCCTCCTTTAAATGCCAATGAACACTTTAATACAACAGATGTGGACAGACAGTACACTGCAGATTAAAATTAGGCACAGCATTAAATTGCTTACAAACAGCAACACAATCCTTCTGGACATCTTGACAATCAACCACAGGCAGCTGATAAATCTTGAATTGCCACCACCAGCCCACAGTGTCTTCTGGGTAGGGCATTGTTCTCAGGCTTGTGCAACTACACCACCATCCTCATCACCCTGGAAGTGAAAGGTACCCTTCCAAAACTCTTGCAATTACTTTCTACAATTTGTGCTGGCCCAACCACGAAATAAGATCTCAATTCCTGAGGTGCATCTTCAAATTTTAATAACATGAGCACGTTTCTAGCAAGTACTTTCAGGTGTGGTTACTATCAGCTGGTATCCTACAGACCTTTTTGGTAATTGTAAGAAATGTTAGGGAGGGACCCCTGACCTACACAAAATCCCCGTCTCCTGCTGCATAGTGTCCAGTGGTAGATTTTCCACATCTCCCAAATTAGTTGTCAGATTCAGTAAACCAGGGTCAGAAACTGGGTTAGTGACCAGTTTCAAACAGTTTGAAGCTGTAACAGTTTTGTTATCACAGAGCTTCACATGCAGCCCCATCTAATTCCAGGTAAAGCTTCTCGTATTTTGTTTGGTTTTCCTGCTCTTAGCTGTTGTCAGAGGAAAAGGTGCTTAAATGACAGAGCTCCAGCTACAGCAATCCATTATCAGTGGTCCACTCCATTGGATTTGGAGGACCCTGTCCCATATTCATGAAATGTGGGTCCCACTTCACTCTGGGAGGTATTGGGAAACCCATCGTGGGGCCCAGCCCTCATCAGGACTGCTGAGAATCAGAAAGAGGTGAAATACATGTACCCATGGGTGACATTCGTGCAAGGCAGGGAATTTACATGACCTTTTGACTGTCCAGTGATGTGGCAGTGGTTGATGGGGGGCTCTTCAAGGGTGACACGCTGGCATCCTCCAGCATTGCTCGCAGTTGCATGCCAGTGAGCATTGCTTGGCATAGATGGTGATCTAGTACCTCACTCTAAGTCATCTCTAATTTACAGTTTCTTGCCTTTCAGAGAGTATCATGCATTGCTTTGGTTTCATCTTCCTTTATCTGTTTCTTCCTTTTTTTCCCCTCTAGTGTCTTGGGAAACCCTAACTTTTTTTTTTCCTGTTTAATTGTGTGAAATCAGCTTGGAGTGAAAAGGCCAACAAGGAACTTTCTGAAGACAAGTGAGTCTACAACTGTGTCTTTGTTCTCAATGGAGCTAAAGACCACATTAATCACAAACTTTGCTGACCTTGTCTTTACTACCCGAAGACTGAAAGACAAAAGTAACGCAGCCTGGCCACATTTAAAAATTCAATTAAAGAATGCCTGCTGCCCAGGGATAAACATTATCATACACCTCAGAGGGGTTAGATGTATCTATTATAAAGGCAATGTCTTGTTCTCCCTCCCTCTTTTTTTTTCAAAAACATAAAAAACTTTTTTTTTCTCCTTCTGATTACGACAACTGTGTGTGTCACAGTGTCTGCTCTGTGGTGTTAGATACCTGATGTCTGGGTTTTAACAAAAAGAGAGGTGAGAAAACCCTGAAAGGGGATGACATGCTGGAAGTGGAGAAGTGAAGTTACTGGAGTGGACCTGAAGAAAAATCTCTGTGTTCCTGTTTCTTCTGATTATGATGGTCTGACAAAAATATTACCTCCTCCTATAGCCCCGGCAGAAGAAGATTGAATAAAGCATGTGGAAACTGTGCTCAGAGACAGGCTCAACATCAAGAGAAAGAAGCAAGGAGAGGGGAGAGGTAACAGCACAACTCCTTTTCTACAGATGAAATGGAGAGCTTTTCATTATGGCACATGGCTGTGTCTTACTGATTTTATTATTGAAATAATAAGCAAATTAGTGCATATCCAGTCAGCTAAGAACATGAGCAGCTGAAGGGAGGGGAGGCAACCAGACTAAATTCATCAGTACTGGGAGGGAAGAGGTCCACTGTGCGGAGGGCAGGTGTGGCGGTTCCTCCCGTCCGCTGTCCGGCTCTGTGTGGCGCCGTGCAGCTGGCCAGCCCAGCGAGGTAGTGTCGTGGCTTCAGTGCGGTGCGAGAGCTGGAGCACGTCGAGTAGAAGCACGTGTCATCTCCCAGTTGAGCGTTCAGTGAAATAAGAGGGGAAGCTGGCTCTGTCATAGCTCGCAGCTGATGCCCCCCTCAGAACGTCCTCCGACCCCTCCAGCTCCCCCTGGACCTCTCTCTACCCGGCTTTCCAGTGCTCTGCCTGTAGGGTTTCCTCGTGTTCTGCACCTTTATCCACCCTCCCTCACTCACCCTGCCCTCCCCTTCGCCTCTCCTGGGCTCGCTCTCGCCCTGCAGGGGCATGCCCGGGATGGCCTTGGGCCAGGGGGGGTTGCGGGGATACCTGCGGTGGTCAGGGGCCGGGGGTGTTGAGGAGGTCCTGTAGGCCCTGCCTGAGGTCCTGGGGGGTACCGGGGAGCTCGTCCCGCTGTGCCGCCCATCAGAGGAGCTGCGGGAGTTGCCACTGTGAGAGGCATTCCTGGCCTTGCCCGTGGACCTGTCCCTCTCCGAAGCGGTGTCTGAGGCCGTGCTGGAGGTGCTGCTGCCCTTCGAGTTGAGGTGCAGATTTGACAGGTTTCTCATCAAACTGTGCGAGAGGGGAGAGGAGTTCCTGGAGTGGCTGATGGAGGTGAACTGGTAACTGACGGGACCACGCGTCCGCCTCACTGCGGCAGCGTAGGAGTCCTGGCTCCGAAGGTAGGGCAGGTACTGCGTCATGGAAGTCGGGCTGTGGGGGTGGCCGTGCTGGAGAGACATGGCCTTGGCTATCTGGTGCATGCGCAGCGTCTTCATCCACTGGCTGTCGATGCCTGGCATGGAAAGGAAAACAAAGTCATCTTTGTGCGAAGTGCTAGATAAACATGGTCTAGTTCATGTATGAGGTTAGGAGGTTTTCTCTCTCTGAGAACATCTACGTATCTCCAATCAACATTTCCCTCCCAGCCTTGTAGAAGATAATTCTAGTTTTGAGTATATTCAACATTATGGACTTTTAAAATACTAAGTGATGCAGGTATATCTGATGCCCATGCAGATTATGGATTTTAGACTACAAATACTTATTGGACCATCCATTTGGCTGCTCATTTGGGTTTCTACTCCCAAGTGTCTCCCAGCATTTTTAACTCAAACAGGTTTTAAATATTTTTGCGATGTTCTTGGCAGCCTCTGCAGATTCCTCCTCAGCTTTCATAATAAAAGAGCCTGGAGACCTCCGGAACAGGCATGGACTGGCACCTTCAGGTGCCAGCACCACTGTGACATTGCCCTCCACCCAGCATCACTCCCAGACAGCACTGGCCATGCCGTTCACAATGACAGAGGCAGTGCAAACCACTGCTGAAGTTGCCAGACTCACCTCCCCTCACTCCATTTTCTCACCATGACAGCCAGAGCCATGTTGTTTGTTGTTATCACTGTGAATTCAGAAGTCAATCTACTTCACATACTTCACATAGTAAGGCCCAGCTGCACCCCACAGCCTCTATCCAGCTTCAGGCAGAAAATGTAGCTTATGTAATCTTGCTCTAGGGAGATTTGAATGATTTGTACTTAAAGATTACTAATATCATTCCTACAGGAAAGCATGGCCCTGGCAGCTTGCAACAGGATAAACACAACCGAAATTTTATTATCCGCAGTAGAGGACTCCACCTCCTCTCTCACTTTTTGCTGGTCTCCAGAGGAAAGACCTCCTCCTCTGCCTACCACTGCAATGCTGCATCTGCCTGGGGAGTTTTGCAGGAGCTGGGTAGCAGCTCTATCCTTGCTAGGTATTGCTCCTGGTTTCTTCCATTCCTCCTGTCCTCAGACTTTGCTGAAATCCCAAGAGATTTAAATCACTTCAACTTAACATCAAATATGTCAAAAGGAAAATGTCTTTCCTGCCAAAGTGCGACTGGGACACCACCACAGCAGAGCACACCAACTGCACTTAGAGATGAACCTGCTTTCACAAAAAGACAGGTGGGAATCAACTTCTCTATTCTTAACCTCCTTGAAATTCATTGTTTCAAAAGAAACACGCATGGTGAAGTGTACTTTCTAGACATTGTCATCTCTGCCATTCCCCCATACCTTCTTACCAACACTCTGGATGTAAAACACAGACCTCATAGATCTGGAAGCAGCTGGCTCAGGACTTAATTTTGGGTGTCTGTTTGCTACCAGCTCTCAGGTGACCACCACGTACCATGTGGGACCAGCACTAGCACTGTCCTGCATGAGCGTTTCCCTTTGGTGCCCTCAGTCTCTGCTTCTTAGGGCTGCCTGTGGTGCCTGGCCCAGAGAACAGCTGCCCAGCAGGGACTCCCAGTGTCACCTCTGGAACTGCCCCTTTCTTCAAGCCTCTCATGGGCTGGGGCTTCTCCCTCATATGGTCTCTGAGCCACCAACTCTGTACACTGAATTAAATGCTCCATGCAGTAACCCACTGGGGTAGTGTCTTCACTGGTGGTTATTTTAGCCTCTTACATTGGCATTACCCTTACCTTTGTGCTTGGATTTGGTGGTGTTTTAAACCTGGGGCAGGTGGTCTGGTAAAGAAGACAGGCCAGAAGATTTGCTAGAGCTGAGGCACAGCTTTCATATTGGCTGGTAACCCATCTCCTCTGAACTGTGCCTATTCACTTGGGTGCTGACAACACATTAGTGACTTCGTGCAACTCCTCCAAGTGCCAGAGGGACAGACAAGCTCTCCCACCACTCGCCATAAAAAAATGAAAGCAGCTTGGCTTACTGCAGCAGAGCCAACCTGTGAAGATACAACACCACACTTGGGTATGGCTGTATGGCTCATCACCCCAAAACTAGAGTAACCTGGATGACCATAGCTAATCCGCAGTGAAGACGTACGTGTCTTTCAGGATATGCTCTGTTTCCCACCTGCATTTCAAAACAGTTGTGCTGCAAATGGATCAAGGTACAATTACGTAGGAATAAGAACACCCATTTTGTGTCTGTAGTCTAAACCACCAGCACGCAATTCATGAGGCCACTCTTCTACATGTGGCAATAGAGCTACATAATTGGAGAAATTCACCCTCTGCTGACTGCTATCTTGTTATAGCTCCTGTGCTGCCCCTCAGCTACCCCAGCTCAAACATTTCTACAGCACTGATGTGAACTGGATCAGAAAAAAACCTGCTCTGGCTAGCAAAAATTTTTACAAAAAAAACAGCATCTTTAAGACACGAAGAAGTTTTTCCAAAGTCCTATTCCAGAAGAAGCCAGAACTGGATAACAGTAAGTCAGGGCAGGCCCAAACAGGCAGGTTGAGTTGTGGAAAAAGAGTTCACTGGGAAGATTTTCACTCCTCGTTACAGCAGAGCTGGCCATCAAGAGGGCCTATGGGGTCTGCCAGGCTGGCAGCACTTAACAGAACAGCATAATATCTAGAGGGGACTTCTTGTCCTCACCCCATGTGCAGTTCTGAGGCTACAGCCTTGGTATATGTGCCCCCACTGCAAGAGTGCTGGCCGCAGCAAGAATAGTCTGCATCCACCCGGTTCTTCCAGGAGGCACCCATATCCAAGCACATTTGTGCAAAGCCGCCTGCATGCTGGGTGGCCAAGAGCAGGAGGAAAGAGCTGACCGCAGTACTTCTGCTGTCTTTGGATTGCAGGGACAGAATGCCAGCATGCACTTCATACAAAAGTTGCTGAAAGCACTGGCTTCCAAAATTCCCAAAAGGGCTATGGAAAACTCCATTCTTCCCAACAGATGGAGGGTAGAGACGTAAGAGATTGTCTTCTTTCCCAGCAGATGCTTTGCTGACATTCTGATCAAGAAACATATCTTCACCAAGGGCACAGCTACACAGATAATTACAGTATCCTATCTGTGCTCTCAGTCCAGTCCCAAAGCTGGTATGAGTGCATCCACGCTGATAAGTCCTGCCTTGCTGGTGGACACGTGGTGACAGCTTTGCGCTGGTGCTGAGCTGGAGCTGGATTGCACCGCAGCAGCTCCGAGCATAGAACAACCAGCCTGCAAGACAGCAGGAGCCAAGCACCTTCCCTAGGGCCGCACAGCAGCGAGGGTACCGTTCATATGCTGAAGTTTGTGCAGAGGAAGGGCATTTCTCTTGGGGCAAACATTTTGTCCAGTATTCAGATTAACTATTTCGACTAAAAGCTGGAGATTTTCATGTTCCCCAGGATTACTGATGTGTTGTATTTAAAGCTGGTTAATAACAGAAGATGTGAAGCATTTGGGGTTTTGGAGAAGAAGGATCTGTGCTGTTGACGTGCTACTGCAAGTGACTACAGCAGACCATGGATTTGTAACTAATTGCCATGGACTGCTTCCAGCATGCTTTCTACTGGAGCATGCAGGTCATCTCTCTTAAATCGCACTGCGATATAAAACATGTTACTACCTAACATTTAGCCTTTAAGCTAAGTCATACATGCCAGGATGCTCCTGCACACATCTATGAGGACATCACAGGGACCATAAATCCAGCTGAAGCTACAGGATGGTACTCTGCTGTTGAACCAGAATAATGGCATTGACTTTTTGCTGTTCTCCACATGCATGCTTTGCCCATGACAGCAATAAAGGTGGGCAGTTTGTTTGTGGTGACTTACTTGAGTCAGACCTGCTCCGTGAATGCCCCTCCGAGTTGGGGAGCGAGGTCTGTATCATGAGCTGTACTGCCTCGACCTCATCCTGCACTTTCACCTTGCTCCAGTGGATAGCTTGGACATGCCTGGTGGTTTTGGGAGCTCTAACGTCGCTCTGCTCAGGAAGGACACAACACACATGAGAACACAAGACACAAGGACACAACCATGCACAACCCACTACGCTCTCCTAACAGGGAGCTTCCACTAGTGCCTGGGCAGCAGCAGCACTTTGAATATAGAGTTTGTTTTGCAAAATCACTTAGCCAGTTCTCATGTATTTTTAGCCTCTGAATAATTTTGGCTGGTATTTTATGATTATGCTAAAAATGTGGTAGTGAACAAGTATTTCAATTCACGTACAATGTAGAGGAAAGATCTGAAGACCTTCCTCTACAAATACAAAAAAAAGTATTTTACTTGTCATATTAATGTGAACATCACATAGGCAGTGCTTGCTAAAAGAAGTAGCAGGTATTTTTGCACGGGAATCCTCCACATTTACTTTGCTGGAGTATCAAGTTCAATTACAGGCCTATGACTCCTGTGAGAAATTCCAGGGTCCAAAAACCTAGGGTTATTGTGGCAGCAACAGAAAACTGCTGTTCTTCATATCTGAGACAAGCCAAAAAGGTCCATGATTTCCCCATCTCTCCATCAGTGTTTGAATCCTTGCTCAGGACAGAGCTGGAATCTTATTAGCCTCAGTGTGAACCACAGCATTGGTCTTCATAAAAACACTTTTATAAGTAACCACAAACTCTCTTTAAACAGGTTAAATTCTATCACAGTACATGGTTAAATTGTCTTCTGGATTTTATTATTTTTTTTTTACTCTTGACTTATCATTCTCTTTCTTCTCCTGTTGCTCCTCAGCTCTCCTAATTAGAACTTCACTGAAAAGGTAAAAAACACAGTTTCCAGGTAATGCAAGCACACTGACCGTCACACCTCAAGCAAAAGGAGTTTTTGTCCTTGAGAAAAAGAGCTGTTTCAGCCAGCTGTCTGAGGACATAGTCTCTGTAAACCTCTTTCAGCTTTTGCTCCAAACTTTAGATTTTACCATTAATTACAGGGTGATGAGACTTGATTATAGGATACAAAGGAGCCAGAGGATGCTATTTTCACATCTCCCATGTAGGTTTTATCTTGGATGAACATTTTTTTGTTTGTTTCTTAGCACTTACCTCATATGTAACAACATATTCTACAGACTGGTGTTCTTCTATCCCCACAATCCATTTCTCCATAACAAATGGGGGCTGAAAAAAACATGGTGGAAATTTTACAAGGTGCTATTCTTCTCCTGACTTGTTGAAACATCCCAAAGATATTTTCAACTTTTGCCATTTTTCAACCTTTTCCATATTGTTAACACCAATACTTTTTCTTAAAATTTTATGAGACAAAGCAATATATTTTGAATTTTTTTATTTCCTTGTTTACAAAAGGAAACTGAGAAGAGATTTCCATAGCTGACTGTAAATAAGACAACATGAAATATTTTCATGGTAAAGCACGTTTTTTCATTTTTATGCATGCAAAATTTTTTTGTGGTAGACTTCCAGAGACCAGCAAGAACAAATACCTAAAGATTCTTGGAGATAGTCCCTGTCAGACAACAAAAATGTTGAAGTATGTTAAAAGTTAATCTTATTGTATCTGGTGATTGCTTTATTTAACTTAAAGTCTTTTATTTTTTTAATAAAATGTCCAGAATGAAAGTTCTGAAAATTAAGCAGAAAGCTATCTTGCAATGAAATAATAACAACAATAAAATCACAACAGTGAAACTCCAGAAATCAATACCTATAACAATAGTACCAGCAAGAATTAAATATGAGAATCCTTTCTGCCAAAGACACATATTTTCATATTTTCCCTAAAATTCTGTTCAGAGTATGCTTTTTAGTTTTTCCTCCAGAAAACAAACAAACAAAATTTGGCAAAAAAAAAAAACACCACAGTTAAAAGCATTCAGGAGGGTTTTTTTGGTTTTGGTTTTGTTTTAAATCAGTGCACATTAGAGCAGCGTTCTAACTGGTAATCGAGCTGTATATTTTTTCATTTATTGCGTGAGCTATTATCAAGTGGAGCTTATTAATAAAAACAATCAATTAAAATAACAATAAACAGAATGTCCTGTGCATTAACAAAGCTTCCGTTGGTTATGGTAAAAGCAGTCTAGATGCTGGCTGGTAAATACTTACAGGCAGGTTCTGAAATAAGGTAAATGCCCAGTGACGCTAAATTGCAGATGTTCAGGGCTGTACTGCCTGTGATCAACATGTTGATGGGTTTCAGTCTTTGGAACCCATCATTGCATGAAATAGGGAGTTTTAGAAGCATGTAAAGGTTCTAAAACCATGTCAAAAAAAAAAAAAAGAGAAAAAAACAGACACCACATGAAGTTTCAAACTGGAACATTTAAAACACTTTCTCTTCTTGAAAAGGAAAGTAATTTTTGAACATTCTCATCTTTAAAAAGGGTAATAAAATCAGAGGATATAACATGGAATTAAAACAAGAAAATATAAATTACTTCCTTCTCTTATTTTTCTATTGTTAGCATTATTGTCAGCTTAAAAGAGAACCAAAATACCTAGCTCCTATTATGATACAAATCTGTTTAAAATGTGCATTTTATTTAAAAGCTGTCAAGAGACTGAGCTTCCACAAGCACAAAAGTCGACTGCTGTGGTATTTTAATGTCTTTGTTTGAGATCTGTGAATTCGTGAAAGCTTTAAGGCTGTAAATACCTTTGTCATCTTTAAAATCTCTACATCAGGTAGGTTAGTGTTGAATGTCACATCTTTTATGTAGGTTATTGCAATTTCATCCCCGTCCATCTCCATGTACATTTTCCATTTACAATCCTATGAATAATAAAAAAAAAGAATGTTGGATTGTTAGAATAATAATAATAATAAAAACACAAAATGAAACAAAACCAAAAACCAAGACTAACCAAACCAAACCTAATCCTCTCCATACAGGAAAAAAAAAAAAAAAAAAAGGCAAGCAACATATATATATTTCAGGACATGCACTTTTCCAGTGAAAGTATTGCTAGTGGAAAACCCTCTGTTTCTCTGGCTTGCTCCCTGCTGAGCTCACCCTGAGAGACAGTTTCCACGTTGGCAGGTATGAGGATGGTGGCACTTCACCCACCGGCACAGACAGCCTGTTTGAGCAGGAGGTGGGAGCTCTGCACGCCCGCGTGGCAGCGGGGGTACGGCGCACCCATGGGAGCCATCGCCCGGCGTCACAGCCAGAGCTGGCAGCCAGCCCTCGGGACATCTTCCTGGTGAACCTGGGAACGAAGGACCAGAGGGTCTGTGCAATGCCATTAAGACAGCTGCTGAAATAATGGGCAAGAGGATGAGCTGGTTGTTGCAGCGCAATTTTTTCAGATCCCGAGTGCCCAGCGAGGCGTGGAGCATCCTCAGCTCCCACTCACCTCCTGCAGCACTGTGAATAGTAAGGGAGTTCAGCTTAGAAAGTAAGTCTAACAGACCAAAGCAATGTCTTTAAGCAATTCCATGAGCTGAACATGGTGCCACCATCCAGCACTTTGCACAGGTCTGAGCCTGCAAGAGGTTGATGGCTCCAGCTGCATCCTGCAGTACATCTGGTGTGGGTTAAGCACTGGGACCAGGGGCCCTGCCCATGGCCAGGGAGGCTCCCGCTGGGGACAGCAGGCTCTGGGGACTGGGACCTGCTCAGCAGGTGCTTTTGGGATTTGATAGTGTCCAGTGCACTGAGCTCCTCCAGAAATCAGTCCCCTGAGGGACAAGGGATGGCTGCAGTGAAGCACGGCATCTCCATCTCTGTGCAGCCAGGCCGGGGACTGCCCTTCGCAGAGACAGGAGCCCCTCCAGATGTGCCAGGGGTTCAGGAGGGTCCCATGTGTCGCTGGCCAGGCAGGTGCAATCTCAGCATTTGCGGGAGGCAGTTGTCTCCTTAATGCTACTCAAAAAATGCAAAAACTTTCAATGAGGACACAGATGGCCGCCTAGGGCCAAGGGCTGGCATAAGCAGTTATTTGCACACACAAACGTACAGCAGCCTAAGAGATATCCGTTTGTACATGCGATTATCTGCTAGTGTTTGCACGTGCATCTCTCATAAATGTAACGTAGGAGCTCAGCCCTCAGAAGTCTCAAAGCTTTCAATCAGGCATTGAATTGGCAATTCCAAGATAAAAGAAAACTGGAGTATAATCATTTCCGAACCGCAAAACAAATTATGCTTATGAAAGCATTTGGCCCTGTATGTCCATCTGTCCCCATTGAAAGCTGCTGCATTTCATGAGGAGAGTGGACGTGCGGGTTGTTTTTTGCATCGCCCTGGCGAGCGGTGGGTACTGCAGTCCAGTGGTCAGGACACTGGCCCGGGGCTCGGATGCACCAAGTTCAACTTCCAGTTCTGCCACCATTTTCCTGCACGACCTGATAAGGTGCTGGAGTCACTTTGTGCCTCCATTTCCTAACCACAGACCACATCACTTTGCATGTCCTTTTTCTGTCCTGCTGCTTTGGGTTGTGGGCTCCTCTGGGGTTATGCCTGTCTCTTCCCAGGTGGGTAGGTGCAGCATGCTGCACTGGCCCTGACGTCAGCTGAAGACTGTACATGCTATGGGACTGAACAGCAACAGTGGAGCAAGCTGCCTTGGACTCCTCCTCACCTCTCAAACTGTGCTCCTCTTCCTGTCTGTGCTGTCTTCCTTGCCAGACTTTTTTGCAGGATTTCCTAAATTTGTGCTACCTGGATTCCCTATTGCAGACCTAAACTGAGGTTAGAGACAAGATGCTTGATGACATTTAATAGTGTCACAAAAACACCTCAGCCAAGTGAAGAACAAAACGTTGCCATAAAACACTACCAGTCAGCTAATTCAGTGCATCTCCTGCTGTGAGCCAGCACCAAGCACCAAGCGCCAGAGCTGTCTGCTGCCTTGTGACAGGGCTCCCGCACCTTCACGGCTCGGGGTTTTGTGCTCCATACAGACCAAGTCTGGAAAATACAAGCTTGTTTCAATAAACCACGTAAATCAAACTCCCATCTTTAAAGACAAGGCTGACAGACTCTGTAAATACAGGGTCTGGCAGGCAGTGGGCACCTGCCAGTGCCCGGCCCCTTGCTGGATCCGCCGTGCATGCAGGAGCCCTCTCCATGCGGTAACGAATCAGGCTGCCCCACGCAGCTGTGGATGCACAAGCCTTGCACAAACGCCGCCTTCCCCTGCTACAAGCCACAGCTTCAGAGGCAGAAACACGCTCACCCGTCCTTAAAATCCAGCCCCCAAACCTTCCATCCTCCTCGGAGTCCTCTCCAGGCATACCGCACAGATACTGAAAGAGCAAAGGACAGCGCTAAATGTGTGTTCCCTGGTCACTTGAAAATGCGTGTCTCATTTTATTTGGGAAGGTTTTCACTCTGCATTATTGTAAAATAGTCAGCAGACTGGGGGGGGGGATAAAAAGAAAAAGAGGAGAGAGAGGAGAGGCTGGCAGAAAAAAAAGATAGAAAAGAAAAAAGAAAAAAAAGAGAGGGAAGGAAGAAAGGAAAAGGATGGAGAAAGAAACAAGCTTGGTGCCTTCAGAATCAAGATCCTTGGGAAATATCTAAGATAAGTAGCTGGCTACTTTTCTTATAAACTTATTTTGCTCAGCCACACAGGAAATAATGCTAGATATGTGACCACGAAATGGGACATATTTTCCTGTTTTCTGACTGATTTTTAGGTTCTTATTTAGCCATGAATAGGAGAGAGATGCTCAACCATATAAGCAAAAATTTGGCTAGAATAACCAAGAATATGTATTTCAAATCTTTGATGAATTGGAGCCAAAAGATTTCTTGGATCGAGAATACATTTAGTGCCAGACTTATGTGGGAAAATAATTTGGAAATGGCTTACTCAAAATGTCTGGTTGATAAATATACATACACAAGGTGCTTCAAAGAGATTTCCCTGGACATCTTGTAATTCAAATATCAAAGTACATCTCAATATTTACCTATTCTATTTTGGTTTAAATAATTTTAGCTTTTTGTTTTTTTAAAAAATAGTTTCATAATTAAAAGGCACAACCAGTAAAACTCTGGGTGGAAAACATTTCTGAATAACATTTTGACAAAGCTACTAAATTAGCAGCCTCTGCAAATGACAGTGGTAGCAGAAAAGCAAATCACATGTATTTTGAGCCACTTCTCATCTTCAAAACAGAAAATAAGAACACTTTAAAAATTAAGTCTCCTGCTTACTGCAGTGACGATACTCCTTTAACCCCGTATGTACTAATGTCTGTAACAAAAACTGAAAGGGAAATGAAAAAGCTCAGGCGCAGTCTTTAAACAACAAACATGTCTCCTGCAACAGCAGCTTCAAACTACTGCTGGGGAGACGCCTCATTTTCCAAGGAGGCCCAAGTCCAGGATTAATTTTAAAATCAGTGGTTGCAATAAACTTTTTTTTTTTATGATTCAAGAAAAAACAGAAACGGCATCGTAGCAAGCAACTGGATATTAGAAGAAAAGTAAGATGTAACACAAGATGAAACAAATATGAAAAAAAAATGTTGGTCATGCTGGTACTAAAAGTAGTAGCATGTTGATTATTTAGGTCCCCAGAAGCTCCTTTACATTCTTAGCTATTATCTATCTCAGCTGCTGAAACCTGCTGTTTTAAAGGCATTAGAGTTGAACATCTAGTGACAGCACTTGGGTTATTTATCATTATGTATCACCCTGCTACACTATATTTTATTATTCTGGATTTAAAGGAAGATAACACAATTACGGTTAATTTGCTTCTCTTCTTTATATATATAGTGTCATGACCCACCACGGCTTTGTCCCATGAGATATTTTTAACCAAAAAGAAATCCACAAGAAACTCTCCCTAAAAATTCCATTAATAACCTCTTGTAGCGTGTATAGGTTGCAGGGTCTGGAACTAAGAATGTTTTAATCTCTTCAGCAAAACAATGTCTCATAATGATGTACAGGACTATTGCTGCACTGATGAAGAATCATACATAATTCAGCACCTTTCACTTGGCACCACTGTGATATCCTCATTAGCAGTGGCTCACAGTGGCTGTCAGATGGTGTCCATGCGAATGCAGGCATTATATTGTCTTTGAGATGTGCAGCTGCTTCCATGACACTGCCAGTATATAAAAACATGACGCCAGTTTGTTTTATTTAGTGCTAAACCTTCCAGTTTGTAAAAACAAGGCTGACACAGAGCCTGACATGAGGCAGTGAAAATAATTAGCTCTCATTTTCTCAGCCTCCTATTTCCTTCTCCCCGCTGTGTTCTCTTTCCACTAAACCACCACATGTCAGTCGAAATGGGAGGCAATTAGTGGGCTCATTTCAGTCCCCACAACTGTGCTGAAAAGAAAGTATTTATGATGGCACAATGAACAGCTGAAAGATTAAATAACATTTGCCTTTTGAAAAGAAAATGACTTCTAGCTAAATGGGCAATTTTTGATTATTCTCAAACAAGCTTAGAGTAGTTGGTTTTTAAAATACAAGAAAGGAAAATGAGTCATTTTTAGGTGAAAGAATCAAATAAAACTTGACACAGTAATGCAAATAACTGATGTTTTATTGCAAAATATGTAAATGTGTTATACCCTTAACAATGGCTCGTGTCTCAGGTCAGGGCAGGCTGTTGCCAGCCAGGCTCCAGCAAGACAAGGTGGCTCCGCCGCCGGTTTTGTTTCACTCGTGAGGAAGAGAAAAACAGGGGCGGAGGGGAGGCTTTGCGAGAGAGATGCTCTTACAACGTAAAGAAACAAAGCGAGCAAAAGATGTATTTATGTTGCCAGCTCGGCCTCCCAGAAAGCCGGAGCCCTTGCTCCTTGGCCAGGTAACAGGCCGCGGCAGGATGGCGGCCGGCCTGAGGAGGCGCAGGGCCTTCCTCCTCCTACGCACGCTGCCAGCGCAGCCAAAACACCTCACTGTGCCCTCAGGTAGCCATGTGGCTGGACTTAAAATGTGGACATGTGGAAAACACGGGGCTCTTTGGTGACCACGCACGTCACTTCCAGCCCGGTCCTCCTGCGGGGCACTTCCCACTTAGCACAGGGGTAAACATGCCAGAGCGGAGCAGGCGCTGTGGCCCCACCGACATGGGGCTGCCTCCGTGTGTGCCCTCGTGCAGACACAGAGCCTGGCCCAGGAAACCCCTCTGAAAGAATGCACAAGGAGCTCAGGCAGCCCACACTAAATGTCTGACACTGCCGCTGATCCACGGCCGGCGGACTACATTAACAGCAGTTACTCTTGATGGTTATGTTTAAATACGGCTGTGGTGTTATTTTACAGCTTAGTTGTTTGTTTGTTTGTTTTTCCTTAAGAAAGTATTTACCACTTTACTGGCTACTTATTAGAGTCTGAGCAAACCTATGAGAATGGCACTCAAACACGGCCACTGTGCTGCTTGCATTGACTCAGCCTTTAGTATTGAGTGCCCTGAGGTTTAATGAGAGACAGGCTCTGGATGATGAGGTTTTGAGGTAAGGTTAAATAAGCCCACGCTAGAAAGTCAAGTTACTTGCAAATATCTTAAGAAGGATGGGTCAGATAAAGACAGTAGGATATAACTGAAAAATAACAAAACTGAAATTTAAAATTTTAGACCTAGGCCACTGCTTTACTTTTGCCAGGTTTGTAATGTGCCAAGTACCTTAGCAAACTAAACCAGTGACATTATACCACATCTGTCTGAACTAGGAATTAGTTTCAAGAAAGTAAATAAAGGTTTTATCAGTATCGGCACGGTGGGTGGGTGGAGAGGAAGAAACAGTAGAAATGGCCTCAAACACCTGAAATTACAGACCAGATACAACTATTTTAGTACTGTTTTGTCCTGTAGTGCCATATTTTGCAAGTCCATGTTTCTCCACATGGAGAGTTGGTCAAAACTTCTCTATGAAGTAGCTTTAATATTATATGCACTTTTACACTACACATTTAAATAGCAGCATTAAACAGCATTAAAATATATCCCCATCTGGATATTTGAGGCTAGAAAATAGTTCACACAGCGGATGTTTTGATGAGGCTCTGCTCCTTACCTTGTCAAATGGAGGGAGAGGGGAAAAATAAGGCAAAAACGGTGAGCCAACTTCAAGGCTTTGTGTTTGGATGTAGGTCAGATTGTGCCACACTCAGTAAAAATGAAAACATTCAAAGGCATGGTGAAATCTGCCTTTCTGAGGACCAAAAATAAAGAATGCATCAACGGGAGACAAAAAGACTGTGAACCATCCTTCTTAAGGTTGGATGATTCATCAGTGTGGAGCCGACACAGCTCAGACACCTTTCCCTGATTGGGAAATTTTAATGAGCCACCTAGGATGAGAAAGCCATTGAAAATTCCCTCTGCAGTTCTGCGAATCAGCTCAAGCCACAATTGCCAGGGTTTGTTTTTTACCCTCTTTGGTATCTGGGAGTTAATTGGTCCCCCCCCCCTTTTTTTTTTTAATTTGTGGAATAAAAATTCTTACAAAATGCCTAAAGCTATCACCTTTCAGCTCAGTGGGAACTGTCTATGGAAAGGTCATTAAAAGGAAGTAAATGGAAGTAACCACATAACTTGAACTAGAAGAGTTGGAAGAGAAACCTCTAAAAACCAGGTTAGCTTTGCAGCACTCACTCCTGATGCATTCAGAGAGCACAAAGGTCAACCAAGCTTTCATCACCTCCAAAGATGCAGCTAAAAAGGGAAGGAAACTGTAATGAAATGACTGCATCTATCAGCTAGTGGAAACCAACATAATCCCACTAGCAGATGCGGTTTAAATTAGATAACAAATCTGCAGATGGTAAAGTCGCATACTGGGAAGTCAGTGTTTCCTTTAGCCTACAATGACTTGTGGGAGCTCAGCCCAGGGGAACAGGGCAGAGCTAGCCAGGGGAGAAACCCGCCCAGAGCCAGCCATTCCCCTGCACAGCCCCTTCCTGCTTTCTGCACCCACTCCAGCTGAGCAGAACAACCTCTCCTGGTACACACAGGTCTAGCAGTCCACACATTACCTGGGGAACACACATCCTCCACTTGTAACCCAGATTTGAGCTTATTGCCTCTGTTTACTCATGGCTGAAACAGGAGAAATGCTTCTTAGGTAGGCAGCCTGTTACAGGGGCTGATTAGGGCAAAGTTCCTTCGAGAAAATTATTTTTAAATTGATGTAGGCCAGCTTTTTAGCTGCAAAGATGGTGGAAGGTATGATCCCAAGTGTTTCTGCTGACCTAGTTTTACAGGAACAGGCACAACTCTTATAAAAAATGGGACAGTAAAAGAAGTTGAAACCCTTCAATCATGATACTGGTATCCCCAGTATCTCCATTTCACTACAAATCTGGGTGATGGCAGCAGTAGTTGCTTTAAAGCAGCCTCTAGGGGAGCTAGAAGATTGTATCCAGGGATTTTCAAAGAAGCAAGGTAGCCAAATTTTGTATATCCTACCTACCACAACATGCTTTGTTAGTGTTACATTTAATGTGCTGCTCACTCAAACTACCTTGCTTGCACTGGCCACAGCAGCCTTCCTGAAAGCTCGCTCGGTTGTTCCTCTCATTCCAGTCCACTTTTAAAAACTGGCTTCACTTCAATATCTAAGACAGGCACAGGTTTTTAAACAGACCCTGGAAAAAAGTTTGCAGCCCAGACAACCTCAGGTGACAAACAGCACGCTCCCTGGAGCTGCAGCAGGGACGGCATCACTGAGCGGGGTGGATGCCAGTGCACATGCCTGCAGGGAGAGCTGCTTCCTTGGGAAGGGGCAGAACTGCGCAGGGAGCAGAGAGCTCCAATAAGGAGGTCCTGGGGAAGGCAGGACCAAAAGAAAGCAAACAAAAAATAACAACTGAAAAAAGTGCCCTCCTTCAGCTTGTCATTTGGGCTTTCAGAAAGCTGCAAAAAAAAAACAACCATCAGTTAGCCCCATTCTCTATTAACGATTTAGCTTCTGTCCCATAGACTTTGGAACACTGCTTCATGTACAAATTTTGCTATCACAGCTAAAATATCTGCTTGTCCTCAAACTCAGTAGGCACGACTGCAACCTGAATTTCTCTAAAACTCTCAGAGGTCTGTTCACTCCTCTTCTTGCTCTTTCCTGGGGCAGACTGCCCACCCTCCTGTGCTAGGGCTCACAGCCCATGCTGGAAATACAAGGGAGACACAAGGTACTGCATAGCCTTTTTGCTTCTGGTGAAGTTGCACATGGGAGGGAAAGATGGACGCCTACATAACAGCAGCTGTAAAGCATCATAAGGTACATGCATTTGAGAACACCGACAAAGTCTAAGTCATTCACATAGTGATAAAGAAAATTTTCATTGGAAAAAAAGTGCTCAAGATAAAAGAAACAAACAAAAAAAAGGAAATCTCCAGACAAAAAGCAAAATGCTTTTTTCAAATTGATGAAATGATATCAGTACGAGTCCAAGTTCCTACTAAGTACAAACCTAAATGCTTTCTCTGCAAGCACCACCAAGTACAGAAATCAAGAGACTTCTGCAAACAATATGCCCTGAAAGCAAAGCAGTCAGATAACACAAGATGAAAGTCAGCCACCCACAAGTTTGGGATGGACACACAATGCAGATTTGTCAAATACAAAAGGAAACAAATCCTGCTGTCACAACCCCTGACTCTAACTCAGAAATACTTTGCACACCGTTTCCACATAGATGATTAATTCTAAAACCCTTGAACTCAGAGTCTGTGGCAGGCTGGATAAAGAAAATGAAAGGCACAGGATAATCCTCACTTTTGAGAACATGGTAGAAATGCTTTGTGGGAACATCTGGGGTTGTCAACACTCCCCTTACACAGGGTGCAATGAGAGGTACTTGAACCAACATGGCATGGAGCTAGGGCTTTGTTTGGATATGGCATGCTGGACCCCTGCACAGGAGTTTTGCTGTCTGCAGTGGGCTGCACCTTGCCTGGCGCTGCGAGGGAAGAGAGGCACCAGCGGTACCTGTCCCGTCCTCCCCAGCCAGCAGCTAAGCATGCCACGCATTTTCCTCTCTTCCTGGTCACAGAACAAGACACCACCTTTCTGCCAAGACAAAACTAACGCATGTCCACTGACATCAGGCATGTGCCATAGCCCAGCTGTCCCTCATCATTAACCTCCTCCATTTGCAATAGGCTCTTCTGCTTAAATGGATTGTTACTGCACACCCGTTGGGATAAAGGGAACAAAGCCAAAGCCCGAATTACAAAAATGACGGTTAGAGAAATTGTTCATAAGGAAACAAAAGCTTTCACTCAAAGCTTTCTGCAGCGCTATGCTCTTCCTAGCTCACTCTCAGGCATGTTTGCCCATCACTGGCTCAGCCCTACTTGCTACCTTGACATTAGTTCAGCATATTCCAACACAAGAAGCCTCTTGCAGCAGGTAATTTTTTTGCATCCAGAAGAAACAGGACACCCTGGGTAGTGACTAAAAAGATAGCCAAGCTGATCCAACATGCCCAACTTACCTTTGGACCATTTCCTGGCTTTAAGTGGTAGCCAAAAACAAGTTCGAGATTCACTACTTTCTCTATGTTTTCTTCAGCATCACCTGCAGAGTCCTGCCAAAACAAGGTAAAGTGAGAGCTTATGGCTACCCCAGACCTCCAGGAAGCAGAAACAAAGCCTTTTGTGGGAGCAGGGGTTTGCCTTTCTAACGTTACAAGCCTGCCAGGTAGCACAAGGAGCCACCACTCTGCCCCTATCACACCTGGGAGGTGCTGGGTGGTCCCTGCTCCTCATCAAGCCGCTCCTTGGCAGCATAATGCCATGGTGGCCACCTTCACTGGAATTACAGCCAGCATGGCATGGCAGTGACATCCAGTCTTTCATTTTCCCCTTTGGGGAACAGTGTTTCACTTTATGTAAATTTGCTTTAAGTGGATTTCACTCTATAGCCCTGCAATAAATCATGACTAAAAATGCTCCTTTAGGCTTCGGAATCTAGAATTGCTTGATTAGCTCCCAGAATTAAATCAGGCAAATATCTGCTCCGGCAACCCCGAAGTTCCCAAACATTCCCTCCCTTTGCTATAGCTCTTGTTAGGAAGATCAGAAAACCAACAGGTTAGCACATGGCTAGCCAGACGTTACAAATAATTCTTCTCCCTTGCAACATCAATAAACTGAGGAATGATGGGCTCATTCCTCAGAGGTCTGCCTTTCTTTGGAGGTGAGCAGTCAGCAGGACTTGTTCAAGGGAATGGCTCTTAGAAGTAATTTCTGATTAATGACATTAAAGGAATTGCAACCAGCAGACTTTTAATTTAGAAGCACTGGTTCCATGACAAAATCTTGGAGCCTCATTGAAAACAAATTCTAGTATTATACCACTTGTTCTGATGAGACCCATTGCTGCTGTTGACCCTCCACATTTGTCAAAGCAGTGACGGACCCACTATGTGAGAGGCTGCCTCGCCCTCCAGCCAACGGCAGGAAAGTTGAGACATGAGAACAGTAAAATATTTATACCAACATGAGAAGCACTTCTTATATAAACAATCAGACTTACCTTAATTAATGGTGGAAAATGAAACAGATTTAGGTAGTCGTGGGTTAACTTCTCAATCGCAGTCTATAAAAAAAAAAGAACACAACAAAATCAGATGAGCATTATTCAGTATTGTATTAATACCACAAATACCAGCACAAACAACAGGGCAGTTCAGCATACACTGTGCTTTTCTTTGTAGATACATTAGGGCATGTGAGAGCAGTTTAAAATACAGCTCTGCTCTGGAAACTGTCTCGCTAGATCGACCCCATTTCACATTCAGAGTCAGATCTGCTTAATCAGAAAAAGAGATGTTTGGGGCGCTGTTTTGGTTGTTTTTATTTATGCTCAGTCAACCCAGGAAGCTGAAATCTTTCATTCTGGGCATTATTGACTTTATTAAGTTTCAATAATTTTCCCTGTAGGAAATGTAAATTAAAGATATCAGTAATGGTGTGTGCTATGGAAAAACAGCTGATGAGCAAAAGGGGAATAAATCTCTGTGACTTACAGAGACGAAGCTAAATTTGCAGGATTAGCAATTAGGATAGAAGCATCTCTTTACTAGTAAATTGTGGTATAAAGCCATTGAGACCCAACAGAATCCCAGATGCTGCTTTTAGCGAAATCTTCCAAAGCTGACTACCAGGAAACCTAACTATCTCCTGTTGCTACAGTATTAACACTATTACTGCTGTTGTGATCACGTTTTCCAGACTACAGCTTTCTGAATTCGTTGCGAACATTAGATATTCAGAAAAACATGAAACAAAGCCTTAAGAGCAAAGCAACTTAGCTGTCAATCAACCAGCTTAAAAGTTGTCTAAGGGAGTTCTGTTGGTCAAAGTAGGTTTTAAGTTATAGGCGAGATGTGAAAGTGGAGAAGTTCAGAGATTTAAGTTCAAATAACTTCTTCAATATCTGATCTCTTTGCTGAGGAGAAATCTTAGGGAGCACTCTCTGAAGATACCCAAAGCTTTCTGCTGGGTAAATGGCCCCTTCAGACAAACCCCCAGCAGTACTGTTTCTCCTGCCCCAAACAAAACTAAGAAATGTGGAGGAGTATGAAGATCATGGCACATTTTTACACCTCATAAAATGTTCAGGTTGCTTTGGGTTCCAGAGCCATATAAATCTGTAACTCTGTTGTTATTTTTTTTTTTTTTTTTTTTGTACCAAACAAGCTATTTTGCTCTATAACTTTTTTTATTTTTTGTAATAAATATTACTGTAAAACTGTAGAATCCTTCTCAATATTTACACTATAATTTACTCTAACTTTCAACATATACTATTAGATACCTTTAAATGGATGATGTGTCCTCTGGCAACAATTCCCATGTCCTTTAAATCCTCTTCTTCTAGAAGCAGCAATCGTTTCCCAGTGATATGATGTTCCTTAAACAACCTAGCATATACACTCATTTCACCGGAAGCATCGCCTTAAGATAAGAGAGGTTATTCAGAAATCCACAGGGCTTTTCATTGAGGGGAGAAAAAGATAAACAAAGGTATTTATATTCATGAATATGAACATGAAGGTACATATGAATAGCTTTTACCTTTTCTAGTAAGTTGTTGCATCCACAAAAACTGCAAAAAAAAAGAGTAATCAATCTTGAAATTCATATCAGCAAAATTTTATATTACCGTTATTTGGAGCATACAAATATAATCACTCCTTTTAAAAATTAATTTTAAAAATATTTATTTGGGGTTAAAGGACTCAAGATTCTCCAACATCAGTGACTGCATTTTTTTTTAACTGCCTTCTACTTTACAACCATGTTCCTTAATTTATTTTTATGAGGAATAATAGGACTGAGGCAAAAAGTTTAGCAATCTGTCATGTGATAAAAGGGCCAAAGTTAAGCCCTTAGCAGTAGCCAGGGCTATTTTCGCTTTTGCTCTGGCAATCCAGTCTTTATTTTGGGGTTTTCAGCCTTAGCTGAACAACCCCATGTTGCACTACACAAGGAGAGTGCTAAATGGGACATTAAAATCACTATGGCACAGTGACATGCTAGAGATAAATCATTGATATTAGTTCTTTGCATTTTAACTGAACAAAAGAGTAAAAAGAAGGCTATACCCCATTGAAGCTCTTAACCTTCAGTTAATTTCCATCCCAGCAGCATGGAAACCTCCAAACCCATCTTGCCTTCTCCAGGACAAGTCTTGCTTAGATCTTGCAGCACTTCCACATTTCCCTAATGATTGTTGAGGAATTTGGTGCTGGCTGCTGAAAACTCACAGCACAATTTTTCTGGGCATTGGAGATCATGGCTGTTTTATCAGGGTCACTTAAATACTTAATTTATCCATGGTCATTTTAAAGCTTTTCTGGGACACGAGTTCCCCCAAGCAACTAGCAGTACAATCTCACACAGATATTCTGATCCGACTTTTGTTCCCTCCATACCCACTGCAATTTGCTAGAGAGCTCCAGCAGCACAACGCCGGCCGCGTTAGCACAAGATACTCACCACATCTTCTTCAGTCCATGCACAAATATCAAAGGAGGGCAGCAACTGTGTGAGAGATACGGATTGAAAGGAAAACCGTCTGACTATTTTTCTCCCCTCCACCCAAATTTCACTCCCATAGACAATTTTACTTGGTTCCTTTTCTCCTGCGAAGGGGAGGCTGTTGGGCTGTGACTCCCATACTGAGAGCCCTTCGCATGGCTGACAGCCTGAGCCCTTGGATTCAGACCGATCGCGGGCTGACTCTCCAGCTATCTCGCCTCTGGTTTCTGATGCTACAGGAAGGCTTTTGCTTTTGTTACACATTTGATACCATCTGATTTCTGCAATGAAAATAATGCTGTGATTATGACACTCTCCAGAACAACAGGTACTTTCTGCAGAAGGAAGTAAAGCTGCCACTAATCAGTAGTGAAAGCAGAATTCGGAGTCAAGCCACTGTAGCTAGTCATCCTGCAAGGACAATTCTCCTTTGGTTTCTGCCAACACTTCGTAACTGCTCGCCTCAGGCTCTGTGAGCGCCGAATCCCCAGCCCCTCCGGGGTTGCAGCCCGTGCGTGGTACATTTGCTGTATGCACAACGCCGTTAGCTCTTGAAGCACAAAGGAAACCATGAAGACGCACAGGAGGATGGATGTGAAATTCTGGGATGATTTGAAAGCTGACACATTAGAAGACCTCACTGCAATACTGATTTCTGTTTTACTCACTCAAAAATATGCTACCCCAGGCTTCACCTTCTTTACATTTTTATCTGGATAAAGGGTTAACATTAATTTGTATGTATGCATTTGGACACTCAGCATCTCCTAAAGCCTCAATGCCATGATGCAGTTGCAAACTTAGTTGATGTATGTAACACTGACTCAAAAGAGAACCAGTTTGGTTACCCACCAGCCTCCAGGGGTTTGTTTTGTTACCTCCTGTGGGCTCTGCTGGCCCGCAAACACTCCGGCCCCCAACCACAGGCCAAGCATGCCCCCCCGGCAGGCCCTCACCCTGCCTGCGTCCAGTTGAGCACCGATTCCTAGGGCAGGGCTGCCCATTCTGGTCCAGCTTGAGCACCTCCCTGGCTCTCCAGGCACCAAGACCAGGCTCTAGTTAATCCACCCACAACTTCCAGACATGCCCTTTGCAGTAACTATGTGAAACTCCCATTGAAGAGCTTTTGGCTGCCCGACGCCCCTCGACTTTGCCCCCGTAACTACAACTTTTTGATGCCCAGCCTGACTTGAGGACTCTTCAGACCCTCTTCCTCCTGCTCCACCACCTCCATCGCAGCCAAACCTTGCTGGGCACAAACCATCCACGAGACCAGCCGAAAGCGCCTCTGTGAGAAGAACCCACCAGGCCCTCATCCCATCCTTTTGCCCACTGCCTCCCCAAAGTGGACAGAGCCAAAGGCATCACGGTGAAGTGGCAGATGGGAAGATGTGCTTGCTAGATAAAAGGAGACCTTCCTGACTTTTTGACTGAAAATATGGTGTAGTAAAGACAATTTTCTCAACCTACTGCTAGTCAGGCATACCCTAGGCCAACAGTTACCTGCAGGCTGTGCAGGAGTCTGTGGGGCAGAAGTAATGCTGGGGTAACATCTGAGCACGAGGGAGGTCAAGTGGTCACCACAAAGATCCTTATGAAGGCAGTGGGGTGTGCCTTTTGGGGGTATTTAATAGTCAAACGGGCTGGTGCTGCACGAAGAGCCTGGTAGAATGACTTGTATGATTAAACCATTTACTGCAGAAGTCCAATATTGTATTTTTGGTTACACAATGGATTTTTTCAGGTTTTCCCATGTTTAAATATAACCAGAGGCAGAATATGTTCTGTATTATTTCAAAATTCAGGAAAAAAAAAGAAGGAAAAAAAAAAGATGGAGAAATGTCACACACTGAGTAAGATAAAAAATGACTTAAACCAGCAGACAACAAGGAACCTCTTGAAACATCAGTATTTTACACAGGGACACAGATGCATAAAATTTACTGTCAAAATGTTTATTGCAAAATAGAAGTTTGGAACAAAGAGAAGCAAAGAAAAAAGTTCACATCAAAAGAAAGTTTATGACACCAATTGAGGAAATTGAATACATTGCATGGTTTCTTTTTGGTTGTTTGCTTTGTTTTTACACTGGAAAATCAAATCCACAGTGTGAATAAAACAAGACATCATATGTCAAGTGCAATAAAGAGAGTAACTGACGCTGCAAGGTTTTACCACACAGAAGTGTAACATTGCATGTTCCACACAAATTATATATTCAGTTTACAGCACAAGAGTTTTGGCACAGGCATTGCGCTCATCATTGTTTTTTCAGAAGGGAGAAAAAAATTAACACTGTGAAAATATTTTCTATTCAAATTTCATCTGTTCACACTTGAAGTGTAAGTAGCATCAATTTCAATTATTCAGTACAAAACTTTTTCAGTAGTGCAAAAGCAAGAAATGCAGTGGACTATATCTGACTTTGAAAGGCATTATGAATATTTAGCACACAATATAAAATGTTTAAAGAAGGTTGTTGGTTCTACAGTTTTAAAATTTAATTTTCACACATCAGAAATCTCTGTGCAGATTTTACAGTGTACACTAAGTTGAAGTCTGGGGGAAAAGGGAAAGGATTCTCCTCCAGATTCCTACCAGTGCATTTTAAGGGCTGTGAAAATTACTAAATGAACTTATCATTCTACCTGAACATTCTACATAGGACTGTAGTTAAAACCTCTGTCAAGTTAGAGGTCGTATTAAAAACCTGTAAAAGCTGCCTGATTACAGAAAAAGGAACTACAGTACTAAAGACACACAGTAACTCTGCTGGATACTGAATAGCTGTATGCACACTACCGACTCACTACTGTTGATAGCAATATGAATCATTATTGCAACATATATTTAACTCAGAATAACAGCTTTAAGATCTAGAAGGAGAGGGAGTCAACACCTAACAAAACCGCTCAAACGATAAACAAATGACAAGTCAAGAACACAACTGTGCGACAAGGAGCTACTCCAGACCTCATATCCCAAAAGCCCTTCACATCTACAGGGGACGAACTCCAAGCTGGACATCCGACCGGCCTGAGGATGCAGCACACCTACACACCATACCTTAGACCACTTGCTACTCCAAGGAATTACTGGTGTGATGGTCACAAGAACAAACAGATCAAGAGTTCCACCCCGTTAATTCCTCCTGTTTTTTTTCCCCAGTGCTGAAGGAAAAGAAACGAAGTTGGGAGTTAGGACATCCTGTCTTGGTCCCAGCTCACCCTGCATCTTTACGCGAGCCAAAAGACAATCCTCACCATTCTTCTCTTGGGCCACACATCCAAGTCAATGCTGGCAGTACAACAGCCTGGTAAAAATGAGAAGTTCAGGCCCAGTTCTTGCATTTCCCCTCTGTGAACTACAGCAATACTATTTTACTGCAGATACCTGCAGAGCACTAGGGAAGGTAGAGAAATCTGGGATCCCAAAACACCCAGTGGGGACAACTGTGCTGAGAGGCCTATGAGGCATGGGAAAGTACCATGTGGCAGTGGACCTTTGTGGTGCTGACACAGGTAGAAGACAGACCGGGCTGTACTGCAGAGCAAAATCAGGTGTGGAAGACGAAATATTCTGATCTCCTCCAACCAACATACTGGCCCTACAGAGACACTTCCAAACTCTTTAGCTAGCTAGGAGCATAACAGAGACAGAAAAAAACACAGCTGATTCTCACATATGATTTTCGGCTTGTAAACTGCAGACACCTGTTATGAAAGCCATCACAGGAAAGTAAAAATGCAATCAATACCATTCTTTTCTTATAAGCAGAGCCAATATCCTAAGTATAACACTGTCATGAGAGAACCACACCAACAGTGTGTGTCATGTTATCCTTAACTTTCTCTACAATTCATAGACCTTTGCTACTCTGAACACACAAGCAAGTTTTATGAGTTTAATTTTTTCCTTAATATAGCTTAATTTGCTTTGAAAAATAACGTGTGGTGAAAGAAAGGGGAAGAGTAATTTTTTTTTTCTTTTCACAAAAGAACTGGAACTAAGTAAACAGAAATTCCTATGAGGATGCTACCAAATTCTGACAATATTTTGCTGAAGTAATCTACACACACAGGTAATAAGCACAAAAATTTGTAAAGAGACTTAAATCTTGTCATTTTATAACTAAAAAAAGCCATACTACTTAAGGACTATTTTTAATTCTGTAAAGATTAAGGAGTGGATTTAAAAATTCAATTAAAAACCCACACAAATATAAATGTGCATAAAGTGCTCTGAGAGTGTCAGATGCTAAAAAGTGCAAAACATCAGTGCTAGATACAGATATAGTTTTGAACACGAAATGTATTGAACCAAATTTCATTTTCAGTTAAAGTTGTACAACACTACACTGCATATGTGGTACAGTAATCTATGCACAATGACACATCATAAGATCTTAAGTGCACCTATTAGATTACACAAATACATCAAATTCTCCTGTGTGCAATGTGGCAGGTGGGTGTTAGCAGACGTAGACTTACAAAAATAGTACGAATCTGCACTGGAAATAGCCTATTTGCTTATATTTCCATTTTATTCTTTGCCCTTCAATGTCCCTTGTTCTCTCTAAAGTTAGGTTGCTTTGACGGACCTAAAATGCCATCCCTATCTGTGCTGAAGGAGCATGTTTCCCCCTGGGATACACAGTAAGCTTATTACATCATTTAAATTATGATTCTGTCGTGATAGAGGCTTCCTGATCCATGAGGGTTAACTTCAAACCAATAGGTTTGCAACTGTTAGGGAGAAGGGAAAATGAGGAATTATATCCTACTGAAACTGAGCATTTGGGAAGGACTAGTCCTGTGAAAACCGAGCAGAGCAAGAGAGCTCGGACTGAAGCTCTTGCTGCCTCACAGGCTACCAGACCAGTGCTGATGTTGAAGAATAAAACAATCCTCTCACATCCCGAAGAGGTGCCCACTCGTCACTCTGGGAAAACTCCTTCAAAGAACTTTCTCTTTTGTTGTCTGAACATGTAATGATTTCAGGCCTGCTGTTATCTAATGTATCTATTTTTCTCTAAGCTATCTACAAAAACACTCACCATAATACGTAGGTTAGAGCTGTGTAACAGACAAGCCTATAATTAAAGAAGCCACTCAAAAACAGAAGTTTTCATAAAAGAAACCCCTCCAGTAATTGAGAATGGGATTTTGATGACTTATCCCCACTATAGCTGAACTAGACAGTAACATTTTTCTTTTGAAATGCTGCCCTTCTTCCTTGGGCAAATATTTTACATCAGCTTCCTTTCTAACCTGCATTTGTGTTTGTGCTGGTTTCCCTCCCTCCTCCTGCATCACTGCTAAAGGGGTCATCAGGAGAAACGTACTCACTGCTCTCAACACAAGTGCCTGGCAGGCAATTATTGTAGCAGATTGTTACACACTGAGTTTTACGGTAAGTCATAACAGCAGTGGCAATACTTTAAAAGTGATTTAGCTACAAAAAATAGATACTCAGAGACTCGTAAATATTCCTCACATTACTGCCATCACTGAGAATTTCACATAAGCCACCGTAGTAGGGCCCAAGCTGAAATGTCGTTGTGACTTCTCTTTGTCCTTTCATAAGGATAGCTAGCACACAGGGCTTAAGAGGTGCAACAGAATCAAAATTTGCTAACACCCATTTTTACTCTCAGGTACAAGAATAAGTCCATCAAAGTTAATGAGGCTTCCTGGATTTACATCAACATAACTGAAAATTAGCTTCTAGATCACAATATCTGATAATAGATGCAGAGGTCTGATTGCAATCCGCTTTGCTAGAGTGAATTATATACACATGCACACACACACGAGGGAAAAAAAGAACATTTATACAAATCATCTACTAATAGGGATTATCTAGATTCTGCTGCTATTCAGTTTTCAAACTATATATTTAACTAACCCCTCTATTTCTCTCAACCAAGCTTCCCTTCTCCCAAGAAATGTATTTGTGACTTCCCACAAAACCGCCTTGAAAAAGGCTTTAAATTAGAAACACAGCAAACCCCTTCACTGCAACAGCAAGAAAGATTGGATTGTAGAGAATAGCAAATCTGGAAGTACAAATATATTCATGTGATTGACAATTAAAGGGGTAAGGAAAATGACAAAAAACACAAAAGAAAAATTTGAAGTACATTAATGGCATTAAAGGCATTGAAGTTTCCCCCAATGTTTTCAGATCTTAAGTTTATCAAGCCATAGTTTCTGTAATCAGGCATCAAGAATTATAGATATAATCATGGTTCTTAATAGTAATCTCAATTACTTTGGAAAGTTTAATTCCAAATTTCATCAAAGCAGAAATAAGTCAACACAATCTAAACAAAAACAACATGTCTTTCTACACACAAACATGCTCAGCCAGGAAAACATCTTTTTTTTCTTTTACAGGATTTGAACAGACCAAACCGACAGGATTCTTGTTCTATAACTTTATTGGTTTGCTTTGCTAAAACCGATTTCAAATTTAATTCTATAACTGATTTCATTCGCTGCTATCATCTGTGTCATCAAAATAATCATCATCATCACCATCGTCATCTGACCAGTCGAATTCACTGAAACCCAAAGCCATGTTGATTTTCTTTCCTTTTCTCATAGAGGTGGTTTTAGAAGAATTCTTTTTGGCTTGCATGTTTATCTGCATTCCAGAACGCAGGACAGATCCTGCTTGGTTCAGAGAGAAGATATCCCCAAAGCCCGTCATCATCAAGGCCTTCAGACTTTGGTTCATGCCAGCTACCTCCCCGTTACTTGTTGCTGTGATCTGACATGACATCTCTGCACTGTTTGACTCCTCTGTTTTAGATTCAAAGTAAGACTCCTCAGACATTCTTGCAGCAAGAGGTAAGAAAAACTATTTAAAGGAGGAAAGGACAGAGCAAAAGTGAAAGTTAGAACCAATTTTAAAAAATCGAGGAAAAAGACACCACCAGATTAGTTGGCAATAAACAGAAAGCATAACGATTAGTGAATCTCAATATGGAGATCAAGAATTCATTCAAACAGACAGCTTAATTCTGTGGTCATTGTTCTTAAATGAAAATGCAAAATCACTGAATCACATGGCAAGAACCACAGGTAGCAGAGCTTTCATGATAAAAGGAGGTTCAAACTCTTCAATCCTTCATTTTGTATAGCATCAAACAGATTACGATGTTTCCTAGCCAGGTAGACTGGCTCCTCGGGCAATGCAGGTACAACACAAGTCTGAGTGAGTTGCTTAATTGAACCTTTCAGGATTGAAGAATAAATCATGTTAAGATTAGAGAACCCAAACAAGCTCCCAAAGTTTGGTACAGAAGTAGCAGCCCTCCAAATATCAGAAATAACAGCAGCAGTATTACTTGTGCAAAGACACTTTCTGAGTATATGGTCAAAAGGAGAAGAAGGGGTCGCCCTGCTATGGCCGCAGTCAGAAACAAGCCTCTCACCAACTCAAAGGAGACAGGAACCGGCCTCCAGCCTGTGCCAGCACATTGCTTCCGGAAGCTGTCCCAGGGAGGAACAGGAATGGGAAGAGGGGGCTGTTTGGTCAGCTGGTCAGCTTCTTCAGGTTGGTTGTTTTTTTTTTTTTGTTTTTTTTTTTTTTTACACTAGTTTTCTCAATGATATCAATAGATCTTTCCCATTTGGTTGTACACAATATTAAATCTCTACTGATTCAATCTTCACCTAAAGATAATGGTGTTTTCCTCTCCCAGCCTGTCTGTTACAGTGTTTTCCACAAATCAAACATGCCCTTTCCAGCTAAATAGTGATTAACACCTCTTCAGAGTGACCAAGTGAGTAACCTCGGTGACATGCTAGCCTACTCTTCACAGGGAGTAAAAACTCAGGTGTTCGATCCCAAATTAAGCTGCCTACTAAATCAAGAGCAAAGGAGCAGTGTGTGAACAACTCAAATGGCCTTTCTCTCCAAAGCTGTTTGAAAAACTACCTGCCCAAAATTCATGTTTTTTTCCACATCTTTCTTAACCTAATTAGAAAACCGACTGAAGTGTTGACAACAGTTGATCACAACAGGTTACATGGGAGATTATGGTGATGCCATCATCTGTCACATTGGAGGCTTCATGGCCACGCTGCTCAAAGAGTGCCCATTTCTTTGCAAAACCACTTACATTAACAAGCTGTTTAAAAAGGAGAATATCTGTCTTTTGTCCTCTCAGGTTTTCCCTATGTACGTAGGCTTTCTGTTTGTGTTGTGGTGACAAAAGTTAGTGGTCAGTGTTTAAGAAATGAAAGTAAAATTAAAATGTTGGAGAAATATGGAGCACTAAATATTCTTTTTATTTCCTATGGCTGTCTATGTGATGGAAGAATCTCCAACTAAGACTCGAGACACCTGGCTGTACAGGAAAAAATGATCACACAATCACCAAAACACTACTCAGATCAAGAACACCAAAAGCTCCTACTAATACAGGGAAGGGTCACTTAAAAACAAAACTAGCCACAGAAATGAGATGCCCACCACACATGATTTAGTGCCAGGCGGTTCTTTCATCTGCTACTGAAGTTTTAGTCACTTTACATCCATGGAACTGCATCCCTTGACACAGTGGAAGAACCCTCTACAAAGATCAATAAAGCTGTGAAACAGCTTTCCTCTAAAACACATTTCTCAGACAGTGTTTGTGCAATGTTTGGCAACGGGCTAAGCTGTTAGTGGGCCACAGTTGTGGCTCATTTTTCTAGTTTAACACCTCTCTTCCTTCACATTTTGCCACCTCTTGTTATATGGAGAGTTTAGGATTTTTTTGTGCCAAGACCTGCCTTTGGTGTCACATTACATATAGTGACCATCACGAGGAGACTTTTACAGATAACTGGCATCCCCAATCTCTATACAAGTCACTGTTCTTAAATGATCAACTGCAGGTGCATGGCACCACAAGTGAGTATTTAGATTTCATGTCTTGCTCATTGTCTTCCTCTAAATATGAGATTTGGCTTCGCTACATACCCTCCCTTCTTAAAGTCAGGTCCTCTTTCAAAAGAAGTCTCCCATGTCACTACAGCTGTGGATATATTTTACTCCTCCAAAAGGCTCCAGATTCCCCTGCGCAAGAGGCTCTTGGACATCTGCACAGAGGGAATTTCAGGAATCAGACTCAAAGGTGTCTGCCATATAAGACACAGCAGAAACAGGGTCAAAACAAAAGCAGGGACAAACACTGTCACAGAAGCGTTTCTAAGGAATGGTCTCACTCCTCTCACATGCTGATGTGCATAAAGCTACGTTTTATTCTTTAGAGTAGGAGTAGCCTGCTACCGAGAGCCACCTACCATGTGGGATGGCAGGATGAAACTTTTACCAACTCTAAAACATTGTAGAATCAAGTGGCAGGGACAGCTTCCCTGTTCTCCTTTCACTTGGTTTGAGTTTCTCCTCCTGCACACCACTTTAACAGTATCTGCTGGCCTCTGGCCTTTGCTTCAGAGCAAAACGAAGAAGTGACTACCGAATGTACAGCAGGGATGACAGTACCATCTGAGACACAGCTGGGCCTAGCGTTGGCTAAGAACCAGGTATAAGGTTAGTGAGCACCCTAAGCTGTTACTAGCTCCAGCTTTCCATGTCTTTACTACTGTTGTTACAGCCAAGGTAGCTTAAAATCAAGCAGTGCACCTCCCTGTTGCAATCATATGGTTTGGCATTACTGAGCAGACATACCCTGAACCAAGGGATGGATGGAGGGAGACACCTGACTCCAAGGATTACAACTTGCAAGGAGAATGCCTGGGGATATTTTCCAAATGATTTACAGCTATGAATTTAAGAGAGTTGTATTTGTAACCAGTGCCTTGTAGAACTTCATTTGCTCTGAAGAAACAAATCCTACTAGAACGAGCCAATTTTCACCAATGTCAAATTTTTCCAAGAAAAGGGCTTTTTTTTCTTTCTTAAAAAGCTGTTCCATGTAACACTTCATTAGAGATCTATGGAAAAAAAACAAACCTGTCTTTTTCTGTTAGAAGAAACTGCTCTTAAATGCAATAGGAGAGTTGTGTTAATGTTATGCAGAAAGACAGTTCATGCTTAGCAAAACAGGCCTTAGCACAATGCTTTATTCAGCAATGCCAGCTACAAGTGAAAAGTAGAAGTCATAGGCAAATACAGCATAAAAAAACACCCTAGGGTCTTGCTCGTGAAAAGATTTGCTCATTAAGGCCGTGTCTCATGCTGTGTGCAAGACAGACGATGGTCCACAGCTCAGTTACTGGAAGTATGCAAGCATTAAAGCAGACATACAGATATCTACTAGGAACACATAGTATCTGCACATATGAAAACATTTACTCTTCATCATTTCATTACATGGTCACAGCTGGAACATGAATGCAACTTCATTCAAAAAACAGGAATAAGCCATGCCTTAAAAATAAGTCGTATGTAAATGGCTCTGGCTAGAATCAATGTTATAAGTAGGATAAAATTGTGGATAAGTAAATCATATGCTACTGCAAACTCGATTTTGTATTTGTTTTGGCTAGTACTTTAAAGACAAGTGGGTAATTGTGGTATTTTTCTTAACAATTCTGTCATAGTATGTGTAGTCAGGCACTAACCCTGTAGTGCTCTTTCTGCCAATCTGTCATCATGAATATCATACTTCAGTAAGAAATTTGAGATAACCTAAAGAAGTTTTTTGTTCAATTTATTAATAGAAATGTGGTGGTTCTAATAGCTAACAAATGGACAGTACAAGTACATTAACTCTAATTATGAACAAAGCCCTAAATTAACACCTCAAATGTTGACCCACTTTTCATGGCATGGAAATTTGCCTCTTCTCATAGCAAAAGGAGAGACTATAAAGATCTAGATAGGTTTCTCAAGTTTTCTTCTCTAAGAAACAAATTTTACTTCTAAGACCAATCCTGCATCCATTTAAAGTCAACAGCTTTCTAGCTGAAAATGACCTTATTGAATGCAATCAACTTTTAAAGCTAAGAACTGTAATTAAATCAATGGGAAACTACTCAAGGACCCATGGAACAAAATAAACTACAGAAAGTATCTGATATCTAATGTATTAGATCATTAAATATATATATATATAATATATATATAGTTATTTGCAGTGATGTTGTAAAATAAGGCTTTAATTGGCTCAATGCAACAAATGAAGAAAATGGGGGCACTATTTCCAAGGTGTGTCCTGAGATTTGCATAGACAAAGCTCCAAATGCTTTCTGAAGTAAGATGAAAGGTTGAATTATTGTCTACTTACAGGAGTATTGGACTGTTCGGTTAACTTCTGCTCCCACATCTTCAAACGTCGCTCCCGTTCCTTTAGTTCCTGCTCTTTAAAGCTCAGATCACGCTCCAGTTTCTTTAGTCTCTCTAAGGTTGCTTCAATTTCACATCTGCACGGAGACAATTTGTTATGTCTTGTCTTTTCCTGACAGATATAAATTGTTCATAATTCCCACCTGAATGTTAATTAAATGTGAAAGACTAAAAAGTACAATACTAACTCAAGCAGTTCATTTAATTACCAAATGCAAAGCCTTTCAGAGCTTTAAGAACTGACAATGTTTATACTTTAGAATAACCACAATACCTTCAACTGAAGAGAATAAAATTAAAAAAGGGGTAGGAATGCCATCTAATAATAAAATTCTAAAAACTAAAATGCCATTTTCCCACCCAAACATTGTGAAATATATTATCCCTAAAGAATCTGCATTAAGTTGTGATAATGGGACAACCATTAGCAACACAATACGAGTAGTCTAGAGAAGACCATTTGCCTGGATTTATAACGTGGCCATAAAATTTATTTGGACTCATGTTCATCATACACTGAAACAGTATTTCAGTATTTTTGCTGCTAACTTTCCTGTTTCTCTAGGTTAAGATATAAGAGTACATACATATGAGCAATAATATAAAGCATGATATGACCCAGTCCTGAAAATGTTTACGAGCTTCTCAAGTTGGGAACAATTAATAAAAGAATTTGGTTTACTTTTTTCTGCTTTTCACCATACATGCAAAGGTATGAAAAACAGACAGGAAGCAAAGGCTGTACTCTAAGGAGCTTAAATATGATCTCTCTTGGGTTACACTGCACATATTTTGTCCCTTAAAGAAGTGATTTCCTTTGACATTCTTTCTAATGAACAGTATCTTTTAAATAAATGAACTAAACTGCTCCTGGAAAAGAGTTTAACAAAAGCTTTGCACTACAAAAGCACGGGTGTGTATTAGAACATAGAGAAAAACAACTCCACCAGTAAATTCAGCTACATTTTGGTTGTGGAATAACCAAAGAAAATCTTCCAGTTTGTATCGCAGACTTTATTTGCATGGAAGTTATTAGCAAAAAGCTTTTGCGACTTGTTTGCTAGACTGCACGCTGCCTGCCACCTGTATCCTGACTGTTACTTCAACTATTTCCCATTCACATTATGAGAATAATTCATCACACTGTTTTCATTTTGCTCCTATAGAGAGAGCTCCTAAAGAGACAGATCCTGAAGAGAGCTCTTAAGATAGCTACTGAGACTCAGCAATGTCAACTACATCTGCTCAAACTTTCACAACATTTTCTCTTTGTAAACACACTGCAAAAAGTCTGTTCCTTCTGATGTTTAAAACAAGAAAATAAAAGTACTAATGGCACAGTAGTTATCATTTCTATTTGGGGAAAAAATGCATGTATTTTTCCTGTAAATACCCCGTTCTAGCATGGAATTATTTAGCTATTTTCCACTAGCAATCTAAAGGAGTTCAAGCTCTTAATGTGGGAAAGTATATACCCAAATAGTCTATTTAAATAAATGAAAAAATATATAAGATTTGGGATATTTACATGTCCTACTTCAGTAAGACATCTCTGTCAGACAGAAGTGCAGTGAAAAGATTCAAGAGTGGGAATAACTAGCAAACTACTGCAAACTCTACCACCACGCTTAATTCTACTGCAAAAATCAGCCGCCTGGGGCAAGGGCATTTATCCCACTTAAATCATGCTGAGTGAGCTGTTCAGTGTGGTGGTCAGGACAAAATTTCCTTTGCAATTATTATGCTTCAGATTTCAAGAAAAAATCTCAATCATGTTTAGACATGCAAAGGTCAAGGTTGATCTCTGTGCTCGGTGGAAAATAGTCACACATCTTAATAAACAGCAAATTCAATTTTTGTTTTATAATGTCTAGAATATATTGCAAACAATCAGATACATACATTTGGCAGAACTCTGACTAAATCTTGTGACTCTTTAAAGGAACAAAACTGAAAAGTATTGGACAGAAGGTCAGAAAGGGACTCCTCTCCCAACATTCATTTCCTTGTCATACACCCCTCCTGTCCAGTGCAACATGTACTATGCAAACTGCTGTGGGAACTACACAGCAATTCAAGGATAGCTGTACACCGCGTTCCTTAGTTGGTCTCTCAGCATCACTTCTACTTATATGCAACTCTATAATTTTTAAAATATGTAAATTAAGGTTCTCTTTTAAATAACAATCCGTATTAGCAATGTCCTGGTAACAATAGCTTTCTATATGTCAAAAGTCTATTTTGTGCTGTAATTACCTCTCTTCATTAGACAGAAACTTCTCTTATAATAAAAGGTCAGTCTGCAAAAACAGTTGCATTCTGAAAAATAATTCCACTGTATAATAAAACTGTGTAATTAAAGAGAAAGCTACCGTACATTGCCCAGTTAATGAGTCTTCATAAATGAAGCAGCTTGAAACATCATACATTGTAGGGCACATGTATTTGTTCACGTCTGTAGCTCTGCAGTTTGAGCTTGCTTGCTATCTAGAATAATCTTATTCTGTGACACTGAAGAATGTGTATTCTATTGCTAGAAACTATAATGATAAACGGTCACAGATTAAAAACAATGACTAGTATTTGTTTGTATGTCTTGACTTGCTACTGATACACTATGTATCACAGAGACTGCTTTAATCATTAGAACAGTCATTTGTAGGGCGAGGATGGAAGAAAAAATGCAGTTAGTATATATGACTAAATGCAGACAAATGTGATCTCTCACTGAATTGGAACATCATTACTTCAATAGTCATTTTTTCCTACCATAATAAAAGTGACTTGAGAAAGAGCTCTAAAGAGATTACAGAATATGAATGTAAACATAAGGCAAATCTGCGCAACTTAGTTGTCAGGCAGTGCCCCTTTTTGATTAATAATAAAAATGTTAAGGGCAAGGGTTAGGAAATAAGATGTCGGATATTTTAAGGAAAAAATAGAACAGGCACATTAAAACACATTGCTAATATAAACATCAATACCAGTAAACGTTGCTAATAAGACCACATTAAAGATAAGATAAATGACATTTTGACCCATCACCTCTGCCAGTTGTGGATGGATTCAGTGCATTCTGTTTTCATGCCAGCTGGTTAGAGAACATGGAAGAGTCTGTCTACTCAGCATTGGATATGCATTTTTTGTGTATCTATATACAAAAAGAACCTTGCCTTTTTTTTGGGGGGGGGACGGACAGGGGAGGGGTATTGGTGGTGGTAAAAATGCAACCCACCTTGTCTCAGCTTTAATTTGCTTTGGGAACTGCAGTATCCCCATGAATGTGCAGTACCTGGATCACTAATTTAGAGATCCATTAAAAAGGCATAAGTGTAACCTTCACTTTTCCCAACTCCACCCTTCTCCAGTGCTCTGATGCCCAGGCTTCATTAAAAGTCCCTATTTCTTGGTAACACATCTCATTCTTTCCCTATTGCTGGTTCAACTATTTATTTGCAAATCCCTATGGGATAAAAAATAAAATAAAAATATAAAAAATAAAGCAATGAGTAAACATACAATTTTTAATGCAGAAGTTAAAGCACATTAAACTTGTACAAGTCTTCTCAGAAATGGTCTGTTTTAGTTTATCCCTTGGGACCGCTTTATGCGTACAAGTCCTTAATCTGTTTCATTTTTTCAAACTGTATTTTTTGCATTCTTTCTATTAATTTAGCTTAGCCTTCCTGAATGGCTCCATACAAATACTGGTTTCACCTCAGGGCAGATTACTAGAATTCACATATGTGAGAACCCCTCTTACCCTAGCTTCTGAACAAGTCCCCACACGACTTGCTCTCCTTTTGTACTCATGTTTTCATTTCAGTTTAATTCAGAAATCATCTTCACTCTCAGGCAAATCATGCCCAATCATGAATTCATATTTCTTCTATCATATCTCCTTGTCTCCAAGTCATTTATTCCTCCAGAAATAAAAGTGCCAAGTTTACCTTTAACACAACCTTCCATGGTAAAGAAGTTTTTCCATGACTTGTCAACCATACCTTATGTAACAACTTAGATGCATCAAAATAATTTTTGTGAGATTTCTCAATACTTGGGCTACCTTGCTCACACTACAAAAAATAAACCAACTTTGTGAAAGAAGTTTACCGAATGTCAGCTAGCATGGGTTTTTAATTTGCTATATCGGTGAGATTTAAGTAGATACTTGTTTTTGCCAAAGGAAGTTGAGTACTTGTTCATCACTAAAATAAATATTTCTTTCCACAAACCCACTTTGGCAAGTTTGATTTTACTGTCTGCTTTTGCAGAATGAAGAGGTTACCCTCCAAAACAGCACAAATAGGAATAGTAATAAATAGCAAAAAACAGGATTTTCCCTGATCTGTGCAAATTTTAAAAGGGAAAATAACAGAAAACCCATGGAATACAACGCTTGTCTAAGAAACGCCTCACTGGGGGATTTTTTGCTTCCTTGTACAACTGAAAATGCAGTATGATGCCTGAAGCCTGCAGACGGCGGCCAAGAAACAAGCTTTTACATGCTAGATACCAAGCCGTGAAATACAGGTGTGGGGGGGGGGTGCAAGCAATGTGCTGCAAAAACCACGCCACGGCTGAAACCACTGAGAACCAAGTGAGGGCTGGCTGAAGGCTAGAGGAAGCACCGACACCACCCCACTTGGGGACGAGGCGGCGGGGGCTGGGGCACCGGGCAGAGGCCCGGGGGCTGGGGGCCAGGCTCCGAGGGGCAAGGGGCCGAGTACCGGGGTACAACGGGCCGGGCCCCGGGGGCGCAGCGGGCCGCAGGCCGCAGGCGCAGGCCGGGGCGGCCGCCAGCAGGTGTCGCGCTGCCGCCGCCGGTCCCGGCGGTGCGGGGGCCGCCGCCGAGCGCTGCTCGGTCCGGGCAGGAGCCGTCCCAGCGCCGAGCGGCTATTTATACTGCCGCCATGTGACCGGGGAAGCGTCCCGGCTCCAGCTCACTTTTTCCACTCCCCGCAATTAAAACTGCGCGTCTTGATTTTACTGGGAAGGCCGCGAAGGGAATTTGGGATTCGGGTTTTGTTGCGAGGCTCGTTTCCTTTCCGTCCCTTTCCTCTGTCCGCCCCCTGCTCCGGCCTTCAGGGAAGCTTCAGGCTCTCCGCTCCCAGCTTACCTGGAGAGAGGCCAAGCTTCTTAATATAGACCGCAGCACGGTCGCCTGGTAAAAATCTTCTGCCTATGCAGATCTGTTTTCAGTTTGCTTTTCCAAACACAGGGATGTACTGTGAAGCTGCGGGCTTTCCAACTGACAAATATGCATCAGGGACATTTTTTGAAGTTTTGGCACGTATGAGAAATAGGCTGACGCTTTTACTGTAAAACTGGGTCCTGTAATATCATTTTCTCAAATCTCATCTCCATTTAGAATCGCTTACAAATAGAAATTGCAATCAGCAACAGGTAAAACCATATGCTCAAGCAATTTGCAAAAGCAGGCCTAGCCTGGTCATATGCTTAATGCATGGATACAAAGTCAATACAAGTGAAAGAATGCACAAAATGGCAAAATGCAAGTGAAGACAAATGGAAATTTGATTTGAAAATTTATTCTTTTGTCTTTTATCTTTATCATTTTTTAATATAAAGATACACCTATCTGCTTTCTGTGAGAATTGCATCAAACAGTACTTACACCTGAGTTGCTTGGCCCTCACACTATTCACTGAGAACACACAGTTGGTTTTAAGATGTGAATCACAAAACCATAAATAACATGATACCTAAACCAATGTAATAAACATAGTGTTCAGCTAAGTGTATTGGCTCCCAATACAAGTTTCACAGCATTCTGGGCATTCCTGAAAAACAACAAGGTAAATTACATTCTAAAAATACCTAAAGCACAAAGCAGATATTTTTCTACTGATACCTCATCAGAGCCTGATGTCCATCTGAAAAGAGTACAGACTTGGAAAACCACATCATTTCATCTTGGGAGGCAGGAAACTTACCTCCACTCTGCCTTGTTATGCAGGAATGAGTTGCACTGGTCTGGAAGGTTGCTGTCATTTGACATAGACTCCAGAATTGAAATGATCTGCTTGAAAGACGGCCTTTTCTGAGGACAAAAGAAAAGCCAGTGTTTATGTTACTATGTAAAACCATTCACAAAATTTCTTCAATTGAAAGTGACAGATGGCAAGCAACAGAAATTGGGATGCTGCTTTCTGACACCGCATCTACATGAGAACTGCAAAGTTGTAATTTTTATTTTTCTACTGTTCTTCCAATTGAAGAAATGGTCAGTTCGGAAAGAATCACATATGCCAGCAGGACTCAAGCCTCTGCTTACTCTCCTGTATCTACCAGTAAAACCTTTTCGTACTCCTTGTGGTATCAATAAAAACGTTATTACTACTGATTTTGTTTAATAACTATAAAGATTTTAGAATAAAAAGAAAGTTTTCATCAAGCTAAGAAGGAAAATACTGCCTGAAAGAGAAGGCTGGACCCATTAGCAACTGGTCATTAGACAGACGGCCTTTTATAGGGACTAACCCAAATTCTTTAACGCGTAAACAAGCTATTTAGCTGCCCATCACAAATGGGTTCCTGGCTGCAACTTGCAGGGAAGGACACTTTCCAGAAAACCCTCTCACTTAGCTAACCCATGGGTAGGCGGGGAAGAAGTGAAGATCTGGGCTACACAATGATGCCTCGGATGCCAGCAGAGCTCACGCGAACAGTGTCTCGGCTGGTCCTGTGCTGGGCTCATTCACTGAACTTTCTGTCGCCAGGCTCTGCACCCAGCGCCCACCCTGCTGACTGCATAACCGCATTGCCATGTAGAGAGCAGTTGCAGCTTCTCTGGATTTTCCTCTTTCCCCTTAGTCCCGAAGAAAAAGCTACTAACTAGGATAATAACTGAAAAAACCACAGTTAAATGTGTTTCTTGAAAGAGCACTGACTCTGTTAGTCTGTTTGACAGACCCCAGACAAGGTTGAGACAAAAGGTTGAAACAAAATGTAGATACATAATAAGGGGATGATGCGCATTCTCTCTGTATCTCGCCTGTAATTATACCATTTCTGCTAAAATTACAGATGCCGCAATTAAAACGTGCATTTTAATTTGGGAGCACAAAAACAATCAGGAACAATGCTGAGGTGTCTCTCCCAGGAAGATCCAAGTGATTTCCACATTATAAAAGAAAGACAATTTCTTTATTTTAAATGTCAAACAGCATGAAAAAGTGTCAAATGCATAACAAAAAAAAAAGACAAGCTCTCTTATATTGTAATGCTGCACTATTTGGCTGCAACTGGAAGCTTTGTCTGTCATTTTTTGGTCCATCTCCATGATTTCAGGCAAATGGGCAGTTGGGTGAGTCATGCAGCCTTTCTTTGCAGCACCTGCCCCAGCCACTCACTCTCTTGCAACCTGGCCCCCAGCCCATCATCCATGGAGCAGCAACCTGGGTGCCTCGAGCTGCAGGAGCCTCCCTAGCGTCATGTGGCATGGGAGCAATATGCTTCCAGTGCGGAAGCCCAGTGGGGATCCCTGCCTGTGGAGCTGCACTTACGGAGAGGCTGGGGGAGGCAGCAGCAGCCCCCCTGCATGCACAATGCTACTGGACCCACCATGGTGAGCAGACCCTTTGAACACACCCTGCAGGGGCATGACCCTCCCTGGTCAGGGAGCCTGCAGCACCAGGGGGTAAGGGGCACAACATTTATCACTAGTGCCAACACGGTTGGACAGCCCTGATGCTGTTTTGGAGAAGAGGGACGCTCAGGTGGCCCTCATGCCCTTCCTGTTGCTACAGCTGCATCTCTTGTAACCGCCCCAGCGGGTGCGAAATGTCGAGGGGATTCCTCTCAAATGCTGAAAAAGCTGCCAGACAGAAGACTGTGGCACATGGTTTGATGAATGACCTGTTGTTATTTTGATGGCTTTCCCCTCACCAACATTTTCTTGTAGGAGGTGGATTGGAGAGAGCTCTCAGGTCACCATGCAACACCCAGTCCCCACAGAAGCCCTGGGGAACTGCTGCTATGTGCTGTCTGACTGACTAGCAGGTGTGTAATGTGCCTTTACTAAACTAATTCTATTTTCAGAAGCAGATGAAGAGCAAATATCGCTTTGTTGCATAAATTACAAGATTTTATGGCTTACTTAGGTGTTCTTTACAAAATGGTTCTCTGTATGTTGCTTGCTTGTTCTCAGGAGCATACTAGGAAGAAAGTATTGGGCAGAGCTGACACCAAGTAAACACAGTCAACGCTGCTATCAGGCCTGCCTAGAATAATTGGAGTTGAGATAACAATGACAGAGAACAGCGCTTTTACTAAGGGCAGCTCAAAACACCAATGGACTGATTTGGGAAGAGCAGCAACATGCACTCTTTGGGTCCTACGCAGAGCGGAACCAAGCTGGTATGCAGCAAATATTTACAGGCAAAGGGGCTGTTGTGTTGCACAACTACAGCTGGAACAAGTGTACAGTCACATAGTACTGACAAAGCTCGTTGGCCTGTGTAATTTCCATCAACAGCCACCAGCTATCCTGCCAGCTTTACAGATGCCAGATGCATAGGTTACAGCTTTCCCTGGAGGTGCAGCTGACAGGAAGACACAAACCTACGTAACTTCGTGTTTTTTTCGGTTTCTTCCCCCAAAGGAAACAATAATTTTAGATTTAATAATGCAGTCTAGGTACAGACTGATAACTTGGGTAAAACTGGCAAGAAGTGATTGTTGGGAATCCAAGCTGAGAAGCTTTCTTTAAAAAACAAACAGTCTTATTTTCAGTGGGTGGCTGCTTGGCACTTCCTAGAAAGTCAGGCATCTTAAGTGGTTCCTTACAAGAGACTCTCAAAATATCAAGGCATGAGTTGCCTTTGAAAATTGTTTCCCTTCATATCTATGATGTCTCATGCAACAATTTTTAATATATTCCCATTTAGGAATAATTCTGGCTAACGTTTTCACTATTTCCTTCCGCTCAGTATTTCTTACTAAACAGGTCTGCATAAAACCAAGATATTTAATACATACGGCTTTTCTTTCTTGCTGCTTCTCTATTCACAGATTTGAGTTCCAATAAAATATTCAGTAATTTATAATCATCTTTGACGTTAAAGTGGTGATAAACTGAAGGAACAGATGAAATCAAAAAGAAAGATGCAGCCACCTGTGTTTCCAAAGCAAGAATCCCTAGTAAACGAAGGCATTAGTTATAAGCAACCTTGTTTGTACAACTTCCTAATGCCCTAGCAAAAGTAGCTTGTTTGGTAGGGATTTTAATATTTGGGTAGTTATTTAATATACTTGTTACCACAGAGATTGTTCTTTAATAACTACTGACTTAAAGTAATTAGTAATTAGCATTTTAGTAAAAAGCTTTGAACCCATAAGGGACAGTTTAACTAGCACGGTTTAAACTGAATGCAGACTACCAACACACGTCACCTGGAGCAGTGTACTATGGACATCTTCTTCCAGGTACGAACAAATTCTTATAAATTCAAAGCACAGTTAATAACTGTGTTCTTTCCCATGAGGGATTTATAGCGTGAGCAGTATCTGATACTCCGGCTGCTTTTGCAGCAGCGCTCCAGGTGTACTCCTTTGGCCCACAGTAAATGCACATCCTTCTTTTCTCAGGGGTAAGTCACCTATAGATACCTGAGGCTTTCTGTGGGCTAGACGTATGCACATGAGCAATTGCTTTTAAGCAGCCAACATCCTTGAACTCACCCTCGCTTGACCTTCAGTAACTTGTTCATGTATCTACTATCCATTTTTCTGAAGCCACTCCTGGACAAAGGGAAAGTTGCACAGTGCGGTATTTTAGAGGAGTGTGCTCCATCTTTTGGCTCAAGCAGGCCACACAGCCTTTTTATCAAGGCATTTTGAAAGCTGTAAGTAGTGATCCTTACCCAACACGTGATTGAGTATGTCAGTCACATGCCCAAAATGTGACCAGAGACTACTCCCTTTCAGTCATGTGAATGAAGCATTTATAATTGCTTAACAAAAGAGAAGCTGAGTGAAAAATGTAGCAAAGAGCAGACTGTCAGAAAAAAATGAGCTAACCCAACGTTCACTCTTAACACACATCAGAGACATCTGGGAACAACGCTCTCAGAAACTCAGGCCAAACCCAGGTTAACTGCTCAGGCATCCCTGTTTTACAACGTGCAGATCCCTCCCTCTCCTGGAAATACAGCAACAGCATTCTGGAGTCTCACATATCTGGCTGCAGTGATCGAAAGAGTGAACTGGTCTAGTACGTGCAGCTCAGTCTGTGGCCTTTGGTAGGGATGCTGATGCTTGGTGGTAGTTTTATTAATAAGACATGTAGTTACCACTTGGAAGGGCTCTTCACTAATTACTGACTTAGAACTTAAACAGTCCCCTTAACAGATGCAAAGATTCAAAGCATTTTTTCTTCTCCCCTCTGTGGAGAGGAGAAAGAGGATGATATTAAGAGAACACTATTTAAATAGGCATTCATGTGGAAACTATGTTGGTGATGGGTAGGAAAGTAACTTCTTGCTTCAAGAGGAAAAAACAAGAAGGGAAATCTCCTTTCTTGTACTGCTCTCCTATGACTACTCTCCAGTGATAACATGTTCTGGCTTTAGAGCACCTAAGTGCTGTAATTTATTTTGGTATTAATCTTGGTGTTTCTGAAGTAGTATTTAACTTTCTTCAGAGTTTAAATGAACAAAGAGTTCTTCCTGTTGCCTTGACTTGAGAAAAAGAGCATAATTTCCTATCCTTCCCTCTCTTAACTACCTTCATAGGCAAAGGAAATACCTGATAATATTTGGTAAAACTGTTATGTACCCAGGTTCTTTCGAACCACTTCATGCATAACAGGATGGTAGCAGAATCAATTTAAGGAAGGTAATTGCCATGATCTACAAAAGCTTTTACTGAGTAAATACTCTCTTAATTTCTCTTTTAGTTTATTCTCATAGGGGTATGTTAAGCAGTATATTACCATACTTCTATTGCTATAATATTACAGCATAATCATTATAAAACTCTGAATTCAAAGTTTTAAGGGAAAACACAAGGAAATTTTTAATGCTAAATTAGAAGTGTTGCTGTCATTCCTATCTATATTCTATGGATTAACTTATTCTTTATACACTTCCAGCACAAGAAAGACATCAAAACTGGAACTTGTAATAGTTATTGCACATGTAATGCTCGTATATATCCAAGAAAGATTAATCCAAAAAAGATTAACTACTGAAAGAAAATAGAAAATAATTCTTCACTTGATCAAAAATGGTGGCATTCTTGCCATCTCACCCTATCTACAATGCCTGTCTTTAGTAGTGAGGTAATTTAGTAAAATTACGAGCTCTTGACTAAAAGGAAAAGAGACACATTTAGGTACAAATATATAAGAATAACATATATATTAAAAAAAAAAAAAAAAGACAGCCCAAGCTAATCTTTTTGTGAAAAAATGGGTGTACCAACATGGCAGCAACTGTTGTTGCTCAGACTTGTCCTCCAAAGAAAGACTACCATACGTAGCAAAACAAGTAGTGGACGACGTAAAATAAGACGCAAATTAAATTACCTTTGAATCAGCTTCCCAACACTGATGCATCAGTTCTGCAAAACTTCTGGGACAACTGCTTGGAATGGTTAATCTCTAATGGAAATAAAAAATACCAGTAATTAGAAACATTTCCCTCTAAGGTGCTAATAATAGATTTTCTGTAAGAGCAAAGCAGTTAAAACGAGTAAAACACACTCCTCTTTCATTTTAAACACAATATAAAAACTGGTGATTGACGTAAAAAAAAACAACAAAATAAGACCAACACCGGTAAGACATACAATTAATTAGTAGACTTATAAAGAAGGAATGGAACAAATACACCAGTGGAATTGCTCAAAAAAGCTAGGAGACAAGGAAGTAAAAATGAGGCAAACAGATATTAGTACTAAAACATAACAGTCTGTAGAGATAACTACTGCACTGCATTGTCTTACGAGATGTTTGTCAAGATAGGTATAATGTACAGGCTGGCTTAATTCCTTTCTCCCACACAGATGTATAACACTATAATCAGTTTTGATATACCAAGTGGCAGAAATATAGAGTCCACTGAGTTAAAAAGAATTAAGTGAAGCTCTACATGACACAAGAGACGTTTCATGAGCCTGTGGTCAGAACAATTAGTGAGGACATGCAGATCTCAGAGAGCACTCACAGAGCACAGTGAACTCATATAAATATTTTCTGATGACTGAAGACAAAGAGTTGCTGGTTATAGCCAGGACAACTGACTACACAGAATTGGAAGCTGGTTTGGTTTTCTTTGCTCAGAGTTTTAAACTGTGAAAAATAATCTTTCACACAGTCTTAAATGACATTTAGTTTAAAGAATCTGCCTCCAGATTGGAAAGTCTAAAAGCAGATCTGTATATTCGTGTATATATACATGAATACAAACCTCTCCAGTTGCTTAGATGTGCATCCCAACATTACACATATAAGGAGATCCCTCCTGCTCTCGATAAGGCAGCTAACTGACTTCAGATGTTTCATACTAAATTAAAGAAATATGTAGATAGAAAAAACAGTTCCTCACTGCAAATGAGTCCAAATATGAGGAGTCAAGATAGTAAAAGGTTTCCTTGTCCTGTAGCAGGTAAGAAACAGATATTACAGTCCTGTTTAGACCAGCCTGCCAGGAAGACCCTTTGATCTGTCCTAGTCTGACATTTCATAAGTAAACCAGAGCAAGTTTTGTCAAATTTTGCACCATGATGTGACTCCAAGATGATCTGCAAAGCCTTACAAACCACAGCAGCCAAAGTAAGAGTTAACAATTTCTGCTGCACAAGCATTTGAATACCATGAAAACTCAAAATACGAGATATAGAGTCTGGGCACTGCAGAAGTATGATTATTTTAATAATGTAATACCTTAAGGTGCAAAGCTTTCCATGCAAGAAATACACAGAAATTTGTACAATGCATAAACAAATTGTGCTGCTGCTTGATTTTTGGTTGAGTCATTAACCTAAAAATACACTGGCTAGTCTTGCTACAGTATTTGTCTGTAACCCTTACTGTTCCAGGAGGTGGAAAATAAGTTGCAATCATCATTTACATGTGTCTCCCTTGGGCAGAATTTTATGTTACCTAGTGTAGAGGCAGCAGGTTCCAAAAGTACCAGATAATAATAAAGATGACATTTCTCATTAGTAATTTATGAGATCATACCTAGCATAATCTGAACTATTGTGTTTTTCTTTTCTGGATTAAAAAATATATAATTATACAGAAACTCTAGCAGAATAAAAATCACACTGTGAAATAATGCGGATTGTCAAAAAAGATCCATATAGAGTCGTTAAAATCCACTTCATTTGCTGGGCTCCAGATTTGCGACATGGGATTTTCAACCTCAGCAATTACATTTTGGCCTCGATCCCACACTGTTTTTAACAAGAGACTTAAAGTGTAAAGAATGAAGGCCTGGCCCAACAGTGACTCAATTCTGTTGTGAACTGGACTCATGCAAGCCCATTCATGTCAATAGATGGAACTGAGAACAGAACCTGGTCCTCATACTTGCTTTGGGACATAGAAACTGGGGGGGAAAAAAATACAAGCATAATGTATGCCAACTCTTATAAGGCTTATGCTGGGCATGGTCCCTAAGTCATGGCCGGAGAAAATAATAACTATGTAAACAAGTGTTCATGTTCTCAAAGCTTCCTGGAACACTTAAAAAGAAGATGGTAGCAACAGGCTAGTGGTACCTGGCAGATAAATAGCTGGCTTTGAAAATTTCAACCCTTAGGTTTCTCCAGCCATGAGTATAATAGCCGTCATGTCCACATTTTGCTTATACTGTGTTTTTCACAGTTCCTTGCCATGGAAAACTGTAGAGAAATATGTGCCATCTTTCACCATACAACTAAATCTCTTTACAACATTCCCAATGCCACTATGTGTCCCTGCCATAAAACTGTACATTCACAATAGAATGTAGTACTGCTGATGGAAGTCTTCATGGTTCCACCTTCTTCAAACTGACAGATGAGGCTTTTCCTAAACTAAGAGAAAGAGTCTTACTGTGCCTCCTGCTCTGTTACACACTGTAGACGACCACGGTCATAATCTTCAGACTGTTAATGTAGCATTTCCAACTAATGAGTATATCACAGTATCACTCACTGGAATTAATCCAGTTCTCAAGCAGAAGAAAAAAAGAGACAAAAAAAAAGCCACCAACAAAAAATATTAAACTAAGAGGAGGAAACCTAACTCTACTGTATAACTCTGAAGCATTTTGAGAAACAGTTTATGTAGAATAATAGAAATCTGTATTGTACAGGCACTGCCTCACCATTGTAATGTTTCCCAAGCTTCCGCTGTGTCTAGATAGAGGAGGTTTCATCTTTGTGGAGGATTTCCATGCTTGTCTGTGTGTGGTACAGTCACAACTTTAAATGTTTTTTAAATGTAGTTACTGTCTTTGATATCAAGGGACTACGTGTTCAGATATACGCTCACATGTCCAACTAACTGAAAGCCTCAATTTGTGAGAAGAAGAAAAGCGAGGCTGGGGACACTGTACAAACGGTGTTTACACCACTGAAGTGCTTTTGAAATGGAAAGACTCTGCATGAGGAGGCTTGCAGCTATGCCACAGCCTTGCCGATACCAGTGAGGAGCTCATCTTCAATGTAGTGTTGAACGTAGGTGGCAAAACTGTAATTTCTCTCTTTTTTTAAAACTATTTTTTCTTCTTTTATTTTTGAAATTTTCATCTAAGCGGCAGTTTCTTGTACTATAGTGACTCCTGCTGGGAGAGTTAAGTTGAAGTAGCTGAAGGTCTCTTACAGATATATCAACTCCCGGCCAGTAAAAAGATGTCCTAAACGCAGGAGATGGAGTTAAACTGTTCCCCTACCTTGGACGCAATGGCTTCTTTCATCACTAAGAACAAACCCCTAGGTTTTACAATTGAGACTGAGAAACTAGTACAGTACTTGTACAATTTTTGATCTACAGCATCACGACGTGAAGCTGCAACAATTAGATGTAAAGGGTCCATTCATGAGGAATAACATCACTTTGACCCTTTGTGTTAGCTCCTACTGCTAATCTTTCCATACGCGTGAACTTACTTTCAATTTGAAGAAGATGAAAAAGTCTTTTGCAAAACCCCAATACTGTTTTCTGATCTATGTACCTGAATGTAGAAACGTAGTCTTACCTCGTTTTTTTCCACTACAAGCCAAGCTACTTGTAATCCTTCCAAGCCTTTAAAGGGGACCTCCCTTGTTAGCATCTCCCAGAGAACCTGGAACAGAAAAAAAGAAAAGAATTTTTATTTCTGTACTTTGTATTTTAAATACATTATTAAACCTTGATACAGCACTATTCTGTATCCAATTATCAGGCAACCAGTATCCATTTGCAGGAACTTGGACCAGTGTTTGTGTGCAAGATACTCTGACTAAATTAATTTGAATGTTTTTGCTTTTTCCTCTACAGTACAACCCAGATGAAAAACTGGGTTGTGTGGGGTCTAATGCCTGCAATTTTATGAGAGCCATGGGAATTGCTTTTTACTTTCTCTGTACACTATGTCACATTTGGCAGTTGAGACTTGGGTAGACAATGAACTCCGCCACTCCTTCTCAGCCCCAAGTAGACACATCCTTGCTTTTCAGTCATTCTGCATTTAAAAATATTTATTTATGATTGCAACTAGTGCTTTTAAGTAGTCAGAATCTGATCCATTAGATACTTTGCTCCTATGATATGCCTACAAAAAACATTAAATATAATATTGCAAGCAAAGACATAATTGTTAATCTCCAAGTATGTGGTTATGTTAAAACAAACAATATACAGCATATTGACAATTATTCTATTCTCCCTCCATATCTTATGGACACACTAATCTTAGATACAAAGAAAGCTCCTAATTTCACATGCTTTCAGCATTTTAGTAACACATACATGAGAATCTGAGGTGCTCTGTAGAAAAGAGTTTGGCATCACCAAAGATTCTTGCAAGTCATTGAATCTAATTTGTTTTTCTGCCCCAGGGACTACATATTGGCATTCAATCAAATTAACAGGCACTATGTACCTTCACTTGTATGTCCCTCTATTTTATCAGAACCTTCATATACTTATCTTGTTACAAATGTATGCATAGAAACTGTTTCTTGCATAGAGACTTTTTCTTCCATTCATATGCCAAACACAACAACAATAAAAGACATAATCTATTTAGCATGTGACCAAATGTATTAAGATCCTTATGCAAGTCTCTACATCCTCACTGGTTGGGTTAGTACTCAGGCTCATTCCAGCTACATCATTTTGAATGGATTCTGGCCAACTCTGAAGGTAATTAGAAGAAAAATGAGAGAATATTGGCAGATGCTGCTCAAGCAGAAAAAAATGCACTGAAGCAGAGTTGGGCCTTTAATCAAGTGAACAGGGTACTCCATCAATAGACCTATTTGAATAATTCTGCTTGAGTCGGAACACTGATTAGTAAAGGTAAGCGTATCTTGGAAAAATAAGTAAAAGAACAGTTTTCCTGAGAATAAGAAATATATGAGGAAAGCTATTCATAGACTTATTCATTTCTCCTGTTTGCCCCAATTCATTCTCCTTAGAAGAAGAAAAGCACTTTGATTTGTAATTCCAATTATCACCTCTCTACTGGTAGAGAAGGACATTTAACTGTGAGAGAATGAAATAATTTAGCAGCCCAATGTACTTCAATCAGAAAAGCACTGTACAAAACAGTTTAAAAACAAAAACCCCTGGGCCAAATCAAACATGCAGTTGAGCAGTCTTGCAGAACCAGCTCATTTGAATGGCTGTAATAGGAAACCATGAAGAAGAAACCCAAGTCTGCACATCAGATAGAGCAAGCAGTATCTAAATACTTCTTCCAAGTACAGAACACAATGAAATACACATTAAATGTCTCTGAGAGCCTTGAGCTGGAAAACTCCACTGTTCTTCTATTTTCTTTCAGAAGATTGAATTGTAAGGGTTGTCTAGTTTCATTCATGCATGTAAGTCTGCGAAGAACATTTTGCAACAAATTCCTTTATCATGACACCTTTAGTGTTTATTTCCATTGCCTGTGTGGATCACTACTTTCCTAAACCAACAGTGACAGCTTAAAATACTTCTATACTGCACACAGTTTAAGAGAAAACCAGCAGTCCGACTAGACATGAAGAATTTTTCTTAATGCTTTATTTATCACTAAAAGTATAGGAAAGTAAAAAAAAAAAAAAAAAAAAATTGACATGCCAGAAACCCTTGCATTGATTTACACAGGTTTAGAGCAATGTTCTAACAACACAAATTTTACATTCAGGCCAAAGATGTAGAAAAAGACTTTCCTTCCAACGATGACATGTCAGTATCTCCAGTTTTATAGGACTGCCAACCTGTCTCATGAATCAGCTACCCTGAATCATAAGCTAAGATGAATGAGAGCATTACTGGTTTTACAAAAACAAAACAACAACAAAAACAATAGCAAATGGGTATCTTCTGTATTCCCATTTGCTGCTTCCTGTCCCCAGGGTCATTCAACAGCAGAAAAAGCACCTGAACCTGACTTACCCTGGCCTCTTTATTGCAATATACACTCTGACCATTTTCTGAACTCAGTCCTCTGCTCACATCATACAGAAACTAATCTATCTTCCATTTCTAGTATAATTTAATTGAGAGACTGACATGATTCACTTCCACTCCCATCTTTGATGGTGAGGATCACCTGCTTTCCTGATCACATAACATCCCTCTGATGACAGACAGCAGGTGTTCACAGAGAAATAGCCAAGCTAGACACGGTGATGGAAAACAAATTGAGATCATTTATAGTGGTTTGTAAGCTGTGGCATCTGAAGATGTTACGATCTTCTCTGCACACAGAGAAACAGAGTGAGAGATAAAGGTATGAATGTTCTTTCCATACATGAAGCTGAGAATAAGAACGAAATGTCTTCAGTTCTGTCAGTTCAGCTGCACATTTCAATTCTTATCCTGTCATCTACATAACAACAATCTAGAGAAGAAAAGAAAGAAAATACCAACCTCCGTGCAAAGCCAACAATAATTTGAAGTGCCATACAGGACAGGGAACATCCAAAAGAGTAGTTTGAGGAAAAAGAAAAACAACAACAAGCATGGAAAACGTTCACTAAAAAAAAGAAATGCTTTCTCTTCATAGGAAAGTGTACACGGATGAGGATCAGGAGCCACAATTATCAGAAGTACAGCATGAGCAGAAAGTGTTGTTCTCTTAGAGGTACTGCCCTTTGCCATGAAAATTAGGTCAGTCCCCTCTGGATTGATCCAAGTGGAAGTTAAAGATCTCATAATTCTTTTCAAAAAAGAGTAGGGGATAACCCCTGGAGCTGGCCAACATTCCCTCTATAAATAACATATGTCCTCATAGTTAAAGCAATGTATGAACTATTGCTAGGAGTGCAACAGCTGCTACGTTTAACTTGTCTCTATGCTACCAATAGCCAATTAATGCTTTTACTTTTTCGTTCCTGTAAGCATTTACAATTATATTGTGTACTTATACAGGTACACAAACGCACGCTGCCATCCTTTTGCCAGGTTAACATGTTCTGAGCATTTATCTTCATGATTTCAGAACAGCTTTTAGAGGGAACACTGTAATTCCCCACACTCTTTCATATCTTGAGAGAAGCAAATAATCATTTTTGAGCAATGCACACAATGACAGGATACCCTTACTGATGCGGGTGAACTTATGGGTTGATCACTTGTGGCACTTGTTGCTCAAGAGTATGGATTTGGAAATGGATTAGAAAAGTAAATCACAGCATGGCTAAAGGAAGTTCAAAATCTGTCTTTGTGGCATAATAAATCTCCTGGAATATTTAGCTTTAGCATTTCCTAGGTTGTATTATGTATTACTTACTATTTATCTCAAATAGAAAATATGGAACTGTTTATCCACCCAGGAAGAGCACGAGAAGATAACATGAACATTAGCTACAAATACGTATGCAACTGTTTGCAAAGAGGGAAGTTCATTTCAGGTGAGAAGCAAATTGGACCTATACTGTACAGGAAGACTTTGACACTTCATGGGAAAAGTGCTATCAGACTTAAGCAGAATATTTAAAATCACAGACTAGTTTGTAGAAAGAAAAGCCAGCCAGGAAAAAAAAAAAAAAAAACAGGAAAGAAATTAAATGAACTTATAGGAATGGTAACAAATACCATGAACAGAGTATCTATTTCTAGCATCTTACTAGTTTACATTTGAAACGATTCTGTTCTTTGTTAACAAGCCTTTAACTGAAGAAATGCAGATTTGTCTCTCTAGCACAAAAGCTGCTGGCAAGTGTTACACTTTGAAAAAGGATTCTTTAAGTGTTGTTTTTACAGATGATAATCATTTGACAAGACAAAAATACCCCTTCTAAGATTTTTTTTGTTTTCAGTCTCCTAACTAATTCTTTGATAATCCAACACTTATAACAGGGAGACTCCAACTTTCAAAGTTATATTCTGACAATTTCCTGCTTTCTGACAACTCCATTATGTCAGTAATTTCATCAACTGAGAACTTGGGCCACTGCCATTCTTCATTTCTACCCCTGAATCTCCTCTGAAAACAATGGTGTTCCAAGACATAGCATTGGAGTTATAAAAAGATGAATTCATTTCTAAGTGTTTATGAATTCATAAGCTTCTACCCATAGCAGAGCACATTAGCTCAAAAACAGGACATTAAAAAATGTGGGTCAAATACTATAAGGCATACTGAAGTAGCACTATAGACCCATAACCACATTAAAATATTCTAGTAACACTGAACTGGTTTCATACTGAGAGTAGTTTAGTTTTACCTTCAAGCACAGAACTGACAAAGGAGCTTTACTTTTTGGATGAGGAAAAGTAAACTCTGTGTGACATACTGTTCCTACAGCTCTGGTAATACTTGATATGATAAAATATTAAACAATTTCTTACCTTCTCTCACTTCTAGAACGTTACTTGAAGTCAATTCACACCAAGATGACTATGTGAGCAGTCTTGAACTATAAGACCTTTTCTGGACTTTCTCCTCTAACATTTTTTCTTTGTTTTGGAATTGGAATGTTTCCCTTCACCGGATAATATGTGATTGCTTCCAGTAACAATTTACATTAACATTTACATTTGTTAGCTTATGTTCTATTACTATTTGTGCCCTAGTTCAGTTAAGCAAGGATTTTAAATCTGCCGATATAGGCTTCTTCTTTCCCCTTACAAACCGTCAACCTTTCATTTGTAAGATACCCCACCATCATCTCTCATTTTTTTCACTATAAACAACTGTTTGACAAAAAGTTTATGTAACCTACGTAGCCTTCCACTGGGACATCAGCTTAGCTATGTAAGACCATAGGTGCTAGCTTAAAACTACAGTGCATCCCTTACATCTCTTCCCACCCCTCAAAGAGAAAGGAACAATATTTTACAATATATTGTTCTGAAACAACTCCCCATTCTGTCACCCACAGTGGAACCCAAAACCAAAAAGCTATGTAAACAGATACGCACGCAGACTATAACCCCACTTCCTTTCTCTTCCCTCCCAAAGTATTAATTACTGCTGTCATGGAAAGGCTATGGGGCAAGACTCAAAATTGGTCTGACCAGTACTCTTTCTAGCCTATTTATTTTGTATTGCAGAGCAAAAACAATTTAGAGTTTGACCGTGGACAGAGTGAAATAATTCACATGACTCTACCTACAAACCTGACATTCTAATGCACTATTACTGATTATTTCCCCTTCACATAAATGGCAAAGCCATGCCGGCGTTCTCTGTATATTTAGATTGGGCCTCTACCTCCACAAGACGTACAGTCTCTGTTCTCTCAGCTACCAGGTAATGATACCAGAATCTTTTAAACAATTAAGCATAAAAAAGTGGCTACCTTTTTGATATAAACTCAGTGACACCCCATTTTATGGAAGTTCTGGTATACACCTATTACAACACAACCTTTTTCTCTTCTGCTTCACTAAAGCACAAGCAGAGATTAATGATGCAGATTGCTCAGTGGTTCCTGCAAGCCTTCTGACATATGCTGAATACTTGCGGTAAAGCATGCATTTCCCACACTGGCATGCTGCTAATCTAATCAGATATGGACCTTACCAAACATGCAAGACACTGTTCTTCCTATCATTTTCAAACACGTAATTATAAATTATGGGTGAGGCCTGAAAAAGTGTGATATTTTTGTTGTCCTTATTTAGAATTGTTGTTCTTGCATCCCATGAATTCTGTCACACTGGAGTTCTGCTAGTATGCAGAGAGAAATGAGAGGCACTTACCACTCCGTATGAGTATGTGTCACATGTTTCAGACACTGGGAGACTTTGAATAACTTCTGGAGCCATCCATGGAAAAGTGCCCACTAATGACATATGTGTTGTATGCGAGTGGAACCTTGAGGCACCAAAATCACAGATCTGGCAAAAATAAACAGATAGTAGAGTGTCAACCTAATTTATCAGTCATCAAAACATTGAGTCAAGCAGCAGCATCTCTCACATAATTAAAGCGTTCATACCTTTAACACGCCATCAGCAGCTATAACAACTAAAAATGAAAAAAAAATAGGTTACAAGAATGTCTTTAAAAACAAATGCAATATGTTTTCACAGCCAAAAAAAGTTTGCACTTTATCAAGAAAGCAATTCCATGCTCAGTGAGCACCGAAATATGCAGACATTCACAATTGTCCTGGTTTCTCTGAGCAGGTTTGGAGACCATCTGCTGAATACCTGAAAGCCTCTGAACAACTGCAAAGCCTTTCAGGTCTTACTAAGTTCAAAGACAGCAACACAACTATAACTAATATATAGATAAGCTCCCTTGTCTCCAATGTAGCAGTTAGGCTTAACAACAAACTCTCCAAAAGATTTGTTAAACGAAAAAAAATAAAAAGGAGAAAATTTACAACTGAAATGAGATCTAGTTTTCTTGTGACTATTATTTCCCTGTGCAGATTATTAAAATTGAGTCCCTCCTGTCCCACTACTAGATAATGTTTCAGTTCAAATCAATATTCAGCAAATTTCATAAATGCTTGTCAACTGCCAAGTACAGTCTAAACAGTGCAGCTCTATGCTGAGTGTGCATTACTCAAAAGCATGACTATCTGTCAAACCACAAAACAGGCCATGACAAAAACAAGATTTTCAGATAGAAAATAATAGGTCTTATCCAGTCTACTGTGTCTGGTGCATGCCAGTCTTTCCTGGTACTCAACAATTCCAAATAGAAAAAACAAGTGAGGAGTGTCCAGGCAATCTCTGACAGCTGATAAGATGGACACAATCACGGTCAGCCAGACACAATTTGAAAAGAGCCCTCCACAGTGCTCTAAATGATGCCAGGGACAGTAGCAGAGCTCCAACAGCTTCAGAACAGAGAGGAGGGAGGAGAAGAAAACAGGCTTTTCTGTGCCTCAGCAACAGCCAGTGCAGCTTGTTGACAGCCAAGGTGTTCTGCACATTCACAAAGCTCATGTACAGATTTGAGTGCTACAATTACAGGTAACAGTAAATAAAGCGCATTTTATTGTTTTGCTACTTTACCGTTCCTGGACTTCAGATCTCTGTGGATTACTTTGACTGGAGCTTCCATATGTAAATAGTGCATTCCTACACAAAACAAGGGAACAGTCTCGTTAGGCAGGCCGAGGGTGGCCTCACTTATCGGCAGTCACGTTTTTTAGATCCCATTACTCATCCTCATTACAGGCTGGCATATGTGCAGGCTGTATTGATCAGATGCGAGAAAAGCAAAGGTCCCCATAACCTGCTTTGAGTAAAAATCACTAAGCAAAGCTCATATATCTCTCAGAGCACCTATATGGGTATGTTAATGCTTTTTAACTTCATATTTAGTTATTTTCTCTAATGTGTAGAGAAATGAATGGTATGAATTTAATGTTCATTAGTTTACACTAATTCTTGTGTGGTCACAGAGAACCCAAAGGACAGAACAGTTTGTTCTGTATCATTATATGAAAAATGTCAGTATGTTTACTGAGAACAAGCTTCCTTAAATATACCAATTCAAATAAAATGTAAGGATAATTATGCACTTTACCTCATAATTACACTACATCAGCAAGATTATCCTCTTGGGACTTAGGGGCAAACCATAAGTAAAACTGGCTCACAGAAGGCATTTTCACTCCAGAAATGATTTCCAGCTCAGAATAATCAAGAAACATATTAAACAGCGAATGTTTGATGTTTTTGTTGTTGTTTGTTTTCTTTTATGGACAATTTGAATAAGGAAGTATAGGAAAGCTTTTCTGACTTCATAGGGAAAGAATCTCCAGCTTTACACTTTGCTGACTGTGTAAGACATAACGTACCACTGGTCTTGCTTACCTTTAGCTATGTCAGTTGCCCAGGTCATGATATGATCCATATCCATCTCTTCACTTTTGTTACTATTAATGTAATCAAACAGTGAGCCAGCAGAAGCATACTCTATTACAATAAAAAGGAAAAAAAAGCACATGACAGTTTTAAACACTGCGCCTAAATTCAAAGATCTAATAGAAACTCTGCCAGTTGCAGAAAGCAGCCAACTTCAAGCTTAATGACAGAATTTGCATTCGGCAGCAAACATCATTAGTAGTGTAGTAGTAGAGTAGTAGTTTGTTCTGGCTGTCCCAGCACAGACATAATTTACTGCTAAGGGAAAAGAAATGTAAAATAATGTATAATGACAGGCTTTAAAATTAAAAGGCGTTAGAAAGCTCTGGTGTAAAGAGAGCTCAGGCAAGGCAGTTCAAATTCTGGAGTAAAAGGTTCTGGTGATTATTTTCTTTTTAAAGATTTATGAAGGATAGTTCTGTTCAGAGAGAGATCTATGTAAAAATGGTAACACGCCACTGAGCAATTTAGTCCACTTGTGACTTTACAGCTGGCATGCGAATGGTGTTAAGCTTTCACTGCTTTATATTCTGTCAGCCTAGGGCAAGTCAGCACAGCTAAGAAAGCAAGATGTTTTCTTACGCTCCTTATTCAGCATCAACAGAAGTTTTTCTTAACTTCTTTCACCTACACCTACAGAAACCTACAGCAGGATCATGCAGGTAGAAACAAAGGCTTTTTCGGCCCATTGGTGTTTGGAAGTGTGACAGACAGAATCCAGTCTGACTTTCAGGGCTCACAGGGCTGCGAGCTGGAATACCAAGCTCATTACACCTACACACTTTTAAATGTGGAAGTAGAAACAACAGAAACCTCCACAGTGCCACTTCTATACAGCTTGAAATTCTTCCATATTTAAACAGTGAACGTTCCTCTCCCAACCAGAACAGCAGTTAACAGATGAGATTGGTGGTACCAGATCTCCCCTATTATTTCAAAGAGGATACTCCCCACTGATCAGCAGTTCTGTGTTTAAATTATGCCCCATAACAAAGGATAATTATTTTGTTTTTTAAAAAGTAAAATCAGGTATTAAATATATGGTGTTCTGTTAAGAAGAACGGGTTTGCAAGTAGAAAGGGACATTAAAAATTAAATTTTCCTACTTCCCCATCCAAGAATAGAGCAGATCAAGTAATTTATTCATTAACAAAAAATGAATTGCTAAATTAGAGACTTAACACTAAAGCAAAGTTGGGCAAATCTCCATGTGCAGCAGGTCACATTCAGCAGCCTAAAGGCTGTAGCTCCTTTGTTTAGTATTTACTGTTATTTCCCCAATAAGCTTTATGCTTATTTAGTTTTTTTGGTGAACCATGAACAAATGCAAGATATTGCTCGTCAGCTGAAGAAGCTGATACATTTTCTTCTTTCTGATTGCCAGGACAGAGTGAGCACTTGCCGCCGTGTGTAGCCAAAGTAGCACAAAGAGTAAGGGGATGCAAGAAGCAATTCCAAGCCTTTCGCCCCTCTCTCCAAAGGCTGTTCAGTGTGCTCTTGGGCAATCTGCAGAATTTAAAACCCACTTACAAGATTCCCAAAATCTTCATAGCTAATGAGGCAAACCACCTGGTATACAATTGAAATGCTTAATTTCTGCCATTTCAAAGCAGCAACAAAATCCATCCCCCCTAAGATGACAAAATATACCTGGATTGCTGTTTGTAATAGTATTAATCAATGAACGATAGATACATCATAGGCTAAAGGCATACAAAGTAAACATTGCTCCACACCAATGAAATTGAAACCATGGGGAAATTACTGAGTAGGGAAGGAAACTCTGGGACAAGACAGAATCTGCAGCCTAGAATATGGGAGGCGATATGAGAAGATCCCATTGCTAAATGAAAGGAAAGAGGGAGTAAATAGGAAGTCACTTGCAAGCAAACACTCTAGTGGCAAGTTAGTTTTGGTTCAGTGCTGCAGGACCGTCAGCTGCAAGGAGCCCCTGCAGGAGACAGGCACGCTGCTTCTGATGTCACCGAAAGAGGACCAAGCTGCTGACCTGCACATTTCCTCAATTAAAACATCAGCTTTTTTTTACCCATGATGTCATTATATATCTTATAAATGGATTCTTCGGGAATAGGCTGGCTGCACACTGCATGCCTTTACAATGCATAATTTGATCCGCCAGGGTCAGGGATAACTGAGATCCCGGAGCCCTTTGCTGCTCTGTGTGAATGGAGACAAGCAATCTTCAATAAACACAGCTCAATCCTTTAGTATTTCTCCTCCGTATTTATCGTGCCATGGGTTTTTACAAGGGGGATATGGATTTGAAAATTATCTTGTCAGGATATTTTTTTTTTCAATAAAGAATAAGAGGTATTTGCTTCAGAAAGAAAAGTTGTGAATAGCAAACCGTCCCCTTCCTGTGGAATATACCGTACGCTTCTGCACAGAGGGGACACACAAGCTGCAAGAATCTTTAGGGAGGAAGCAGCAGTGATCGAAAACCAGATCTGAAAGCTAGACATCAAGACTGCTGTTGGCAGTCAATGACATCTAGAACGATGTGATTCATGTCAGCAGCTCGAGGGGCTGAATGATGAGTTGTAACACTGACATACATCCCAGTGGGGGAAACACGTTTTGACTGCACATGTAGCTTTTCTCATTCCTACAGGGCATTCTCAGAGAACTATCTGACAATCCCACATAAGATATTATGTACAGCCAATACTCAGTACATGCCGATGCTTGGCTGAATGCCCTAATCTCCATCATTTTCAAGAATCATTAAGTTCTTAGGATTTCTTGCTTGGGATTTTCTCTTGCAAGACATGGATCTCTGACTAAACACAAGATTGAGACTGCAGCACTGAAAACTACCCAGAAGACCATGGAGTGAACATCTCTCTAAAAGATAAGTCAAGCACAATTAGCATTTCTTTTCTCAGTAGCCACGCTCCCATTTGAAAACAGTGTGGGAAAATGGAGCCTTGCTCCCCTTCCAACCCAAGGGACTCCAGACTCCCTGGAAGTTGCACGGAGAACCCAATGCAGTTTAATAATAAAACGTTTTTTCCTTAGCCAGGATGGATTCAGAGCTCCTCAAATAACAAAGTGGTTGGACCACACAGAGTATAGTCTCCTTCTCACAGACAGTTAAAGAGTCCCCATTCCCAATGACATAATAAACCACTTTAGCTGTTCTCCGTCCTGTGACTGGCAAGTAGGTCAAATGACCTTCTCTGAACACTGACCTTTTGTGAGATCAAACTGAGGACTTTCTGATCCAGACATCATTCTGAGGTGTTGATTACACATTTGCTTTGTTAGTCTGCTCTCTGGTTTACACTTATTAAACCTACATTACAAATAATTATATTATATGACCTGACTTATTAACTTTTTACTATTTTTACTGCTTAAACCAGGTATTTAAGTTCCTTTCTGGTATGTTATCACCAATCCATGCTCCAAGTGGTGCAGGCTGTGGACACCCTTCATGCACCCCGGAGTACTGGCTTCAACACTGCGACCTCCAGTAGCCTGATATGCCTGTAAATACAGCAGTTCTGTATCTCACAAGTGCTCCCACCGGATTACACTGCCATCTACTGTGATAACAGGAGGTCTAAGAGACAGGTAGAAATAACTGAATTTTCACAGGTTCTGTCCACCATCAGAGGGATTTAAACAGCTGATCAGAAGTTGTACTTTTTCCAGCACATGATGCTGGGTGGACCCTTTGCAGCAGAAGCTCCTGGAGAAGCTTACACTAAAATGAAACCCTGGCCAGGGCAGCAAAGGTCGACAAGCAGATGATACTGCCTACAGACAGCTTGGTGTTATCTACATTCATAAAGACCAGGTTCTGGATTTCCTCACACCTGCCCAGCAGGTGACAGATAACAGCTAGACCTGCTTTGTGGTGGGACAGCCCTGTGATAGAAATGCCTTTTCCTGGCAGCTGCACCAACCCTATGCCTGTGGCCACACAAACAGAACTGAAGTGCTGAAGGTTGCCTCTCTGATCAGAAGTTTCTGAAAATGTTGTACGGGAAGAGAAAGAGATGAGTACATTAATACCAGCTCCAATCCTGTCTTTCATAAAGATTCGGAGAACAGTAAAAATCTAAATGGCAGCATTTCAAACTGATATTAGACTGTGTCACATGCAAACCTTAAATAGGTGGTGGTGATGAGATAAATGTCCCCTATGCCTAAAGTAAAGAAGTCCTTTTTGAATAAGAGCATTATGATCAAGTCAAGGGAATTCTCTTCTTTTGTAAAAATGATCATGAAAAACATTCCCAACTTCTCTACCACTGTATGCACTGGATAACAGAAAAGTATAGTAAAGTGCTTGCTGAGCATCAACCCACTAATCATGTACACAGAGTAGACAAGTAAATAGCGGAAGACAAGGGTAAAATCTTCATTAAAAGCCCTTAGATTTGTAACACATGCATTTGGTCAGTACACTACTCTTTACAGTCAAATTCTCTGATGTGTTACAGCCCTGACAAAAGACATCCCCTAATCCACACTTTCATGGTTTTTCTCTCTCCAAACATTGTTTCAGCAGATTGTAGATTTCTTTGCTTTAGGTGTATTTTCTGTTGCCATCTTACCTAGTTTCTCCTGTACAGGAGAAGGTAAAAAATCATATAATCTGTAATGTATTTTTTTTTTAATCTGCACCAAATCCTAAGATAAGGGAAGGAAGCTTAAAAGGGTGATAAGAAAAACAACACCACTACCACACACTTAAAAATAACCTCCACATAATTCTAGAAATGCAAGAATGAATGAAACCCAGGTTCCAGTGAATAAAGGGAATTGTCTTATGGTGTCTAATAAATCATTGACTCTGTTTCAAGTTCTTCCTGTGGAAGGGAAGTTCACAATGTAGATTCTCATTTTTTTTTAGTACAGGCAGAATTCATGGTGCAACTCTGCTCTGAGCAGACTCTCAGTCTTCTCTTTTCACAGTGCTTGTGAGAACTTATGAAAATCTCAGAAAAGGGTAAGAAAACAGTCCAAAGCTTCCATCTAAAGCAGTGCTGAATTTGGGCATTAAGAATGCCCCATGATCCAACTGCTAGCAGTATGGTTCCCACTTCCAGCGCTCCCATTCATGCTGAGGTAGGTGGTGCTGAGCATTGTAACATTCAAAGGAGGCCAGAACAGTTAGAAAACACTGAAATCGGGTAAAGTTAATTCCTCCTAATATCAGAGTTTGACAGAATCAAGATGAAGGTCAGACAAGAAATGCTTACCTGTAACTATGCCATAATTGGGAGGTTCAATGACAGCTCCATAGAACTGAATGATGTTTTTGTGACTGAGCACACTGAGTATTTCTGCCTGTTGAAAACAAGCAAACAAAAAAGGTAGGCAATTAAGAACAGTGCATTTACTACATTAGTTTATTTTAGACCCCCATGGATATATATACACACACATATATAGGAAAGACTGTTCACAAATGATTGGCATTTGAAAACCACATGAGATAGTTTGGCAGATGAATGCTTAGTATGTTTGGAAAAAAGATCATACAATTCTTTCATGACCAAGGCACAGATGTAGAAGCTAAGTCTGGAAAAACTGAAGGCCCTGGAAAATTTTGTTCAAAGAAAGACCCAGGATTTTTGGCAGGGTTGTGGCAGTTCTATCCAGAATTTGTGTTTGTGCACAGAGCACTGTGCGTTCAGCAAGTCCAGAGCTCCAGGCTGTTAGAGCATACCGTGCACACACAGTTCAATCTGATGTTTACTGGAGACATGGAGTTTGCTAGGCATGCGCTGTAGAGTCTAATCGAATATGCACAGCAAGCATGCTTGAGATTGCCAAATAGCCAGCGGTGCAGTTGAAACTGCTTCTCAGAGAAGGCTGCAGATGTTTAAAAATTCTGGATAAATAAACAAAATCTTTGAATTCCACTTGAAAAATGCTTCTAGGTTTGACAGCGAGACTGCAAGAAATGAGAATGTATCCACAGAAATTAAGACACGTAGTCCCCCTGTTTTTTGAGGGAAAAAGACAGATGTTTCCTTTGAGGTCTCACAACAGTTTTGCCTCTTTTTACCTCTATAGTGCATTAAAATAAATATTCCAGATATTTTAGAAACATTTTTTTAAACAAATGTAAGTATTGTGCAAATACAGATATATAACATTACACTTTTTTTCCTCTAACAATGCATTACTTACAGACAGTATCAGAAAAATCATTTTTAAAACCTATGTTGTTCCCAGAAAATCACACTGCAGGCCACGACTCATCCGCAAGGCCATCCAAGAACTTAACTGGCAGCTATCTAAGTGAATGTAGGAAGACTTGCCTGCAGATGAACAGATACACTCCTAGAGGCAGCTGCAGGGTCTGAGCGGGATCTGCCATGCCAGGCAGGGCTGTGGCAGCAGGAGCTCTGCCCTCCACCTGCTCTGCGCCAGACTCCTGCAGCTGCAGCACTGCAGGTTGTACCAGCAGCACCCTCCAACCCCCTTCGGTAGCATCCTCTGGGATACTGGTGACAGCCTACTCATTCAAAACTCTACCTCCGTGGGCTAGCAGAGCCCCCTACGCTTCAAAAATTTTTTGTATTATGCTTTAATCTTCTTCAGGAAATACTAAATTGGGGAATGTCCTCTAATTCCTACCAGCACTCCTGCTGGATAAACAAGAGACCCAGTACTCCTTGACTGTCTACCTGAATACTGTTAGAAATGAAACAGGTACACCAGGCCACAAGCATCATTGGACAAACTCTCTAGGCTGTCTTTTCTTGAATCAACCATCTTTTCTTGAATACAACCATCTTCTTGTACAGTACTTAAAATCCATGTATTCAAAATACTGTGCACACTACTTGCTGACATTTACAACATACGTACCGAAATAGGCTGTGAGAGAATTGAAATGACTGGCCCCCTGTTTAACTTTCCTGGGGTATGAGGCATTCAGGTCCTTGCCACAGAAGTAGCACTAGACAAATCTTTTGGAGAATGACCAAAACCACTGTGGGATGAGCACAGGCAAGGAGCGCAGCCCTTTGCCCCGCCGCAGCCAGGCCCACTGGCTGCTGCCAGCCCCACACAAGAGGCTGCTGAGCCCGCAGGAGCCCCACTGGAGCCACTGGGCAACAGGAGGGGCTGTAACTGCTCTCATTACTTAGAAATAATTATTTCTGAATTTCCAAGATTATCTTATTTACAGTATACTGCACATGAAGATCACATTCCAGGAGTTTGAAGAAATGCTGTGTCGACTGAGGCTATTAACATCATCTTAAAATTGACGTTCATATTCTAAACTTGGATTTAACAGACGCCAAAGCAAGCTTCCATCTAAGCATAAGGAAAGGCACCTTCTAATTGCACACAGATATCCCAAATTAGGAACCAGAGAAGAAGAAATTGCCAACTCTTTCTAAGGACCATTACTCGTAAAAGAAATCCTTTCTAAACAGTTTTAATCACTCTGCTGTTAGCACTAGCAATTCTAGACTATTCCTTTCATGCTTTGCTCTTTTCAGTTGCTGTAGATCAGCTGTGAAATATATTAGGCAATTTAAAGACACCTACTCCTTACAGCGAGAATCAGATGCAAGTCAATCCACATCTTTGAAGCTTTTGTACTATTTTTGACCAGAAGGTGCCATATTTCAATGAAAGATTGTGACCTTCACATAACAAATTATAAAGTGATAGTTATAGACCAGTATTTCAAAGGCCTCTTAGGCACTTACAAGAATATTTAGAATCACCTTTAAGCACCAAACTCATTGTTAAATCCCAAATTCCTAGATGCCTGGAAGAAAATCTTACAATGCATCTATCTACCTGGAGGCCATTTAAGAACTCAGCCCTCTATGGCTTGGGTATGACACACTCGCTTCCTTTGGTAAAGGTGCTATCTATCTTATATAACCTAAATGAGCATCAATTTCCTTCTAAAGCCATGGTGAAGGCAAGTAACAAGTCTTCAGTTACTTTATTATATATATATTTTTTTAATGTTGGATTGAAACAGAACTAGAGGATGCTCAGATGAAGGAAAGGCACACCCCACACACACTGATACAAACTTCTTGGACTTCTTCAGACAGACAAGGTGATTGCAATGGAGTTGAATATTGTGTTCAGTCCCATGATAAGCTTAGTCACAGTCTGTTTGTTATCAATCAACAAACCATGCTAAAACTATCAACCTTGTAGTTACACCACAAGCATGGGTGAAACGGTGTTCCTTGCCTGAGTGCTGCTAAAGGGAACAACAGACTATATACCACTTCTTGAAGGCAAAAAGATTCAGAAGTCTAAACAAACCTAATACACACTCTTGATAGTGGTTGAATTTTATAAAGAAAGTCAAGGTCTGAGTAAATTACATTAAAAACATTTTAACTAAATTCTCACTTAGTGGTTCTTGTAGCACTAATGTAAATCAAACCCAGTCAAGTTATTTGTGACACAACTACAGTATAAGTAGGAACTCAGATAATCCCTCAGTGTACAAACTAATTGTGTACTATGAACCATGGACTGGATCACAGTGCTTAATGGATAATTTCTTTTTATGCCTGTTTAATCTCTGCCTATTGACATAAGTGAAAATGTCAATTACCTCATCTATGGCTGACACGCTACTACAGCTGCCTCGAGAGCTGCTAGTATTGCTCTCACCCTTCTAGTCCAAATAGCTATGCAGAAATAACTAGTATCTTGAATGTTTTCAGCAAGTAAAATCAGGGTTTTCTTCTTGGCCTTGTCAGTATTTAGCAATTGCTGAACAGACATCATCAACGTGGCTTTTCAGTGTGGCCAGCAGCACAATTAGTGGTCGAAGCAAGCCGCAGAGACACCATGTGCTAGCTCCAAGCAGCCTGCTGTCACTGCGTTTATGCCTACTCTGCCCTACAGATCCACCAAGATGTGGATCAAGAGGCGAGAAGCCGCCCTGCCAGGGGAAGGCCTGAGCTGCACAGGGCCCCACCAGCCTCCAGCAGCTCCTCCTCCGAGGCCTCCTGCTCAGGGCGACACCGTGTTGGTGCCAGTAGACCCAAGGCCTGCTGAGGTACATGGAGGGAACAGCAAGCAGCTTAGCTCTGAAAACATCTTCAAGGTCAGCGCTGACTGCAGGTGTGGGCAATGGCCATCCGATGCTGATTTGGCACTACTCCGGAACGCAGAAAAGGCCTCATCGTCAAATCTTTAATTGCAGCCGCAGACGCAGCAAGGCTGCGGACCGAGGCACTCTGCGTACAGCTGTGTTGTTGCCTGCCAGCTCCTCACACCAGCTGCTCTCGTCAGAGCTCCCGTCCCAATTCAGCTGAAGTTAGCAAAGACCAATCTACTCACTCTGATGGAGTTACTCTTCTCTGCCCTGAAAATGGGCTGGAAAGTTGTTAAACTCACACTTCTAGTCAAGAGAAATGATTTGAGAGCTTGAGCTCGGAATGTATTCCACCAGCACAGCTGGATCTGCAAAAGAACATCTGTCTACAGTGTTTTCTCAGCATCAAAAGACTTTTTTGCTCAAGTCTGGACAAAGCAGTCCCACAGCAACTTAATCACCATTTCTTCTGGGTACCTGTGGAGCAGCTGGCTGGAAAGGACAAAGTACTGCCTGCCTTCTACCCTGGTCTGAGCCCGCTGGTTTGGGACTTACATGGGAAATAAATGCAAGGACATCAAGGCAGCCAGCAGCCAACAAACTCTGCTGTTAATAAATCAGTTAATTGCACAGCAAGAGACACCGTCGCTCTGTGCAAAATTACAGGGTTAGAAATGGTTAGCTACTCAAGGAATCTGATTAATACAACAATCCTTAAGTGCCTTCTAATATTTATTATTATATTGTGCAATAGTTTGGTTATTTACTTTTCCAAAGAAATGTTTGTCACATTCATTAAGGAGGTATTTTATACACACTTAAGGCAGCTTTAAAAAGATTTTTTTTCCAAGTCTTGTAGCAGTTTAAAGGCTTTGACCTTTGTCATGTTCTTGGGAGGTTTGCGACTTAGCAACTCTCATGTCTTTACAGTCTATTAAAAGGGCAGCTGTAAGAGGCCAGCTGATGCTTTATTAAAATGATTCCAACAATCAAATCAAATAAAAAAAATAGAATGCTAACACAGATTAATCCTAAACCTTTATTTACAGATCTCTGATGAAAAATACATTCATTCAGTGTCCATTAAAATTGCAGCTTCCCAATACCTCAGAAGTGCTTTCCTGTGAATTAATTCATGTCTAATACACTACACTGCCCCTTACAATACAGTTTTTAATCTATTGGGGGGGGGGGGGGGGATCCTCTCTCCTCTATGAAAACTATGAAAGGTGAGAATAAAATATTGCTCAATCCTTTCTCAAACACAGCTGACAATAGGAGAGTAAATTAGCTCAGAAGTTATTGGAAGGAGGGAGGCAGAGCTATCATATAAGATTCATTTCCCTGGGTAAAGGAGCCCAAAACATTGCCTGAATATTATGTCTGAAAAATAATCAGCAACTAAAACTACAGGTTTATGATTTCTTTATGTAATGCTGACAAATCATTAAACCAAAAAACAGATACTTTTCCAGAAGATATTTATGTTTTACATGTTTTAACATAAATATTATACAATGCCAAGGAGATTCTTTGAAAATAATGCTAAGGTTTTGACAGGAGCCAGAAATTACCCAAAGCAAATTATTTTTCATTACTTCATTCTTTCTATCCTTTTTAAAGAGTTAAACTGAATATAGCTCTTAATGAGCAGGATATGGAAACAGTTTATGTAATTTAGCTCTTTCTAGATTATTTTCATTCCACAATCTATTATTGGTGATAAACATTCAAGTCAAAACATGCAATAAATAAAGGAAGACCTAAAGAGTTTCAGAAATATACAACACCTAAGAACAATTATTCAGCAGGGATATTATTCAATTACTACAGTTTGGAACACTAAAAAGAAAATCGAGCAGATACAAACTAAAAACTTCGGAATTTGCCTACTGTTTTGTCTGCTTTCTCAAAGTTTTGTAAGGAAAAAAAAAAAAGGTTTTGTGCTCTGGTGTCTCCAAAAAGAAGGCTATTAATAAGCAAAGCGCACTGATAATCCCATGAACAGAATGTTTGTTAAACCTATCAAATTGTCTTTGATAATAAGAAAGCAGGAAGAAAAACACATCAGCATGGCAAAATCAAAGGATCCTCAGTGAGATCTTTTAACTGCAATAAACAGTTATCACGTGTTTTGATGAGTGTGGCACTCTCACAGCACAAACGTGTTATCAACTATCTCAAAAGGCACTCACAGTACTTAAAACTATTGCTGCATCTTACTTAAAGTTGTGTGAGGCTGGGGTTCATTTTTTGTATTCACTTAGAGGACCACTTACCCTATTAAAAGCTTTTTTTTATAGCCCATTACTGAGAAGTTAAAACTTAGCATTTCTTATGACTTAGAAGACAGCCATATATTCAGTGTTATTGGGATACTGTTTTGTAAACCATATAGAAAATAAGGGTTAAATTACATTCTCAGATTGATACCACCAGCAATGTTGTAAACAGCAGAATTACATTCTCCTAAGTACATCTACTATGACATATAAAACATGTATTTAAAAGAATTTTGATTGAGCACGTTTCAAAGCATCAGATTTGCATCCAAAATTACGTCCTACACTGTTGAAGCTCCAGAGATTGAAAGTGGAAAAATAAAGGAAAGTAACAAACTCTCATTGCTATACAATTGTCTTATAGTCATTTAAAATCTGCTGTATTATATCACCACACAATTTTTATTCTCATTTTTGGAAATACAGTGGCAGAAACAGACAATTTAAAATACCTTGCATTGACTTCTACGTTGTAGCATTTTTTTTAGTAGTAAAATATATTGGATATTGACCATTTGAAAAGAAAACCGAGTTTCACAATGTCCTGTAAACTTTAATACCAATATAACTTGGCAGTTTTAAAGATAATTTGAAGATTATGGCATTAGAAATACTATCTAGTGAATTCAGAACATCCCCATCAAAATACCGTAAAATAAAGGTTTGCTCAGCTCATGGAAAGCAAGTTAGTCCCTCCCAAAAATCACAGTAAGATTTTTCCTTGCTATGTGGCAGTAGACCCTCTGCCTTATACAGTAAAAAGAATTTAGATGAAGCTAACTGACTTGATCTTGCCACTGCAGGACCTCAGCTGAGCAAACAGAGTCCACCCAGAAGTAACCAAGTGATTGCAGGATCATGCTGGTCTTCCCCATGACGGGGTTAAAAAGAGAAGAGGCTGTATAAAAGAAGCTGCAGCATCTAGGATAAAATTAAACAACTACACTGCCTGCAGAAAATCCTTACAAAAGGCTTAAAAAGGTTGAAAATTGCATTTTGAGGTACGACTACGCTACCATTTACAAAAAAAAAAAGGCACAGATATCACATATATGTATTCACAGTTAGTAGAACCTTCAAAACATGTAAACTATGTATTTGTAATGGTGTAAGAGTTTAGAAATAAGCAATATCATAAATATTTTATTCAGGTCAATTTACAGTGAGAAGCTGTCTCCAACTGCAAAGCAACACCAGCAACTGAGTAGAAACAATTGATGTGTGGACTGAACAGCACGTCTGAAATACCTGAGCTCCCATAGAGCAGTCTGTTTTCAGCAATTATTTCTTCTCTCAATGTCAGGAAACTTTTCCATTTCCTCTCACGGATTCTGAACACAAACTTGCTTTGAATAATGGAGTACAGCAGCAAAACCCACAATATTTTGAAAATACCAGGGAATAATTAAACATGAAAACTTTCTGGCCTCCTGCTCACTCCACTCCACTCTCATCCTCCAGCCAAAAATATTACGGGTATCATGGCTAATATGCAACATCTTAATCTTTTCAAACCCAACAAATGGAATAATATCTATGGAAACTATTTCTGAGATCAAAGTCACTACAAATCTCCTATCAACCTTGTGGAAAGACATACTGGTATGACAGTGATGGGCAAAACTAAACACCTTTCAACGAAGTTTTCTGCAGCGCTTAGGAACATAAGCAGAGAAAATAACGTCAAAGAGGTATCTGAACTAAGTCCATATTTATCCAGCTAGAGCACTGATTTTCAGCCTGAGGTCTGCAGAGTATTAGTAAGGGATCTGGATAAGACAACTCAGAAGAATAAGTCTAATCTCATTATACAGTGGCTTTTGCTGACCAGTTAGCGCTAAGACACCAACAAAGATAACAGCAGCTGTAGTCATGGAACCTGCTCCACTCTTCTGAACCAATTATCATCTTTGTTCTGAAGTATTTCCTCAAATTCGATCACAAAAACTGTACTTTGACCAAGAAAAAAAATTGTCATGTTCTTGATGAACACTCACTGTAAGCCCATCTAGCATCATTTAAGCCCAACCTACTGTAGCTAATGATAGGGGTGATGCTTGATGGGGAACCCACTTACAAGAACCCCAGTGACTGTTAAAATCCCAGAAAATTTTCCCCAACAGGACAGGCTGCCCCACTCTCATGAAAATAGCACAAGATGCAATACCTCCCTGTTAAATTTTAACAGCAATCGCTGGGGAACCATGTGGGGTTTTGCTTTCCAAATGGGCTATCAGTGCTCTGTAGAAGGCTTCCCCTCAGTTATCACTCAAAAATTACCTGTTCCTTGGGTACTACAGAAAACCACAGAATTGCTCCCTACTCAGAGACCACCTACTTTGAAAAGACAAAATTTTCAGCAGAGAAATTCTGGCTGTAACCAGCCGACATAAAATGAAGGAGAGAAAATAGTTGCTAGTTACAGACAATTCTTCTCTTGAAGTGTCTGAGATTCCTCCAGTTACAAGAAGCATTGCTCACACCACATTTACTTATGCCATGGCACAAGTTCACAAGATCTGGGGTTTTCAAGAAAGTAAGTCATCATTATAATTTGAATCTCTGACCACTATGCATTATAGGAATGTGACTTACCACATCTTCTTTCTCTACTTAAGCAGTAAGCATCCCTCATGCCTCAGGTTACAGGCAGATCTCCCTTTCACCTACTTTAGATTAACAATAAGCAAGAACAGCCTCTGGGAACACGGGACACCACACTGCACCAAAACCTGACCTGTCCCTTCTCCAAGTGAGTAAACAAGACAAAACTCCTGAAATCTGAAGCTTTTACTTTTATTTAAAGTAGATCCAGTGTTTATTTTTTGGGGAGGATTCTTCACACTGCCTTCATGGAACCTCAATCTTTTGCCATTAAGGCTAAAAAATTTCAAATAAAACAATGACTAAAATAAGAACTTTAGGGGAAAATAGCAATATTTAAAAAATAATTTTAGTATCAAAAACAAATTTATTAGTACTTCTGTTCTATATCTTTCTGATGTAGCTTTTCTTTGATGACTTCCTTATATAGACTTATTTCTAACCAACCATCTGCTTACTAAGAACTATTTCTATTCCTCATTATACTAAACTTGTTTTCAGAAAAGAAACCTTCATTTCTTCTTTTTTAACTTTATCTATATATGAATACAAGCTGTAAGCCTCAAAATATATATTTTTTAAAAGGCAATAACCTGAATACCAGCATCTCTGAATTCTGCAGAAACTGGAAATCTAGAAGACCCTATCTAGAAGAGTGACAGATACTATTTACAGACTGATCCTGTATCCTGCGAAGGTAGTGGCTCTGAGTTTTATGAACAACAGACCTACAAAGAGCAGTGGACTTGCACAACTTCTGTATCAGGATTCCAAATTAAGCCAGAATTCTGACTACTCTTCTCCAGTCAAACAGTAATGCCCCAAAGGCAGTTCCTTCCCCAGTTATGACACAATGAGCAGCTGTACAGCAACCCTGATGCATGTCTATGCTGCAAACTTGACTCTGTGGTTAGAACCCACCAGGAAAAGCAAAACTGAATTACGAGCCTAACTTGGAATGTGAAGCCCGAGACCCCTTCCTGATTCTTTCTGATGGTTTGCAGAAGAGAGCAAATGCAACCAGGTATATTTCCTCTTAAGGGAGTTGCGTGGAAGAAATCAGTGTCACACCTGCAATTAATTCTCAAACTGCTCTAACTTGCATGTACAAGCATACCACAATTTCTATAAGAATACGGATGTAGGAAAAAGCAGTAAATAGACAGTTGAATGCAAAACCAACACTACTGCAATAATACTCCGCTACTTAACCACAGTGTATTTTAGGGGAAACGTGTAAAGGGAAAGAACATCTTGCAACCACATTCAGCTTTGTCATTTCTCCATTTGTGAGTTTCTACTTACATACCAGTAACCTGCACCTTCAGAGTTCATCTTAATTTTCTCTTTCGTCATTTTATTAGAAAAATTCCAGACAGAAATAAATGTGAGGAGGACCGCATAGAAAACTAATGGGAATTTAAGAACACTTAAAAGGCCAGACAGAAAATTGAGATACTTTATTTTGTGATTTCAAAATAACTCACACTATTTCCTCTATCACTCTGCACTGTGCTTCCTGAGGACCTGTAATAAATGAAACAGTAAAGAGGAAGCTGGAACATCGTATTTCATGAGCTCACAGGAACTTTAGGGCCATAGTCACGTTGTGCTGCGTAATAATGAAACCTCTCTCCCATGGGCTGTACCTGAAAAGCTTAAGAGGACAACATGCTTTAGCTAATGAAAGATCCAGCCTGAACCTGAGTGCAGCAAAATCAATTTGTATCTCCAAATAGTTGTCCCTCCTCCAGTTTGGCCAGACAGGTCTCAAGGTGAGGCACCTCCTTCAACTGTTTGATGGAGTAAAGATCTACACATCAGAAGAAAAACAATAGGAGGAGACACTAAGGAGAAGGATAAATGTCTCACAGTTTAACTTCTGCCTGGTGAGCATCTCACCCAGTTTCCTGGTGGAGCTCCACAGAGGTCTATCTGACCCTACATTTCCTGAGGCAGAAAACAGTGCTGGGAAAAACACAGAGCTCAGCACTCATGGAAGTGCTCAGTACTACACATTGTCGCAAATGCTACCTAGTTAGCTTTTTCTTTCTTCATTAATGTATCTTATCAGTCCTTCAAACATATAACTGTAAGAGCCCTATTGTAGCAGCACCCACAGTCCCCCCACACTGACTGCTCCGGGTGCGACAAGGGTTACATTGGTAAAGTCCATTACAACGAACAGACCTCAGCAGCCAGATCCAGGGCCCAGGAGCTACATGCTACGTCACTGGCACTAAGCACATTCAAACTTGGAGCATGTTTTTTGGTGTGGACAAGTAACAGCATCACATATACCACTGCTTCCCACTTTCCAGTGCAAGAGGTATGCAAAAACTTATCTGAGAACCGTTCTGATTTACGAATGGAGGGAAATCAACCCCCAACAAAGACCAGACACGAGCAAATGTGCGTCTCCATGCCACCTTCAAGACAAGTAAGGCTGGGATAACCTTAAGCATTCTCCTTCATCCAAACGATATCATCCTCCAACAAAGCTGATTGCAAAGCTTCACTGCCCAAGACACAGGTCTCTAGAAGGCATAGGCAGAACTCCTTCCTACCCAGCCAGTACCCTGCCAGCGCACTGCATGGCTACGCAACATTTATCTTCCTGTGCAGTATGTGCTGCTACTGTGCTGCGCTCTGTACTTGCAACACTACTGGTCTGCTGAGGGTGCTTGCTTCTGGGACACTGTGCCCTGATTCCAGGGAAAAGTCTTTCCTTCTGCCTGGAAAAGGAAGACATGGAGCTTCAGATGGTTACCTCTTACAGGAAAGACGCAGTATTGGTAGGAAAAAAGCACCCAAAGAAACACCTCTCTTCTCTTCAAACAGGTAGTGATTTCTTATTATCACTAAGTATAATGAGAGTTTGGCTGATCCTGTCCATCCAGAAGACACCCACTATTACCCATTATTACAAAGCTGGCAAATATAGTTAATTAAGATTTCACCCACTAGTAACTGCATATCATGCCTTCAGGGACTGTCCTATCAGTTTCAGACACAGTTTGGCAAGGAAGTATCATTTTTAGTCCTAACCAGGTAAAGACTAGATACCTATCTCTAGCACTTAGAGGACAGAGGCTCATAATTCTTGCTAAAATCTAACTATGATTTTAGCTAATAAAACTGTTTGAGAAATAAAAACATTTCCTACCAAAACAAACAAACAAATTATACTCTGCTTTGCCAAAATTTGGAGTTTTATTAAAACAAAGCATTTCAACTGGGTAAATGATGCATCTAACTGTAGGTACCTACAACTGACAATTATCTTGATATTGCTTTAAGTTCTCCTTTAATGATACAACTTGTTCCCATTGCTCCCATACCACCAAAAAAAAAAAAAAAACACAAAAAAACAAAACACAACCTTTTTTTGAACAGGAAATTTTGAGGAACACAGATCTTAAGCCTTTACAAGTATCCTGCCTGTTTTTATATATATACTGTTTAGTTCAGACTAACATACCTTTATTATTTTGTATGTACAAAAAGAAAGCATAAGGTGTAATAGCCTTCTAACAGATTAATTTTTTGCTGAAAAGCTGTACTGAATTCAGAACTTTGACAGGTTGAAGTAGATGGTGGTGCTGGAATTATACTGAAGTTATAGAGTTCAGATCCCAATTCTTCAAAATATATATTTTAAGATATATGGCTTCTTTAAAATGAGAGGAAATATAATCGCTCATTCTTTTAAAAGCTGTGTACAGGGATGGATTTTTACAACGATGAATAGCCTAATCAGAGTAAAGAATCCTCAACTGAAAGCTCACAAAAGGCCCCCTCTATCCCTTCTCCATTTTTTCATTTCCACTTTTCTCTTGAAAGGGGTGTCTCACCAGAGAACCTGAAGAGTGAAAGATTTTAAAGTATAGGACAGAAATCCATCAAAACCAGGATTGTGGTCCAAACCCAACCAGCTGTCAAACCCAGAGGTACGAATGTATGCTCACTTCTGCCTAATAAAATATGAATCAAACACTTTGCATCTGATTCTCCATGTGAGCTTTTATGCAAACTTCTAAAGTGCAAGGAATCCTGGGGTGGAAGAGCTATTCTGAGAGCTTTCACATAGTTCATGTAATTAGGGAAACCACTTCCTTTGATTGTAAGTGTTCAAAACAGCTGAATTTCTTCTTTCAAAGGAACTCTGTGATTTGGGTCATCTCTTTTACTTGTTCTTTCATGTTTCTCAAGATGAGAGGTGAGACTGTAGAGCACATTATTTAGAAAAAAAAAAGATTCCACTTTTTGTTTTAGGGATTGAACTTGGACTATTCAAAAGGTTGTCATTTGGAAATCTATCTTTCTTTCCCTCCCTCTGTTTCCTTCCTTTTCTGATAAGCTCTTCAGTGGCTCCAGTGAACACAGTCCAAAATGCCAATTTAAACCTAAGGGAAAACTGAAATGTGGTACATAAAGAAAAAGGGACTCTCATTTTCCTTTGTACTGTTGTGGCTGAATATGTAATTATAAAGGAGCTTTAGCTGCAGGACCTCGGTCCCCATGTCACGTTTACTTTTTTAATGGTTCTAAACACTGACCAAGCAAAAAGGCAGAAATACAGATTTTAAAAGACAAACAAAGCAACTGTGCTAGTCTTTGAAAGGGTCCGCGGGTTTTTTCTTTCCCAAAAAAGAAACTCGGGTCACAGTTTCAAGGCAACGAACATGTCACTCGTGCTAACAGCCGATGCCAGTGTTGTTACAGAATCAAGTGTCACTTACCCTGAAAGAATTTCTTGAGGCAGGCACCCTGTTAGTGCCATTACTCAACGTTCATCTCAGTAACACTGCCTGGAACAAGCAAGGAATCTCTCCCTTTTTACAATGTACCACATAACACAAGAATAAGAAGGCAGGAGGTTTCACACTGCAAATTTCAAATTCATTAAGTAACAGCAGTATGCTTGTTTACCCTGGGAGGACTGAGCCTTATCCCCTGTCAGTGAGAAATTACAGCCCTCCATCCAGGTCTACCGCACCAGCAGGGAAGTGGTTTGCCATGGGACCAGAGCAGAGCACTTGGGACGTAGTGCCAGCAACCACATTACTGCCAACTTCTACACAAGAGGGAAGAGAGAATGGCTTAGAGAGAAAGCTTCACAATAAAGTACGAAGTCATGAACAACTGAAAAAACAAAAGTGAAGAGCAGAGCTCCAAAGATTGTAGACCTGAAGAGTGGGGTTATGGATCTCGTGCTTGCCTTTAGGGCCCTCACACAAACTCTTAAAGGGGGTATTAGCAAGGCAACATCCAAAAGCAAAACCAGTTCAACAGCTCTGAATTTTGCCTGTTTCTACATACTTGTATCACACTCTTCTCCCCAGCACACACCGACACATCCCAAAGAAGTCAAAGTAAAAAGTCTTTTCATCAGTTTATAAAATTAAAGGCGCGTAGTTCACTGAAATGAAAGAACAGCAATCGCTATTTATAAGCGATCACCTTCGATAGGTCTGTCTCAAACACATCTAGCATTATTAAAACAAAAGTTATTATATGCTTAAACAAAAAGTAATTTCTGTGCTTTTTTTCCCCGCTAACTGCACATTGGCATGCACTACATTTTCTTTGTTCTGTGATTCTTCCAAGGAAGAGAAAGGTTCTACACTGGAAAATGCCAATCACTCACCAGAGGGTGCAGCAACTAGATGATCTTAAAACAAGTTTCCAGAACAACCTACACACCTCTCATTTTCTGCCTCTGCTACACAGAAGTTAGCAGAGAACCTCAGCTTTCATTTAAAAGCTTATGCCAGCCCAGGCTGCATACACGCCTATTGTTTCTTCCCCACCTTCCAAGTATGAGCTTAACTCCAATCAGCTGAATCTCATCTTGTGTCCACCAAGAGCTTCCTTGCTTCTCCTACAGCAACTCAAAGGTTAGTTTTATTTTTTTGTTTTTATAAAGCATGCTTATTTTTGATATGGATACTAGAAACTCACATGCCCAACACACACAAACAAAAAATGCAGCCATTTGTGCAGGTGAGTCTTGTGACATGATTTTCTCTCTGCTTTGCTTAACAACACACAGCCATGACGATCCTCAAGTTTTGGAAGCTTGGGAGTGAAACACACAGCCAGACAGAGGTGGAGAGGAGGAAGGGAATGGACGTGGCCCCTTCCCCTTGCAGAGAGGTCCCAGGGCTGGGCATGCGCCCCAGGCCTCAGGCCCCTCCTGTGCCTTCGGGCACAGTCACTGTTACTCCTGCCTCCCAACTCCTTGGTGGTGGTTGCTTTTTGAAATGGAAAATTATGCAGAACGATTTACACTGAAGATGAATCCAGTAAATGAACGTGTATTTGCAAAAAGGATTCCTCCCCAGCAGCTGAATGGGGGAAGTTGAACTGAAACACACTCAAGGAGACACGCGGGGCAGTTTGGAGGAAGCTGGATCAGGAGAGCAGCTCCTTATTCACCCCCGTTGGCCTAGCACGATTAATTGAGTAGGAGAGAAAGGGTTAACGCTGGAGCTGTTCCTCTGCAGCCTCTCGCTAACATAAACAGGTCTGAAAGCTGCCTCACACTGTTTATACTGTCCTCTTAAAAAGGAAACTTTCTCTGTCAGCACCTTAATAAGTGGCAATAGGTAAACCTGCAATAACCTTTATAGGCAGAGTTGCATCGTTTACAATTAAAACCAGATTAATTTTGATTCTTCCTTTAAACTTAGAATCTATATGCTTCTCAACTTTGTTTTCAATGAAATCTTCTGCCCCAGACCCTCTCGCAACTCATGTGTAACCAGACAAAAATTAAGGACAAAAGGGGGGGGGGGGGGGGGGGGGGAAAGGCTAGAAAAGAAGAGCATGTCCAGTCCTATCGAGATTTTTACCGCCCTCTTAGGAGAACAAAACTCACTGTTCAATATGCCATTGCTGCAACGCACATAGCGGGTATTTCAGGGGACCCCCAACCAAAGACTGTGTCTCCTGCACTCAGCTTTGAATGCAACAAAGAGTAGAAACTGGACTCTGACTCCAAAAGACAGGACTCAGATCACAGCTCCAGCACAGACACTAAACTGCATTTGATCGACCACACACTTACGTGCAACAATCCAGGAATGTTATTAGATTAATAAAATACTCAACAGCAACTTTATTACCATCAGAAACAATAATTTGTTATTCCACGTACTGCAATGCATGTGCATTATTTAATTAGAGCTCCCAGGGACTGCAAAAGCAGTGGATTTCAGTGCTGGTCACAGACATTTAACTTGTCCCCGTCCCTCAAAGCACGCCCTACGCAAACATGCCAGTGCTATAAAGTTACTACCAGATTTCACCTGCAGTAGTATTTTGTAATTTTAACTTTGTCTTAAGAAAATTATAGTTAGATAAGACTACAGTTACATAAAAACTAACTTACACTGTCTCGCAACTTCTTGAGTCTGCAAAGAGCACCCCAAGAGAAAAGGAGCTCTTCTACATCCATGAGATTTCTAGTGATGCTTCAGTACAGCTTCAACATCCCAGAATACCATTTTGCAGCTGATCACTTCAACAGAAGCCCAGGGTCAGTGAATGTCGTGGGAGGGGGCACAAAAGAGCTGCAGTTTGATGTCAAGGGTTACTGGCATGGAGAAAAAAGCAATGCAACCTCTCCTCCAAATTGTAAATAATAACTGAGCCCATGCAAAAAGATGACTGAAAAGGAAGAACTATATCTAGATGAGAAAAAAACAAAACCAAAACTTAATCATGGCTAAGTATCTACTAAGTACCTACTGGCAATTCCAGCCCACTGCCAACAAAACTTTGAAGCAGATTGACAGAATAATTCTGAAGACAATATATAATGTAATTAAATTAATTGTGAAATGGAAAAATGGAAGGATATTAAAGAATACCCTAACAGGCTGGATACTGTGGGCAGCAAGAAGGATAAGAAAGTGTTTTTTTTAATAATTGACAGAAACAGGTTTTCTCCATTACAGAAACAATATTTATTCACAATTTCTAGAATTGTGGTGTTAAAACTTGTTCACCTGACGAGTTGCACCTTCTGAAAAGGCAAATGTAAAGATAACCGAGTTGAAAGGACCCAAGACCTCACAGAGATAATATTCCTAGATGAGGGATTGGATGCATGACACATTTCTATGCATCAACCAAGCTCTGGCAACTGCCTGCATACTCCTGACCAGCAGCACCCACAAAGTAGTTCTGCTTCACTCTTACAAAGTTCAGGACAATTCAAGAGTCAAGTGAAAGGAAGCAACACAGAAAACCTGCTGCATCTTACTTTATTAATTTACCTGTTTATCAGGCTTGTTTGTTACCATTCACAGCTGTCCATCAGTCAACAAAAGGAAACATGAACTTAATCCTTTACAGTTTCAATATAAAATCTGCTGGTTTAGCAGATAAAAAGGGATAGGGTAACTTCTTAAATATGGCTACAGCAAGATTCACAAGCACTTGTAAAACTGCTTTTCATTTATTGCAAGCTAAGATAACAACATCAACAGTCACTACGTCTCAAGTGACCCAAAATAACTTTCGAAACCACAGAGTGCCAGTCTGAGCCGTGCCATGCCAGTTTCATTGAAGTTGACGTTTAAATCAAATTAAGCCAAAATTGGCTTGATTTAAAAGAACTGCATATATACAAACCAGTAAGAAGCTCAAATTAAGCTGGACAAAATATGTCACTAAGCTACACAACTTGTAATATAAATACTCATTATTTAGATGAAGCAACTCTGAAAGATGTTACTCATCTAATGAAAAACTTAGTATAAAATGTTTAAATACACAAGTTAAAAAAAAATCCACTACAATAAAATGCAGCAAAATACAGACCAGTATGTTTCTGTGCCTGGATAGCTACGTTTCTGAGTACATTTTGAGAAGCAGAGACATAGAGGAATAAAGTCTCTCTTTCAAACAGACAAAATTAAAATAATGCCTGTTCACCCCAAGAATAAATGTATTCTGACAACCTTAAATCTTTTTTTCATTAGACTGGTATCTCCCAAATATCATTTGGTTGCAACACATATTCTACTTGAGACTTACATTAGTCTTACCCAAAGCATCCACTATGAAAATCTCTTAATACACTTTCTTGAGACCTGAGAACATGTCATTCCTTTACAAAATAATGTCCTTCAGAAAATGTCCCTTGAATGAAGGCCAAGAGTAGAGTAAAATTAAAAGCAGATACAATCAGATATTTGTTCCAGAAGCCTGTACTATCCACAATGGTTTATTCTGAGACACAGAATATAAAACAGTTGCAGCATCTGAACCCATTTTCACAACTGCCACAGAATAGCAAGGATACCAAGTATCCTGATACCATTCTGGGGGTACCTTAGCACTCAGAGAAGTGCTCTAAGCCATTTCCTTTACCAAATTATAAAAAGAAACAGAAAATCCTACAAAATAACCATTCAGTTTAAAAAAAAAAAAAAAGACATTTTAAGACCCCACCCCCTCAATAGAGTAAAATAGTTTTATTTCTTTTCAGCTGTTCACAAGATACAGCAGCATTTCTTTAAATAAATACAGGGCTGGGGCTGAAAATGTTCCCATGAGATCCCTTAGTTCAGGGATATTTAATAAAAAAAGTGAACTCTATAGTTTTCCTATATACACACGTCTCTCCAGAATGTTCATATATTTCATGCCTACACTTTCTATAACATATACTCTAGGTCATCTTTTACAGCTCTTTAGCAATACTGTGTGCATCCAAGGACCACATGTTGGAATCCCTGGGTTTGTTGCCCCCTCTCTCTGTGTCACAATCAAGTAAATCTAGACATTTCCTGATAGATGTCATCCTGAATCACTTTAAAAACTGACCGATTCAGAAATGAAAGGGGTAAGGGAGTGGAAGCTCCTAGAAAGAGCTAATAAAATAATAAAAAAAAGCATCAAAACTGCCCTTCATTACAGCCAGATCCCAGAATGGAGAAGTCACTCAAGGCTGGCACCCAAGCACCCTTAATAGCTATAAACTGCAAGCAAAAACATCTACTATTTTTAGTCCTGTCTGGGCTACGTATCAATTTCAATTTGGTTTGGTTTGTTTTGCTCTATTTTACTCTGTTGTTTTTCTCTTGTTACTCTTGAAAGTCATTCCCAGTCCTTACTCTTATGACCCACATTAAAATTACCATATACTCTTTTAAGAGTACAAACACGAGTGAGGTAAGCCTACTGACATGCCTATGATTAAACTTAATTCATTCAGTTTGGAAGTTACAGGCACAATCAATGCCTTCTGGACAGTCTCTTCCAAAAGGAACCATAAAATAAGAAGAGGGAACAAGCTGCATTATTTTCCATATGAAAAGTTTTATGAAACAGTTGAAAAGATCCCCTAAAGCTTATTGTATATAATGCATATGTGCAAGAAAACCTGACAATATAAAATTAATTTCCACGGTAGCCAGACTTCCAGCAATACTGCCTCAAAACCAGTAAGAACATGTTTTTATTCTTGAGCCTCATAAAATCCCATCACATCATGCAGACATGACTGAACAAAACACGCAGTTAATAGTATTCAGTTCAACATTTTTTATGCCCTAGTGGCTGTTAGTTCATCAGAAGCACTTTCCAACAGATTTCAGTTGCGTTTTACACGGTTTTACTCCCGCCTCCCTCTGCTGCTGGCCTGTGCCTGGTTCAGACCAGGGCCTGCGCTGGGAGGAGGTCCAGGACCAGTCGTACTGCGCGAAACCAAGCCACCCTCTACCTCAGCGCTGTGGTTTAGCAGCTGAGGTAGGCTAACCACATACAACACTGCTGCCCATCAACCGCACGGAGGCTGTTCATGGCTCTAGAGAGCAGACACGCTGCAATTAAACACAAGTTTCAGGTAAGCTCCAGAAGCGATGAACCTCACAGTGACGCAGCGCAGTCCTGACCGGGTGCCAAAAAGGACTGATAAACAGCACCAAAAACACGGCCTTCAACGCGGTGACGGCAAACAGGTGAACTTGGGAGCCGCACAGACAGATGAAGGAGGCAGACGCTGTTTGGTGAACAGGTAAGGTGTCCAACAGCAGGCTGTAACATTTCACTCGGGCAGGTATCTGCTCTAGATAATGGAGTCAAAAGAACTGCGAGCAATTTGCAGGATAAGGCCTTTGGCCCAATCGCTCCCATCTGCTTCAGCAGGAGACAAATTATGGGCCTATCCAATAACTCACACAAATTGTTCACAAAAATACCAAATAAATTCCTGAGTAGAAGGTGTGTGATTTTCTTCAATGAGTGCACAAAATTATCACTTCAGGCAGAGGGAGCAAGTACACATCCTACTACAGGAGACATTTCTGCTTCCCCTGTATGCATCATAAACGTCATGCTGATAGTTTCATTTTCCATAAAACAATTCACAAGGAACTGCTGTTCCTTGCTTAAAACCAAACACTGCTAAAGTGCTTGTACAAGACAGTAAAACTGCAATTTAATTTTGTTTTTGCTGTTACTTAATCACTCAAGACACACTCTTACAGTTTACCTAATCGGCCTAAGTCTTGCCCAGAGCTGCAGATCTGATACTCTGATCAAGGCCTGGCAGAGTATTTCTCTTTCTCAGTACACCTGTTTAGCTGCACTCATCCACCTAAACATACACCTCTTCCTGTACAGTCAGATTTTACTATCTGTCCATAAAAAGTTAATGCCTTGCAGAGGTCTTCCCATTTTCCACATTTTAAAGACCTTTGAAGAAATCTGCCTGAGCTACACCCTTTCAAGTATTTATTAGTTTTTCCGAGTACATATTTTAGTATGAGATGCTGCTATATACTGGAACAAAAAATGCTTTGTTTTACATGTCAGAACCTACCAGCCACTTGGCTAATACAAAGCCTTCAAGATATTTACTGTTTTTGTTTGGTTTGTTTAATAAAATGGAGCACAGCTACAACATATTTGCAGAATGACACCACTGCTCTATTGATTTGGCTTGTGCCCTTGGACTCAGCAAGCATGAAATTCCTCTGAGCAAGCTTTTCCCAACTCTTCTCTGTTTTCTCTTTATTCAGTTGTTATGGATTATTGGCAGCAGTTAAGAGAAATGAAAGACAATCAGTCACGGAGTTAAAAAGGACACTTCCTTTCAAAGAAGTCAGAAAGGGCAACAATTAGTTTTCCCGACTAAATGCAAGCTGTCCAAATATCTACATACAGTTTGAGCGAGTTATTTTTCTAGTGCTACGCGAAAAGTCATTGACTCACCATGACTTTAAGCACAGTTAAGTCACAGACGTTCAATACTGTCATCACTACAGATAAACATACTATGGACAAACATGCTGCATACTACATATGTAAACAGACTGACAGCCATTAGGGTCAGAAAAGACCTTCAGATAACTGAGTCTTGCCTCCAGTGTACCACACACAGGCCACCATGCCTCACCGAGCTCTCTGCTGCTGAACTCAACACCATGACAGAAGCAATTGTCCAAAAAGACATCTCATCTCAATGTGAAGACATGAAGAGATGGAAAGGATTCTCCATCTTCACTCCATCTCTGTGTAGTCTTTTCCAAGTATTACTCATCCTCGCTCCTTATAATTTGTGCTTTATTTCCCATTTTAATTTGTCTGGCTTCAGATCCCAACCTTTAGTTCTTGTAATAACTTTTTTACACTAGATTAAACGAGCCCAGAGCATTTTCTCCATATGAAAATGCAATTGTTGTAAACAAGCTCTTATTTGTTTTTAATTCTCCAAGGTTTTCAACAGACTGATTCTGGCAAATCTTTCTAGATTTACTGAAGGTATCACCACTTGCCTCTACGCTGCCTCTCCAGAAAGCTTTCAAGATAAATTGCCCACACCATGCTGCTTGCAACTAGAACCCATCTTGCTAGTTTAGGTTGCAAGTGGTGACTGGCATGAAGTAAAACACACAGATTTTGTACGTGAAGACACTTGCCCCCTTCTGTTGACAATCCTTTCTGTCATACCCACAGACACACTCCCTCGCACCCCCATACTTTCCACTCTCTGAGTGTGTTTTGCAATTCCCCTGGGCTGCCCCTCCAGTTTGTCAGCATTCCTTTAGAAACAATCCAACTAGGACTGCACCCACTGCCTAACACCCTCTCCCCAGCGCCACTTACCCAGACAAACCATGCCCGGTTCTTACAAATGACTCGATCCTCATTTGTATATGCAAGGCATATGTAACAGCACCATGATAAGCTAGAAACTATACTCTTATACTATATTCTTTCTAGCATACGGTTTCCTTTCCCAGTGTGTAACCTGTACCCCTCACTACAAGCTGAACTTTGCATTTCAATGTTTAGAAAAAATGTCATCTGAATGGTCCAGCTGTGTCAGGTCATACATAAACTGTCCTACTTTCTCCATTATTTCCCATTCCACTAAGGTTTATGCCATCACAAGGTATAGTAATACTGTTTTTAAGTAGTCTTTCAGTATATAACAGGTCTAAGACAAACATGTGTATTCAATAAAGATGTTTCATTGATCATTGCTGAGATCTGCCAGTCAGCTGATTTTCAAGCAGCATGTTACTGATGTTGCCTAGCACTGATTTTACTTGTCTTTTCGTTTTTAGTATTTGTTAATGTTAAAAGATACACAGTGAAGCGTACAGATTGACATTGGACAGAACATGTACCTCTTCTACCATCCTCAATAGGAAAAAACATGAGATCCACATTATTTTACACAGTAATTTGCTGAATCATGATCAAACATGCTTATCACACCACTAAGCATGACGTAATTGGGCTAACTCTGTTGCTGCAACAGTAGGTGAATCTTGGTGTCTGGTTATTTGCTAAGCATGTCGCTCTTAGAGCTGCTTTGCCATAATTCAGCTTCTAACTGTCTTCCTAAAACACTTTGAGGGTATTGCATAGAAGACATAAGATGCATATATATGTGTAAGATATACCATGCTGGAATGGCAGCCCAGTGCTGTCCAGTGCTACACCAGTGCAGCCTGGCTGCTGCGCTAGGGGCAGACCTGCACGCAGACCGGAGTTCTGGAGGACTGCAGGCACCCCACCTTTGCTGGGACCGCAGAAAGCTAAGGGTCAAGAGGATTTTCAGGTAAACCTCTTATAGCTGGCTAAGCTGCAGTAAGCAGTCATTCTGCCTTTTCCCACAGAAGTGCTGAAGGACCCGTCTGTCTTCCCAGCCACACAGGAAGCCACTGGAGAAGGCAACTAGTGTAATGGTTAGCCTTTAACCACACGGCGAGACAGGGCCAGGCAGAGATGCACCTGCGAGCAGCTCAGAGCTCGTGGAGCCCCGCATGAACAGCTCCTGCAGCAGCAGGGCAGAAGCAACACCTAGCAGTACACATGACGCCTATAGCAAACGTACAGGCACCAGCCACAGCACTTGTGAGACTACATGTAAGAAGGACAAAAGCAAGGCCGGCAGAGCCAGCAAACGCTAAATACTCCTACTCCAATGTGCCCAGTGGAATCAAGTGGAAATTACTAGCTCCACAAGTGCAGGAGCTCTCCTCCTCCTCAGGGTCATGACAGAGAGGAGCTGCTACACAGGAAAGGTAGAGGAGGGCAGCAAAGACACAGTAAAACAAGAATGCTTTAATCAGACACACTCAGAGATAGCCCCCTCAGTATGTGTTTGTTGTAACAACATCCAGTTACAGGTTTTTGTAATTAAACAAACAAGTCAGATTGCTTCAATTAACTCAAGAATGGAATTTACGTCCTTGTTTCCACAGCAGACAAAGAAATTAAAAGTAAACTCTTACCTCTTTTTCTATTTTGAGCAGCTTCTTTACAGCCACCTCCTTGTCCTGAGAAATCCATCGGGCTCGATAGACACTCCCGAAACTCCCTCCACCGCAGTTCTCAAAAAACTGCAAGTCATCAAATCTAATTTGCACAAATGAAGCACTGGTAGACGACATCTCATAATGACAAAATATACCACAGCAAAATCTGTGAAGAGAAAAGCTGTAATTAATACACACTCCACGGATTTATGGACATTCTTACCTATGTTCAGACACCCCAAAACAAGAACCTGTTGCAACAAGCACACTGCAGTAAAATCCACTGAGCATAAGAGGAAAAAGTCTAGGAGTTCGCAGTCCAACAGGCTATGCAAATGTTTACATTATTTGCACAAGCTATTAGGAACAGCTGGGAGACAGAAAGGACTAAAAATACTCTGCAGTTACGCGGAGGTCTCCCGAGCACCTTGGAAGGAGCTGTGCAAAACGCAAGCGCGTCACCACGCTCCCCAGCACCGAGCCCGCTGACGGACGGGAAATGTGCTTTCAAATCCCAGCTTGCATAGGAGCTCAGGCATGCGAAGCACGCGCTCTCGCCTGTTGTGATCGCTTTGCACGACACACAGCACCCCACGCCGGGCTGCCGGGCGCACGGTGGCACACACGGGGCGCGCGCTGCCAGCCAGGTAGCAGCGCTCTTCACCAGGATGCAGAAAAACCTGGCCACAACAAAAGTCTTTTTCCAAATGAGTCAGTTCTGTTCGCATGTTACAACAAAGTGTAAGCACACAGTAATTTATCTGGGTTGCAATATGTGAAATTCTGCAGCCTGTGCCAAGACCGACTCCGGCGGTTTTGAGAGACGATCCATCTTTGCTGCCAGGAGAACAGAACGTCCTTCTCAGAGATTTCAAAGTGATAAACCTCATGCTTGCAGCAAATTTCAAGCAATGTTATCACCTAAGCGAGTGAACAATGACTAATTTTAGGTTTCTTTTTTTTTAATGGTATTAGATGGGAAAGCTTCGGCTTCTCCGGAGGAGCGCAGAGCAGGCAGGATCCCACAGAACCTGCCACATGCTGTCTGCAGGACCTCGAGGCGTGCGGTAGAAACCTGCACTAGCTTAGACCAACGAGCTTTAATCCCCACCGAGAGTCACTATACAGGCAGCTAATGAAAGTAAGCTTATCAGCGTAAACTGAAACAGAGATAGGTCTGAGCAAAACAAACAAAGAGATACTGTTTTGCTGGTGAAAGTTACACCTCCAGTTATACTGATCTATCTACGGGATCAAAATACAGCACGAGTTCAGGAGCCTCCAGCCTGCAGGGCTTTCCGAGACAGTACGAGACACCATGTGCTGTCTGGGGCTTGGGAACTGCATCTGTGATATACCTAGCTCTGCCTGCTGCAAAAAAAAGCTGTCCCTTTTGTAACAGAAACAGACACACATTTCCTCTCCTGAATTTGTGCATAATTTGTTACACATTTTGAGATCTCATTTGACCAGAAATTTCTGTCACTGTTTGGTTGCAGCAATTCTCCAACTGAGAGATGAGGATACCAAAGTATTTTCCTGTATTTTGTATAAGACAGCATACAGCCTTTTCTGAGACTGCACGGTGTGTTGCAGGTCTCTTCACTACCCACAAGGGTAAAGGCAATAGCTGCCAGAGCTGCCCAGGCAGCTATTAACATGTTTAACGACAGCTTTAACATGTTTATAGAAGGCATCACGTTTTAGAGGGAGTTGGCTTCAAGCACACATCTCGCTGACAAACAGTCTGCAACGCTCTCCGGGAGGCAACATGAGTTTCTGTTCCCAGCTCTGCAAGCTAGCACGAGGGTTATCCCCGCAACAGGAAATAAAGTCTGTGCTTCCAGTATCTCGTCAGCTCCTTCGCTAAGTGCCTGAACTCTTCTTTTGACCTTTTGTTCTTGTTTTAACCTTGTCAATGTTGTCATTTGATTTCCTTTCATCTCTTACGCACCTATGGAGGGTCAGAGTCATCCTTTGTACTGCCCAGCATATACTTTCTTTAAGGAAAGCTCAAGGGAAAGGAAATAAGTCACTTCTGCAAATCAGGAGCATAATGAAGGCTGTTCTAACTTTTGCTTCTTTGCCAATGCTGCTTAATTACCTGGTCCTCAGAAACAAAGGCCCATTTTGTCATTTTTAATTCAGCAGTTCTTCAAAGGCAACGCTGTGTACATGCATCTCACGCATATGTGACACTTTGTAGGCAAATAAAACAGGTAAGCTTCACAATCCAGAGGCTCATTTAAGCACGTGGATAATTATGCTCTGGTGAATAATCTCCTTACCGATGACAGAATTATTCAGAAGAGTAATGTCACTCACAGGCAAAAGTATACGCACCACGACTGGACCATGAGTTAAAGAGGAAAGCATGAACAGCTGATAACAGATGGCTGTGTTGGAGATGGCAGAAGGAACAGAAAACCAAGCGAAAAGAAAAATGCATCAAAGGAAACAAGTATTTCTGGCCTTTACTATCTGAATTCAATAGTTCTGAAAAGCTGTCAAATTATCTTAAATTACTCTTCACCCAAAAGAACCAAATTATGCATACAAACAAGTAAATTATTTAACTTTTGAAAGTTACACTAGCATGGAACTAGATGTTGTTCTAAGACTTCACTGAAAACAGACATCAACATTTACTAGTGTTGGACAAAATCCACACCAGACACTTTTTAAATGCAAGCGGGTACCCTTCTGTGTGTCCTCCCTGCTGTTTAAAAATTTACCAATTCCCAAATATTTCTGCAATTACAGTGCAGTGCCCAGCACACAAGCACTTGCAGAAGCTACTGTTCATTATTTAAACATCTTTTCAAACGTATCTACAACAGTCAGCTGCAGATGCTACCGTCACCAGCATACAGTAAGCAATATAATATAAAGAATGATTCATGGATTTGTGTTAGGTTCCCCCAGAAGCTTTTTTCCAGAGAAAGTGGAAGAGATTTACCCGGGATGCTAAATAAAGAGAGATCTGTAATTAATGACAGCCTAAGTTAGGTATACAGTTTTCTTCTTCTAAATGAAAGAATAAACTCGTTTAAATATTACTCCATTTTTCTTGATGCAAGGTAGTTAATCCTCAATTAGACAGATCAATCCCTTTGTTATGTTTGAGAAAACAACTGTTTAGAGTAACAACTGCATGTGACAATTACGCACACAGTTATTAACTTGTCACCGTGTTTTAAGAGATACTTAACGATCTGAGTTTACACCATTGGTTAAGAAAAATACCTGGTATTTCCTTAAACTACATATTCTTCTACTTCTGTCCAAAACAAGTGCATCACTCCACCCACGTCGCCCATTTTCAGGCCGCAGGCTTTCCAAGCCTGGAGAGCAGCCCCTGCTTGGGGCCGCGGCAAGGCAGCAAGCAGCTCCTGCTGAGCGGGCACGCAGCGGGAGGAGGGCTTGGGCTCAGCGCTGCCCTTCCTCGGGGACACAGCTTGGGCTCCCCAACTACTGTGGTCATTTAGCAGCAGGGAACACCACGTCAACTGACTCTGTTGCTCACTGTCTACACAATGGAAGTGTCACAGTTCAGAAACTGAATGACAAGTATTCGAAGAAATCATCTGATTGTTGGTTACTGCAATTATTCCTGCGGGATCTTCAGGGGGAAAAATGAACTTGTGCCTCTTGAGGTTTATTTCTAACAAGTAACATGAGCTTGTAATCATGCAAGAACATCGCCACCTTCTCTTGTGTGGATTTTTTTCCTCCTGGTAACTTATTTGAGCAGGATGTTAAAGCTGGTCATTTCACACCACAAAGAAATTGATCTAAGCTGCCTCTGGCTGTATTTAGTATACGGGGTACTAACAGGGCGCTATTACCCAGAGTCACTTTCCAGCAAGGTATTAAGACACGCTCAGTTCAATACAGTAATATAAATGCTGAGTGTGTGAAACCGTCCTACAACGAGCCATCACCGAACTTTTGCAATTAAAGCATTTGGGGGGAGCAACTGGCACAACTGCACTGCCCTGCATCTTCACGTACAGAAACGGGAAGCAGTCAGCAGTACCCCAGTGCCCCAAAAAAGTGCCGTGCAGCAGGGAAACTGGCACTCAGCAGCACTCTGCTTTATTCCAGCACAAACCAGAAGGCTCCGCTGCTTGTCACTCAGCTACTGTTCCCCAAGCACAGGTGGCTTCCCCTGATGGACCTGCACATTAGAAACAGGAGGAAGGGAAGAATTCAGCATGAACTGCACCATAACTGCAGCTCAGTGCATGCCTGTCAACTTTAAATTGCATCCCACCCCTTGCACGTGCACCTGATGCTCTTTAAATATCCGATCACTCAAAAAATAATAGATAAAAAAGAAAACAACTTTACTATTTATTCAAGGAAATACCTTTGTAATTCGCTCCCCCCACTTCTCTGTGTGACTCCATGAAGCCAGATTCAGTGCTTCTTTCGGGAAGGCATCCTGCCAACATATTGCCAATAAAGTAGTAGCACACTACACTTGTGCTATCTTAAAATACACAGCAGAATGTGCCAAGTTTCCTTATTTGGCAAAACAGTCCTTTTGCTTCCAGGATCTTTGACCATCCATTTTTAGATCCTAATCATCCTTTGTATCCAACATGGCCTAAAGTCCTCGAAGATACCAACCTGGATTTTTGCAGCAGCACACTTATTTAGACTTCAAAAACAAAACATACAAAAAAGAACACCACACGCACACACTAAAAAAAAAAACAAGCCAAAGTATGGTTAACCATTGTCTTTTCTAACAAGAACACTGACACGGAGTTGTAGTAATATCGAGCTGCAAGAGGTATTGCAGAAAGAGAAGTTTTTATAAATTAAAGACCCTTTAATCATATTATGAACAGCTAAGGGTAAGATGCAAACAAATCCCATGCACATCCCCAAACTCAATATATCCTAGTCTTCCAATAGGTTAAAATAAAACCATCAACCCCTGGATTTCCTAAACTTTCTTGATCCAATTTAGCAGCAGCAATGCAGATGCTGGCACTCGGGGCAGCATTCTGCCTACCTCGGCTACACAAGCAACAACACTCGAGCCTGTCCTGTCCTTTATCAGAGCATAAGAACTTTGTGCAACTTCCATTAATAGGATTTCTAATTTTATTTGAATTTATATGGACATCAGTGCTACAGAAAAAGACCTCAACTCAGCCTAAATAATTCGAGTACTTCAGGAAACAAACTATTCTATTTTCAACCGGAGCTGCACCAACAGCAGAGGCCGAAGGGTCCGAACGCCTCTCTTTAAATAGAAAACATTTTATCTCAGGGCAACGCCGCAGCGCTCGCTTCATTCACAGCGCGCCTCGCCAGCGGTGCCCGCCGGGAGGAACCCGCACGAGGTGTGGCAGCGGTGGCACCGCAGTTACACCTGTGTGCGGGCCCAAGGGGCAGCAAAGCCCCACCTGGGCACCGCCATGCGTGGCCATGGGACCCTGGCCTTCGTCGTGGCAGCGCCTGCACGCCCTCTCGCCTGGGCCAGCGCCGCGCTCCTGGGCTGCCATTACCTACGCAGCGCGCCGCTCCGGCAGGGAGAAGAGGCGAGCTTCTGCGGACTTACAATTTGAGGACAAAGTCCTGGAAACACCTAACCGCGTGCCTCCAGCGGACAGCTCTGACGTCCTCAGCGCTACCCCTGTGCTTTCAGCCACCCCTGCTCCTGCCACTCGAAGAAGCGGCGGCCCGGGGCCCTCCGACGGCTCCGCCACCGGCTGGAGGGGCAGCGGGCGGCTCGCCCCGCACACGGAGCGTCCGGCGGAAAGGGACAAACCTGGGCAGGGTTAGCAGAAGTGTGGGAAAACGAGAGAAGAAAGGAAGAAGAAAGGAAGAAGAGCCCGCCGGCGCACTTTACAAGTGAAGAGGGGAAAAGGAGGGCGGGGGGAGCCCCGCACGTCGAAGCCCAGCCCGGGGGACCCCGTGCCGGGGACCGCGCCGCAGCAACGCCACCGGGCCCCGGCCCCGCGCCTCCCCAGCGCCGACCCGTCCCGACAGCGCCGACATGTCCCGGCACGCCGTGCCGTGCAGCCTCACCCCCGGCGGTTTTCGCGCTCGGCCACGGCCGCCGAGAGGCAAAGCGCGGCCCCGCCGCCCCCTGTCCCGTCCCGTCCCGTCCCGTGCCGTGCCCCCTCACCTTCCCCGAGGGACTCCGGGCTGGCGGGACCCGAGCGGCGCCGACCCCGAAGCCGCGGCCCGCGCGCCGCAGAGGGAGGGAGGGCGGCTGGGAGGGGAGGCTGCAACCGGCGCGACCGCGGCTCCCGCCCCGTCCCCCGCGCTTCCGGTTCGTGCCGGGGAGCCGCCGCCGCCGCCCCCGCGCCGCCCGGCCCCGGCACCACCCGCCCGGGGGGCCGCGGGGCGGGAGGGGACGGGCTGGTGGCGGTGGTGGGCCCGCAGACCCTGCCCCTGCCTCTGTCCCTGCCCCTCTCGCAGCCGCTCTGGGGAGAGCCGCGGTACCGGTGGGCTCGTAACGGGTCGCGGAGGGCCGCGACGGGCAGGTGCAGCCCCGTCCCGGGGCCCGGCTGCCCTCGGATGGCCGCCTCGGGTCAGCCGGGAGGCGGGGAGGCGGACTCCGTCCCCAGCGCAGCCCCTACCCGAGGGTTTCGGTGGCAGCGAGGTGCTGTGCCCTCACGGCAGGCTTTTGGCAAATTGGGAATGGGTTGTCAAGTCTGAAGGAAGTGACTCAAAGGACTCGGGGGCAAGCAGAATTTTTCTCCCGAGGCAGACACGTCCCGTGGACGTGACGGCACGTTTTTTGTGTCGGTGTCGTGCAGGCGTCGGTGCGTGGCCCATCGCTGCCCTGCCACGCTCCCCGGCTCGGCCAGCACTGCCTGCACGGCGGTTTCACATTCGCTGGCGTCTCAACCCCTCGTTACCCCTCACATCACGCTGCTGCTACGTGGATGTGTAGGTGCGCCACGTAAAAACCAGCTGCGTAGCGCAGTGACTCGTGAGGAGGTGCAGAGCATCATGTACATGGTTGTACATCGCTGCGATGTATGGTATCGGGATGAATCACGGAGATGCTCTTTACCAGTGAATCAAATCCAATGATCTCACAAACATCAGAGGCTTTTACCCAAGGCATGCTATTCTGGCAAGGGGTAGGCTGGTTAAAAGTTAAAACGGTGGAGCACAAGTGCACATTTCTGGGCACAAAATAAGACATGTTATTTAAGTGTTCCACAATAGATAACCAGAGTTCACCAAGACACTAAGCAGTCAGTGCAGAAAGTACACAAAGAGAAAGCCCAACAGTGTGTTGGCAGCCTCCGTCTGCTCTCCTGGCAGGAGGAGACGTGACGGAGGGCGGCGAGCTCTGCCCCAGCCGGTACCGCGCTGTGGGGCACCTTCTGTCTGACCTTAGAGGGCACACTTTGTGAGGGTCAGCTGGTGAGCCTGGAGAAGTCTCCAGCCACAATCAGTGCAAGGTACCACAGCATGGAAGCATGAATACCAAATGCGAATCACATGAAACTCACGCTCTGGAGGAGGAGAGGTGCTGCGTAGTCTCCTAAACGCTGTGACTAACGTGTTTATCCTTCCTGTCTGAGGCAATTGCCAATTAGTCAAATGACTTTAAAATCCATTTAAATGTTAAATCACTCAATTCATAGGCATTTGCTGAGGACAGCAGTGTGCTCGCGTTCAGAGGCCTCTTGCCTGGGGCGTGTTGTCCACATGGCTGTGTGTGCGCTGCATCAGGATGTATCACGGCTGACTTTAGGCCCTGGCTGTAGAAAGAAATAGATTATTCCAGTAGCGCGTAAGATAAAACACAAATTGCGGGGGTGGTTAATATTTCCTGCTCCAAGAGCAGGAGTGCAGAGTCTGCGCCAAGAGCTGCTAACGTATCACTGATCAAAATATTTAATTGCACTTGCTCTATCGGAGGACAAGGGAGCAAATGAGCACGAACCTGTACATACACTGCACTGCACGAGTATTGGCAAACCCAAGTGGTGAACTATCATAAAACTTGTATTTTAGTTAACATAACAAGGTTTCGAGTATTCATTTTGGGGTTTGTAGTCCTTCTGCTCTCTGGTTAATGAGTCTTCAGATGCTTTCAAACTTTTTTCCAGTATCATGAGAGCTAAAGAATTAGGTAGAGAAGAAATCAGAGTCGTTGCAGTTTCTAATGTTGAAACACTGAAATTAAAGTGAGCCAGCATGTGGTGGTACTGCTATTTTCCCCCTTTTGTGTAGAAAATTCAAACTCTGGATTAGCTTTGGAGAACTTCATCCTAACCTCAGGCTTCTTCAACATACGTAGAATAGGCAGAAAAAGAAAATACTTAAAAGCTAACAAATGTTATTGTAAAGCCACAACAACTGGGGCAGGAGAGGGGCAGCTCTAGCAACCCTTAACTGAATTTTAGAGTTGGAAGAACTCCTAAGAATTGTCTCTTTACATCTCATTGCCACACTGGGCATGCAGTGACGTCTCTCTGCCTTTCAGCATGGAAAATACAGTTTCATGCATACATCCAGGTGGTTTAAATCACGCCAGCTGCCAAAAGCAACCATCACACCCCTCCACTGCCTGGCCAGTCCTGCTCCTGCTGGCGCTGCGGTGCCCCTAGCCTTGTGCCAGCAGGGTTTTTGCACGGCCATGTGGTGAAGTGGGCTGCGGAGATCTCGGGGAAAAGAAATTGCTTTCCCCAGCTCAGTGTCTGAATTCGGGTCATCAGGCAATTGCACAAGGACTCATGCCAGTGCACAGGGGGAGAGCAGCTGACAGGGGACGGAGCGCGGAAGTGCTTTTTTAGCAGTCGCGGAGGTTTATGCCAGCTTAAACTGTACGTGAAACTTGAGACAGATAATTTGGAGGTGGACACCTGCTCTGTATTTTTCAATTCTCCTTCAAGACTGGCTCAGTACTTAGTACTGTGGAGATGGGCTGCCAGCGTTCACCCCTGCTGTTGCACCCAAAACACAACCAGCAGCTCTTCTTCATGACTGGAGGAGAACTTGTGTGGTGCTTGTACCCAAAAGAAGCTGCATGTGGTCTTTCTGATGGAGTTAGAGAACTCCAGGACTGCTGTGATAGAAAATCATAGGAGTCGCCTTTAGATTTGTCCGTCTCCCTCCCGCTGCAAATGGCACAGAGATAGTTTACCCACAGACACCGAGCTGGCACCACATGCTCCCCCATGCCCACGCAGCAAGGGCCACGATTCCTGTTTGCCTCAGCAGCCCGGTCTTTGCTGTTCCTGTGGTTATCAGCTGCTCTTGGGGCGTGAAGAAAGATAGAGCCTGGAATAACCATCGTGGGTCTTGCAGTCCCACACAGCTGGTATTTTGTTCTGTCACTGTTTTCTCATCCATGTCTTGTATTAGAGAGCAAAATAAAGAATATGTGAAAGTGCTTGTATGAAATTATTAACAATCAATTATAAAATATTAATTATAAATTAATTACAAAATTATTAAATACAAAATAGAATTATAAAATACAGGCATTACTATGGCAGAGGAACCTTGTAGGTGATGGGTATCTCTCCTGTTTCGGGAGTGACTTCTGTAAGCACATACTTTGTGTGGATCAAACACATGCTTTGTGCATAATCCTTTTCAGAATTGGCAGGTTAGAGCTTGTACACTGTATTTGCCTTTCGATCTGGCATGTGTGCAGTATAAAAGCACATATAACTTCTACAAAAATGTCAATATTGTTAACGGTGAGATAGCAATGAGATGGCAAAATATTATCAAGAAATACATTTCCTGATTGTTTTATGAGAATGATTTACTTGGCTTTTACTGTCACCACAATTTTTAGCTGATCATTATACTCGGCTGTAATCCAATCACTAGGACTCTCCTCAGTTACCATTTCATTACACGTTTTTAATTATATATAATAGCTTAGTACTCCTTCTTATATTAAATTTTGTGGTCCAATAGATTTAATTTGTTGCTCTAATTTCCACACATTTTTTTTCTCTGAAATGTAATACAGTTTAACACTATTTCCCTTGTTTTAAACTATACTAAATCTATTGTTGCTGTGCCCATTTGTGTTTTCCAGTCCACACTATGGCAAGCTCCACTGAAGCAGCAGTGCCTTGATTTCCCCCGTGATGTTTTCCAGGTTGCGGTGAGCCTGGGGAGAGGCAGGCACAATTCCACCACGAAGGACCACCAGAGGAAGATGTCAACACAGAAGGTTCAACAGCTGATTAGTTTTCTTTATTAACACTAGTTAATATCTTACTATCTAGTACATTTAGTTTTCTTGGAAATTAAAGGCAGCAACTGAAATCATGAAAACTTTGGCCACCACTGACAGAGAGTATTAGCTCTTTTTAATGATATACTACAAGCTTACATTTTTTGCTGCTTGTTTAATCCAGAGTACGTTAATTAGAAACAAATCCGTATATTGAACATCACATCTTTTTCTCTTTGGGTTTCGTGATGAAATAAGACTAGAAAACGTCCATAATATTAGGCTGCCTCAGAAAAGCACTTATTCTAGATAAATCTGTTTAGCTATATTATCTCAGTTCCTCTGCCTATATTTTCAAAAAATGTGATTACCCACCCCCCCAAAACTAGCACGCTATTAACAACAGCTAGTTGTGACAGGAAGGAAAAAAAAAACCAACAAACGTGCAAACCTCTAACTAGTTTCTGGAAATCGTGCTAACTGGTCAGGAGCATCACAAAAGAGTTACATGCCAGACAGCTAGAACAGGAGAAACATTAGGGCAGGAATTACAAATGGAAGGAAATGTTAGATTTCAAACAGACGCTCGGCAGCAACCTGCCAGTACCGCAGCCCTCAAGGGTCAGACCTACAGAGAATGAGGACATCTAAAGAAAACCTGAGGCAACACTGGCTCTCTGTTATCTGAGAACAGCCACAATGCTGCCGAGGGTACTCCTGCGCAGAAATAATGTACACCTGTGAAAAACCACAAAGAGTCGGCAAATGCAGCTAGCAGATTCACTTGCTGGCTCGGACAGCATCTGAAGAAAGAACTATTTAAAAACACAAGAGGTGGTGTTATAATGAGGAAACCATGGAGAGCAGAAAGCTTATGATTATTGACAGAAGTTGATTAAGAAATGGATTATTGTCTGGTAGGATGTTGGAGTATCTACTGCCACCTCTATCGTACGTATCTTTATGTAAATTTACTTTAATTGAGGTATTCATTTACAATCATTATTTTCATTGGTAATGTGCTTTATTTGCATTTGAAAGCAAAGAGAGGAAAAAAATTAAACACAACTCGCTGACCCCTGCCATGTGACAAAGGCTTAGCTTTTTGTCACTCTGACCCAAATGGATTAGGGCCAGGAAATAAAAGGTCAGTCTCTATCAGTACCCCTGTGTGTCACATTTTCATTACATGGAGTTTCCAAGAAAAATATTCCAATTTGCCTAGGTAATTATGCATTCTTTATGCATTTTCATGTAGTTTTCTGAGTTTATTCTGAATTCAAAAATTACCTTTGACTGCCGAGCCTATTAAAAACCAACCCTTTGTGAAATATCGCTCAGCAGTTAGGTGTACGTGGTAGATTTTGTAGCGGTACATGCTCTATTTTTTTTGCCCATTTAATTACAAGAATCTTCCTTTTCACAGTAGTCCCCCCCATCACTGGAGCCACAAGCCACCAGGACCAGAAGACCATGGTTGGATTACGTTCCTTTGGGAACTTGCAAGGTATTTCCTTAGTTAGGTACAGTGTGAAAGCAGCATTTGCTTGCTAAAACAGTGCTCGGGGCAGATGAAATAAGAGTGAGTCTTACCTGCTGTGGGATGGCGCTCATGGAAAATGTATGGAGGAAGCACCCCAGGTGCTTGGTTAACACACGGACCGTGGCATCTCGCCATGGGGAGAAGCTGGGAATCAGGATTTAGCTGCTAACAGTGTCGGGGAGCCCCTTGTCCTGCAGCTGTGCTGGCTGAGACGGGCAGTGCCCTTGCCTGGGGGACGCCTCTGCTGTGCCTGGGGGTCCCCTGGCCTCCCCTGGCCTCCCTCAGCCCGGCCAAGGGCAGGAACAGGGGGAGGCAGGGCTCCACTGGGTGTTTGTGCTGAGCTGAACTTAGTCTGCTAGAGAAGTTTCTGGTTTAGTAATTTTAATGATAACTTTTTAATCTGGTCATTATTTTCTTTGATTGCTAACGCATTGACCTATGGTGACAGCTGCTGCTTGTGCCTGCTAAACTTTAATGCAGGACACAGTAAAGAACATTATGATTATTTGAAAAGGTAAGGTGTAATGCATTTCAGATTAACAGTGAAAGAAAGGCTATTCAAGTTAGAGCTTCACTTTGCCATATCACTCTCTATGCTGCTTTCCTTATTATCAGTACAAAAAATGAAATGGGAATAGCACATCTTTTAATTTTCTTCCACTATTACCTCTTGATTTGCATTCAGAGCTCCCAGAAGAAATACTGCTGAATTCAGAAGTAGTCTATTTAAGCTGCATGGTGTTTAAAAATTGCTGGAAGAGGTTAAGGTACTGTATATTATGCAGTTGACCTTACTAAGAAGCTACGTTAACAATTTAGACTTATAATTTTCTGCCGTTACATTTTGTTAAATTTTTTTTTTTAAGCAAAATTCATTATCTCTTTTGGTACCCCTGCAGGTTAAACCTTTTGATTTCTTTCTGACTTATTTTGTAAGATTTCTAAATTGTATTTAAACTTCTTGTACTTAAAAGGTTGTTTTGCCACCGTCTCTTTGAAAAGAGGGATTTTTTTTGTCTCTCTCTCTTTGTACTTGGTCTGCAGCGGCTGTGCTCCTTCACAGCATTTTCCTTAGGAGGAAAAAAAAAAAACAAACCCTCCATGTGTAGGAGTGCTGCAAATACATTTGAACTCTTTTGTCTGGCACTTACTTGTCTTTACAGCTGATCGGGTTAGAACAAGGTGTCTGGATCCTGCCTATACCAAACAGCAATAGCCTACTGGTATGTTGGGCTCAGCCTCCTTGGATTTAGCCTTTGTTCCATGGCTGTACCTAGTGATGACCAGCACCAAGGCTGGGCATGGAGAAGAGCAACAAATCCTAACAAAGCTACAACAGAGAAATGTGCCGGGGAAGGGAGAAATTGATCTTGTGACTCTTTAGGCTGTGTAGCCCTTATTAGAGGCGTTTGTTTATGCTCTGTACTGCTGCTTTAGCTAAAAAGCTGTGTCAGTGGTGGGACCCTATCACACGTTTTCCCAAATGCCCAAGGTGTCACCATCCCAGCTCTGCAGGGTATGCAACCTCACTGGTCCCCAGCAGCGGGGGTTTATGGTGCATGCTTCTCCCAGGTAGTGCTCGGACACTCTCCTGTAGTGTGAGTTGGCACAGGCTGAAATCTGGCCAAGCAGCGCAATGAAACTAAAGCAGCGTTCACCATCAGCGGCGCAGTCCTGGAGGCTGCTCGTGCCTCTTCTGCTTGGCCGTGTGGGCACAGTGCCTGACCCCTGGGGCTGGCAGGCAGGAAGGGGGAACCCCTTCACTTCCAGTTGTGACCTGTGGCTGCAGGCACAGGGTGAAGGCGGTACAGGCGTTTTGACATTTCAATGTTTCCTGAGTTCCTATTCTTCGCGCTATTGCGACAGTCACTTAGGCTTCAGACTGCAAGAGCAATGGATCAACAGCTGCCTTTCCGTTGTAAAGTCAACAAAGGGAGCGAGAGGAGCCCCGTACGGATCCCAGAGCCAGAAGGTAGTTTTATTCATTTAATCTCTAGGTATGTAGACTGTGATCAGCACCATAGCAACTATCTGAGCCACTTGACTGAGTTATATGCACAGATAGTAACACTTGTTATTTATACAGCACCCTTTATTGGAAAATTTAAAAATGCCAGATACCAGTTTCATTGAGATAGGTAAACTGCATTCATTTGTTGATATGGAAGCGCCATAAAAACTCTGTGTCACTGGGATGTATCTACATGATAGAGACTGTTTGGCAACAAATACGTGAAACAGTTAGAGATTCTAAGGAATAAAAGAATAAATAAAGGGGATAAAAACATATTAAATGGATGAAGAATCAGCCTATGTGCAGAGCCGATCTGAAACTTGGCAGCTTTATAAACCAGTTAACACAGAAATAAATGAAAGTCCAAACAATAGGAATAAATCTGGAACAAATAAAATCATGAACTCACAAATGTTATGAATTGATTGTAAAGATTATAACATCTTACAAATTAATTCTGTCTGTATGGTTTAAAGCATACTTTGCTTCTGGGAAGGTTCTGTATCTAAAAAAGCTATATGAAGTATACTCACAGGGCAGTAAAAAGAGAAATAAGAAATATTTCTCACTTGAAATAATAAGACAGAAATTTGTCTCTGTATTTGGCTGGTTTTCCTCTGAATCATCTTGAACTTCTAGTCAGACAGCAAAGCTAAAATAAATTATGTCATCATGCTGCAGAATATTTCTTAACTGTGTAATTCTTTCCTTTGCAGAATGCAGGTACAGAACAGCTAGTGGTCTAATGTATCAGCATTTCCCTGGTGACCTTCAGCTTTTGCAGGATTTATGTTTTGACTAATAGGATTAAATTATTTTTATAAATAAATAAAACTTAATGTGTATTTGGACTCCACGCAACCCTGGTCAACTCCAAAAAAATATACTCTGCATCTGAGGAAAAACGTAGAATGTATCAATGAGGTCATCTCTGAAACTTAATTATGAAATAATCATTGCAACTTCTAATTTCAGGCTTAATTAGCTTTATGACATCCAACTTCCCTAAGCAGAGCTGGTGTGAATGTGATAGAAAGACTTTTGCCATGTAAACATCACTATTCTCTTGGCACCTACTTGGCCCCCTAACTGCTTGCACGGCAGCAATATAGTTAGAAGGATTTTGGTGGGAAAGGTAGATGCCAAATCACCTCATGGCTCCAGGACCCCATGTACTGCCCCAAGGGGACAGAAGCCAGAGGCCTCTCAAGCACCACATTAGCCGAGGTCCCAACTTGAGGTAAAATCCTGTCCAAGATAGGTACCTTGGAACGTTCACATCTGTGAATGAGGCAGACAAATTAGCCAGATAAATAAAATTATGAATACATCACTTCTTCATTTAAACCTTTCCACTGTAAATGGTTTCTGTCTTCACATGGGAGCATCGGGGCCCTGCTTAGAAACTCTAAGCAAACTGGCTAGTAAAACTGTAGTGCTGCAGCACTGCCAGACTGCCACCTCCCATGGCAGGGGTGGATCTGGCTGGGTTTACGTTGGCCATCCATACCAAAATCGATGTAGGCTAAACGCAGTTTCAAGGCTAGCAAAAAGCAAGTGAAGTTTACTGTGTCTGCCAACTAGCAGCATTGGGATTTATGCAGAAATGAGGCTGAAAGTGCAAATAAGGCCAGCGACTAAACCTTTCCAGCAATTACATTTAATAAGGTACTGTATGTTATTTACAGAAAACATACATCACACAGTTCCTACACATGAAATGCACACAAAATATAAAGACAAAAGCTGCACTTCATAACATGCTAAAGAAAATAAATAAAACGTAATTATTTTTGCACAATAGCTATTACATAAATAAATACTCTAGAACATAATGAATTAACATTTATTTACAGTCTATTGAAAGTGCAAAACAATTGGCTGAAAATTAAGATAGCTGTAAATGCTTAAGACCAGAAAATACGTGTTAACCAGCCAGAATTAATTATAGCTGAACTTGAAGGTTTTAATGTCCAGGAAACTATTCTCTTGAAATCTGTTTGTGCATATTGTGCTCTTTTTGAACCAGTCTTTTGCTACCTTTATGCTATTGATTTTGACAATCTTAATAATTCATAATGGAATTTTGTAAAAACCTGATAGTTTAAAAAAAGAAGTAAAATGTAAACACAGAGTAATCTATTTATCGTTCACAATATTTTCAGTCCTGTCAGTTTTCTGAAATGGCCACACTGCTTGCAGTAGTAGGCAGTATGAGTAAGATTAGAATTTTTTCTTAGTATATGTTCTATTTCAAAGAGAAATTTTTTTTAAGTGTTCTCTGAATAGAATTGTACCTTGGACCTCTCTTGAAGCTACACTTTCATCAGATGCTTACGTACATCTTATACTGAGGTCAATGGTAGCTGGGCAAGCAAAACTGATGATCAGTGTTTGTCCTGACCTAAACAATAAATTGTGAAATACAGTTTTTCAGTTAGAGAGAGAAACATTACTGCCCTTAAAATTGTTAGAAGCTTTTTGTGCATTTTTCACTATTTCATCTTTTTTTGCATTTTTTTTCCATATGAGAAGTCTTTACTACGCATTAAAATGAATTAAAATTACACAATATGGCCACCTTTAGAGCTACAGTGCATATATTCTTCCTCAGCCAAAGCTCTCTGACAGGCTGGTACATTGTACATTGCCTGAGACCTTAAGAATACGTTTTTGCTTATTTTCGCAGTGGCAGTGCAGTAGCAGAGAAAGTGAAGTTCTTAACAAGTGACCTTGACAGGATAAAAGATCATTTCTCATCATTGCCTCAAATGTTTATGCCCGACGCGGCTCTAGTCGGTGAGACATCTGTGATAAAGTTCTCTGGTTGTCAATCACATTTAATTGCCGCACATAGCTCCGAACATCCTGATGGTTCTTATTAGTTAGGGCTGCGTCAGGATCTGGTGAAAGAGAAATGATGTAGGATTGATACACTTAAACGAACAAATGCCTGAACAGAATGCATAACTCATTACAAGCTGTCGCAGGAAACACCAGATCCTGCTGAGTTAAAAAGAAAATATTTAGAAATCTCTCTCTTTGAAACCTTTCCTTCATATCTGATAGTCTTTCTGGTTACTGCCCCCACAAATTAACTTTTCCTCCCAGATATCCTTGGCTACATTTGCTCAAATTGATGGCCCTTGGTTGCAGTTTTATACATCACCTTACCAGTCAATAGCTATAAATTCTACAGCTAACTAGCATGATTTAAAGCTTGCTATCTGCTTTTGAGCCAGCAGTGTTCACACTGGTACAAAAATATATAATTGATTTAAGCCTCCCTTCATGAAATATTTCCATTTCTATCTCAGTATTAAATATTTGTATAAGTGTATTGCTTAGTGGCTTGCCCCATTCAAGACTGAAAGTTTACTACCTGTTTACAGTACTTAGCGTAACTGCCTTATATCTCCTCTCACAACAATTATGAAATACCACTGACTTCAGATTTGAGTATCTTCAGCCTCACAGTGCACAGCTTACAATTTAATGAAATACATGGTAGGTAACTTAGAAAATTTCTTCAAGAGAAAGACACTGAAGCATCTACTGTATAAATACACACACACAAAAAAAGAGGACTTAGACACTGTACATCTATCTACTGACATGTTGTTATATCACATATAGTGAAAATCCACTTCAATTTCTAAGTAACTTATATGTGGAGATCTCACCAGTGCTCAATACATTGAAATTAAAAGACGCATAGCCAGAAAAACCTTGTAGCTGGAGAAAAAGAGCAGCTCCCTTAACTTGATATTCTAGAGTTAAGCCTTGACCCAGATGGAAAGAAAAATTTAAAAAAAAATGTATTTTTTATACTATTTATTCTGTTCTTTGAGAAGGAGGAAGGCTGCTGTCAGGCAAAGTGAATGAAGCACTGGGGAATGCAGTGCCAGTGTGGACTGGGTCTCACAGTGCACTGAGATGTGACGAGACCTGCGGAGCAAGCCTGTTTGATCACACAGTGCTGTCTACGTACCTGGCCCCACGTAAGTTCTGGTAATTATACTGACAAACAGGTTTTCAGTTCATCACCTTAGGCAGTTAAGTCACCTATAATGTCATGTTTCCAGCCTGGTTTCCTATAAAAACAGGGTTTATGCAAGGAAGCATCTTGCATTTACCTGTGCGCTTCTGTCTGCTGGCCTCACTTCAACCACTGCTGAGCCCAGTGGCTAATTTCAACCTATTCTAATTTGGCGGCTGTGTAGAGACCTCACAGACACATAGCTCCTTCACATTCTTTGAAAAGAGATGGAAGAGAAAGAGCTTATTAGAGCTTCCTGAGGGATGGTTCACCCAAGTGAAACACTGGAGGATCCAAACAGGGAAGATTCACTGGAAACCAGGCTTTTCAGTTCTGTTACACACAGAATTAGTTGCAATTACTGTAGCTACTGATGATAATGCTGACTGTGCAGATGTTGTAATACACTTACTGAAAGATTGGCTTCGGCAGAATTTCACCGTCCTGACAGTGTTGGCAATCATGCGCTGGAAAGAAAAGATGGGATGCAATCAGGGAACAAGCACTGTATTTCATCATCATTTAAACGAAGCACCTAACTGTGCCTGAGTGTGAAGACATATGCCAATAAAAGCAGTCATATGAATGAAAATATAATTTTAATGCTGATACCCTCATATGTAGGGTGTGATTTGCATTTACACAGGCTTTAAATGAGCATGAGTGTAATTTACATGCACTCAGAGAACCCTTTCCCTTGCTTGGATGCTATAAAAGGCCTTAACTAAAAATGAAAATCAGCCCCTTCAATGTGCATTTCTTTGATACCATCTTCCCATATTAAAAAGTAAAAGGAATATCATGTACAATGGCTTGAAGTATGTACACCTTTTCATTTTAAAACCGTCAATTCCTAACAGCAAGGGCATTTCAGTTAAAGAGCTTTCATATTTCATATCAGTTTGAATTTGAAATGCAGCCCTCCTTGAAAATGACAGCAAAAAAAAAAAATAAACAACAAACAGCTGAAGGTCTATATTCACCGATTCCTTCTGGAAGTGTGCTCGATTCACATGTGAGAAGGACACAGTTAGGACTGTGGCCCTGTGGGCAAGTTTCATCAAACAGACCTGTTAGACCATGCTAGCTTGCACAAGTGTATCTAATCCAATATGACAAGCAGATCCATATTTGGTGGATACTCCTTTTGGCAACTCACAAAAAAAGCAGAATTCACTTCGGTCGCTTTTGGCTGTGCTCACTCCTCCATAAATAAAACATCATTTCACTCACTCAGGTAAGGAAATAATATTCAATACATTTTATCTGATAAATCAGATGCTATTTTACAGTAGTTTTTAAGAAACAAGGGAAACCAAGTCAAAGTGAAACATTTCAGATTTAGTTCTGGACTGCAAAATTTTAATTTGCTTGTGCAGTCGACACCACCCAGGTAATACATCCACCAGTGCTGAGTAGAATTAGTTGTTCTTCACTATATCAAATACACTGAAACTTCATCACTAAAACTGAATTCCCTTAGCTAGACTGTTTGACTTATTCACCGCTTTAAGGATGATGTGTATTTCGGTTTCTTTTGCTTAGGTTAAGTTTTGCAGAGGAGGGAAAAGCTAATCAGAGCCTAATGTTTGTTTAAACACTTTCATATGGTCCAACAATTACAACAGAGTTACTTGTTTTAACATAGCACACTCGCACCACGCTGCTTCATACCTTCTTGAAGTTTTGTGTGAGATTCACAAGGTAGTTGTAAGTATTGATACAATAGAATGACATTTTCTTACTAGCAAACAGTAAAATGTAGGGTATATGCTCTTCAAAATTCATAGTCAATTATAATCTTATGTGAAAACGATTAAATTAAATATTTGTCATTCCAGAAATGGGAAGCACCAATGTAAGACATTTCTTACAAACATACATGCTGAATAACTTTAAACATTGTCAAGCCCAAAAATGATCGTGGCTGGTGGTCAGCATTAGAAATGCTGCTGATACACATACTATGTTTTTGTGGATTACACATTGTATAATCAAATGAAATGTAGTCACTCTGAAAGTGATGTAAAAGTATTTTAATTCTAAAATGCAAATTTCCAAAAGATCACAGGAATTTAGATATGAGTCTGCTTATATTGTTCCTAAAGTCATATGGATGTACACATGGAAAATATGTAGATTTCAAGTAAGAGTCATTTTTGTACTATGTTAATTTTCATACCTCTTCACTATTACTAAACAGATTTTCTAAGGCACTTACCTTGCAAACATTCTCATATGTGCTTAGCATTAAGCATGTGAATAAGCCCCATTGACTTTGATGGAAACTCTTAAATACTCGAAGATAAGCACCCATTATAATACTGGATTGAGACAGAATGCACTGCATATTAGTGTTGGTTCTTCAAGTCTAACCCAATCAAAATGACAATCAAAACAACGCGAACATGAAAACATGAATGTTTCATAACTCTGTAGATTCATATTTGTCTCTGACTGTTATGTGTTGCTGCTGTTTTGACTCTCATAATTTCAGAAAGTACACCTCTAAAATAACTATTTCAAGGAAAGACCATGAAATTGAATTGGACCAGCTAACCTGATGAAGTGTCAAGAGTGTCTGACTTAAAGGGTACCTTTCCTAAAAACACTTCATTTTTATGAAGACTGCTGGTGCTGCTTGATGTATTTTCTAAATGGGTTGTCAATATACACCCTAATTTTTCATATCAGTAAATTTTTAGGTTTTGAAGCCTCATTTCACAACGGTCTTTGAAGCTAGGCTGTATGCTCAGTGTTTGATTAGTTTAGTATTAAGTTTCTTAAATGAAAACTTAAGATTTTGCAAAAAGGACTGTTCTGCTGAATCATTTTACTCTTTGTTTTCTTTATGTGGGAAATTTGTTCTTGAAAAAAGCATAGCATTCAGAATAGGTATTGTAATGTTGTACTGGAATGAAAGACAAATGATGAGTATACTGAAGGTTTTAAAAAGTTCTCACTATTTCCGAATTTCTCATTATATGGACTGTTCCAGGCAAGGAGAACAGAAGTGGCAATGAACTTGTCTGACTTCTGGTTAAGGGTTGAACTGCCTGTTTTTCTTCAGTTGGCTGAAAGGTTTCATTTTAAGGAGTTACTTTGCCTATTCCTGAGGATAATCTCATTCAATCCGTGCATTCAGAAGTATGCTGGCTATGATGAAACACAATGGAATGAGTAAGTGGGTGTTAATGCAGAATAAATGGAGAATCTTTGACCAGAAAAGAACATCACAACCCAGTGGGGAGATTCTGGAGCATTATGTATCCTTGAAGAGCTCCTTTCACATTGCTTTCTGCAAGGGCTATTGTACTTTCTTATATAAACCCCAAAGAGTTCCTCTTCGGAAGGTGTGAATTGGATGGAAAAACAGCACATGAAGCGAAAACGAATTTCCCTCCCTGAATCATGCAGATTAAGTTGGACTCTCTTCTTTAGATGCAAGAAAACTGGGAATATGCAGAGAAAATGGTCAAATAGAAGTTTAATTGCCAACTCCTTATTTCGTCTTATACCCTCCTATTTCTTCAAATAGAGGATTACCTCTAGTTAATACCTGAAAAAATTAACCTCTGTTTACTCACTGTGCTAAGAAAGACCATTACGGAGAAGCCATACAAACCTAAATATGTATCTTTCTGAAATAGAACCGACTGCATAATATAACAAGCAACTGCAACTACTAGCGTGCTATATATATACACAACAATACCCTTTCAAGTTTTACGCAGTCTGGAATGGTGGCAGCAGGCCAGCACATTATCTTCTAATCCATTCCAAACTGAGGTTTTAAAATGTTATAAATATTCATATATGCCATAGAAAACTACTAAGGGCTTTAGTCACACACTTTTTGCATAATCTTTATGTTCCAAAAATGAAAGAATGTTTGCCCTTTTTTGCATAAGGATCAGAGTGTGAATTCCCTTTTGTTCATCTCCACAAAACCCGAAAACCAATATGCACAGATTCTCTAATCCTCATTTCACACCTGAAGGGTGAAGAGGTTTGACAAAAAGAAGAATCAGTGACCAGCATCATGGCACTGTCTTGTGCTGCCATGGCAGGTCAGCAGTTTCAGAGCTCATTCGTGACATCTGCTCCCTCTACAGGTGCCGTTTCTGAGACATGCTGCATGGTAGAGTTATGTGGAGATGGTGCCACGGAAAGTGATCTTTGATCAGGCTGTCTGATGATTTGAGAAATGACACTGATAAAGTTCCCAAATAAATGCATCTCTTTCTTTCAATTCAAAATTCAGTAGTGGAAGTTTGAGTGCAGGATTACTCTGCTGAAGTAGGGAAAAAAGTGCAAATAAGTATGTGGCCAAGAGGAAGAAAAATTTTATGAAATATTGCCCCTCCTTAAGGAGAGCCATGCCCAGTAATTTGTCCCTCTCCTCTCTCTTCTTTCCCTGGCAAAACATAACCCTAGGAACAGGCTTTTGATCTTTTACTATATATATAGTTGTAAAAGCGGTGTTACTTGTTTTACAATGAATTATTGCCTTGCAGTTTGCAGGTTGTCCTGTATGTGCAAAATCATACAGTTTATAGGAACTAATACAACTGACAGTTTTGGGGGTTCTCCTTCACCTGACGAGAGCTAAAAGACAAATGTGTATTCCAGATCACAGACTAATTGTGTTTGCTATTTACTGCCATCTTTTACCATTCTTTCACTTGCTTGCAGATCACAAAATGTTCTCAACCTGACAAACTACAAATGCAGCATTTTAAAAACTTCTGTTCATTCCTTGTTCCTCTATGACATCGGTGTTTTCAATTTTAAAAATATGGGTTTTCTAAAGCAACGTGTATAATTAACAACTACTACCAATTCACTAGTGGAGAAAAGATGCAGGTAGTTTTTACCACACAAGGTCAAGGAGTATACACCAACCTATAAGGCATATCTGAGCAACACCATGGTGGAAACAGCTTCTCTCTATCAGTTTATTAAAGTGAGATAAGTAAAAGAACTTCAATATTACTCTAAAAGCATGTCTTGTTTGGTACTGAAGACAAAGCCTTTTAACCAAACACTTATACTACTAATACCCGTAATTTAATTATTCTGTCTACTTACTGACAAAAGTGTAACATGTTCCAGGCTGGATTTTAAGGCGCAATTCTAGTTTCCACCATACCACACTCTCCCCCCCACCCTGCCTCCCTGCTTCATGCAATGAAGTGGCATAGCAAAGAGCACAAGCAATACAAAGAGAATACATATTTCTGACACATTAAATATTGCTTGCCCACATCTTGTACAGAGTAAATGGGTCAGCCTACAAACTTCCCTGTTTACACATAGCTGTGGCTCTACCACACGTGGTGTTCTCTTCCCTGGCTAGCTTCCCTGCCCTCCTACTCCTCACAGCCTCCTCCAAATAAGAGGCATCCATGGGGATAAGGAGATGGGGAAAGGGAAGAAGGAGCAGGCAGTTACAAAGGTAGCAGCAGGTAAAACTCAGTAATGCTCTGTAGAATGATGTCCCCCTGACACTGCCACTAACACAGTTCTGCCACTACACCTCTGAAAAGACTTATTTATAGGGAAGTGCAGCAGGAAAAAATTGACTTGGTTCCTTTCCTTTATAGCTTGACTTTTTTAAAAAAAGAAAAAAAAAAAAGGCTAATGTGGTTTAACATCAAACTGTCTGTTTTCCCCTTCTCTAAATCATTTCGTCCAATTTGAAAAAAAAGCCCTGAGTTTTTAACTGAAATAAAAGTTCCTACCAATTTTCTGTGAAAATACATGGCTGTGGAGAAGAGAAAGATCATGTAAGTGGCCTCTTCTCCTGTCTCCTTGAGGGAAAATGCTGTAGTGCAAGTTCCTACGTTATGACAAAAGCCTATTCACACAGAATTCCCCAGCAATGAAGAAACCACACATGCCCCAGCCACGAGGAAAGCTCTGAGCAGAGCTCAGGCAGCCATGATACACAAACGTTTAGGAAACCAGGCCTCACTGTTTCTGGCACTTAGGAAACTCCTGGCTCAGACACTGTCTGACAGCTCCTGCATGTTTCAAGATGCATCACTTTATATAAATAATAACAGAAACATCAGGAAACATTAGAGATTTAAAAGAATCTGTTTCAGCTGAAGGGATGCCACTAGATCAAACTTCTACTTTTGGCTGCCAGTTACAGGAATAAAGTTGTCAGCAGCACATCAGCTGTCGGGATCAGAGCTCTGTGGTGAGAATGCAGACATGATGCCAGAGGCTGTTCTCGGTTTCATCACTGTGCTTACACGAGAGATGGAGGGACCCACCTCCTCTGGTGGAAAATGGCACCTCCAGTGGGAACTACCCAGATATTTTTATTCATAAACTTAAGCAAGCATCAAAGTTAGGATCCAGGGAAATAATTTTGCAAAGAATCAAGATGTTTTTAGACAGATCAGTAAAAGAATCGCCCCCAGAAATTTTTAGAGGTATCTTCATCTGCTTGTAACAGAATGTCATGCAGTAGAAAACAAACAGCAGAAACAACAAATGGCAGGACATGATTCCTGTGAGGAAATCTGGTTTCTGCTTTTCCCCTTAAAAGAGCAGAATAACATCACAGAGCTACCTTGAGTTCATACTTTTGTAAAAGAGAGCACAATTTATCTGAGAGTTATCTGGCTGAGTGGTCTTGTCTTCACTAGTTAATATCTTGCAATTATGTGTGGATATGACAGTTGTAAGCCTAACACAAGTAGGCGGTAGTGACTGAGGTTTAACAGTAGGCTTTTCTTCTTTGCTTGACCTGATGACATACGCAAAAAGCTAAAAACTGCCGGGTCTACATTAGGACTTGAATGAGTTATGTGGGTGGAATCTGAATACATGTTGCTTTGAAGAGCTATGGGTTGGGAGAAGCAGTAGAAACACCATAGAAACATGCAGAATAGCCAGTAAGGAGCATTAAAACCACAAAAGATATACTTGTAGTAAGGCCTGGAGAAAAAGCAGAAAGAGCTTTTAGGTAGAGGACTAAGGAAAGGTTTAGAGTACTGAGCGAGGAGAACGTTCCCTATACTCTTGTGTGGAGGAACATGAGACGTGATATTGATACTCTGAAAAATAAGTAGCATCAAAAATACAACAATTGATCTCCACTTTCCCCTCCTAAATGAAATGGTCAAAGCTCAGATTACCGATCAAAAAAGGTGATACTCTATTCATTCAGCATACAATTTTATTTCAAACCTTAGGGTGCTACTAGTAAAACCATGCCCTGGAGATAACATATTTTTAAAGATAAGGGCATGTTCAGACTTGGGTGAAAAATGCAGACCTGTAGCAGTTCAGATATAGACCAGTTTAAGCTATTATAATTATCACTCTTGTCCTCAAGAGGTGTAAGTAGGCCAACTGAGGTGGAGAACAGGAAGTCAGTGACTTAGATGGCAATAGCAATTCAGCTGCCATCCCTCCTGGTTTGGAGGTGCTCCAGCTAAGCCTGAGATCTCTTTGTATTCCCCCAAATATTTATTATCTACACTATTACAATAAACTAGAACAGGCAGTGTAGGAAAAAGTCATTTCTTCCAGGTAGAAAGCTTCAGCCTTAGGAAGGAGATGGCAACAGAGTCTGCATATGCAATTACATAATGTCATTACTGCAAAGTGAGGTCAGGCCCTTACTCAGACATTAACACTATCATTTACAAAAAAGAGTCTCAGCTAAGTAGAGTGGTATTTCCACCCTAGGACTGTCCTGGAACTACACTAAAATCTTAAAAAAGAATTTACTCAGTGATAATCACTCTTCTGTGAAGCTTTCTAAAGAGCTGAAAGTCCTCCTGTTTTCCCCTCCACGTTATCAGAGCTCAGAAGGTAAGAAAAGTTCCTCTGTAGTGCAGTGGAAATAACCATGCAGTGGATCTGGTTACTGTAGTACTAAGAACAAGCAAATATAGATACCAGAATTGATATGGTCTAAGAGCATGGATGAATGAAGACACAGAAAGTCAAGGTTTAGCTTTGCAGTGCAGTTGCTAATAGCTGGGTATAGATAACTCTGGTTCTCAGATCTGTGTGTCATTAATTACATTAATTAAGGACATGGTCTTAGCAGCCAACAAAACTACTTCTCACTACTGAGAAACTTGAGTTTCAGTCAAGGTTCCTTCCATCAGAAGTTGCCTGCCTGCAGTTTTTGACCACGGTGTTTGAAATGATGAGAGCTTAGGTGCAGGATTTAAAATAAATCAAATCTGAGCATAATCTAACCTTCTGTCACTTATCTCCCTTTCCAATATGAAAGCAACCAAGTCACAGAAGGCTCTTTACGCTTGTTAAAGGAAAGAGGAAAATAAGATGTTGTGCACGTTCTGAATAAAGCTCCTTTCACTCTCTGAGGAGCAATGCAGAACTGTCCCAGCCTGTGGCAGTTCAGTCCTGTTCGAAGGAACAGCAGTTAAAATCATAGCATGGTCCCAAACTGGCTGTTAATAAGAATTGTCTAACGCTGCTTCCTATCACTGCTGCTGCCTCTCCTAGGAAACATTTTGGCTGTGCATGGCTCAGTGGGCAGTTTCTTTTCCACCTCTATGAGGTTTTCCAGAAACCCAGAGGACCCAGGCCCTCTGCACAATGCAGACTATTTTTGCCAGCTCCTGGTGCTGTCTTCACTTTCTCTGGCCCTGGAAGTCATTGTTTAGAAGTTCATTCTTGAAGAGATGAATAGGGAGGCCTTTTTATTTTTCATCCCGCAACCGTAATTTCAAAAATGTGATACATACCATTTTTTCAAAGTTTACTAGATTGTCAGTGAGTGTCTTGTTTCCCTCATGAGTAAACGTCATGTCTGTATAGGAATAAAAGCCACATTAAAGCCCATAACTAAATCATGGCTATACAAAACAACAGAACATTTTATCTATGCCTTACAACAATCAAAGCAGCTATAAAAGTAAAACATTTAGGCTTTAATTCGAAGCATTTCTGAGACTAGTAAAATTGAGGTATAATATTCAGATGCACTAAAGCAGTTTTTCTTGACTCTGTGTCATGCTTTTTATAATGGAAAAAGATCATACCTCACACTGAGATTGATTTTTGCTTTTTCTTGATGCTTTTTACTCTTACTCTTCAAATATTTGACAAATAGCTTTCAAGTTAATAATTCTGGTAGCATCCAAGCTTACCTTTTATAAGAAGTGGCATGAAAGGAATTATTGGAGGGTCCAATTTAGCTACAGTTAGTCTGTAGGCCCTATGGTTTCTTGATGGATCCTTAAGAAAAAAGAGAAATCAAATAATTATTAATACATATTATTAAATGTATTAAGACACTGCATGCATTCATTTAGATGTCATGGCATTTATTAAAATCATTATCTTCTCTTGTGGCTTTAAAAGTACATCTGAAAGCTACGGATGCCTTTTATCATTTTCCCATGCAGTTTACACAATGAAAATGCAGCTGCTAAACACAAACAGTTTTCATATCAAATAACAAGGTAAGATACGATTACAAAAAAATTGTTCATAAAAGGAACCACATATTTTACCTCCCTCCTTGCAGCTGCAGAGACAGTATTCTGTAACACTAAAATGTATTGCCTGGAAAAATCCAGGTTGGAAAATATAATTTCCCATATGCACTATAAGAAAACATGTGATAAAGCTTTGCTGAGTTTCCCAGATTAACTTTGAGTGGTACATAAGTTCTCTCAGAGTAGGTTCCTAAGAGTATAATTTATTAGTCATACATACTTGTTTTAGCAGCTCTAAAATGGGATCATAAACTTCTTAAAGTCAAACAAGGACATATAAAATGTTCTGAATCAAGGAATTCAAATCAGTTACTCAGAAACTGAATTAGCTCAGATTGTGCATAGAATAAGGGATCTATTACTATTCACCATTAAGCTTTCAAATTCTGCATAGATCTTCTTGAACTTGCTTGGAAGTTTCTGTTAATAAAAACAAAAATAGCAAACCTTAATTAAATCCAATTTGTGTGGTAATTTTACTGTAAATGCTAGTTCCTTCTACAACGCCCTAAGTCAGGAAAGTGCTCTTTTTGCCAGATATTTCTAACAATGTGCTAATCTAAAATACAACATGTCTCCTAGCAACCAGATTATAAATAGAGACGGGACCAGCCATGAAACCTGGATCCTGATTTAAACCCCAACTTGGATTTACTCCTACGGGATGCTTAGGTTTGGATTTTTGTTTGGTTTATGTTGAAATCACTAAATTCAGAATTTAAGTGAAAGTTCAAGTGAGTGGCTTCAGGACATTCCTCGTTATAGCCCATCTGAAAATATAATTTATACACAGCTTGCGAAGGGGTAGCTCAGCTTAATTATTCATACCTATGATGAACTGCCCTTGCAACATTCAAGTCCATGCCTGGGCATTTCCAGGAGGTTTTCTGTTCACGCTAATGTATCATCAACTGCTGCTCTAATTCTTGACGTGCCCAGCAGCCTCTACTGCTTTCTGGACTATAAATTAATGAATAGGTTTTCAGTCCACAATACCTACACAAGTAAATTATGGTCAGTTGATTGCACAGCGAATGGGATTTACAGCGAAATGGGCATTACTAAATATTTTCATATTATGTTCATAATATCTTCCTGTTATTTTAGACATATTAAATAATATTACTATAAAGACTATAGCATATGTTATAAATTAGTTTCAGAAATTAGACCAACTTTTTCTGCACACTCATAAGATGTCAGCTTTCTAGTTTTAATAAGAAGTTTCACTATATTTCCTGATTCAATCAGAGTACTACTGGCAGTGGGTAATATTAAAAATTAATAGAGACTTTATAGAGCATAAATGATTTTTTGCAATACTTTCTACATTTGGAGTGTGTACCCTAGCAAGATATTTACACTGTGCCACAGCAAGGGCCTAATTTTTAATGATGTGTGTGAACAACTGTGTGCCTAGTTTGCATATGCATGCAGATTAGGTATTTGTGAAATAAGTGGTATAATTGGACATTTGCACCTGCAAATATTTAATTTGTGCAAGCAACTAATGTAAATGCATGATAATATGGCAAAAATCAGGTCTTGATATGTTTGTTTTTAAGCATAATCTCTCTCTCTGTCTATATATATGGCTAAGAATCAAGTTGCAGAGCTTCTCCTGATAAATCGACTTCTCTACAGAACCAGTGTGTGACAACATTTCCCGAATTCAGGTTCATACTCCACACTAACAAAGGAACTGTGTGAACCCCCAAGCTCAGACCCTGTGTCTATTTCAGATTGCTGAATGTAGTATATAATTCCAATTGCCTCTTCTGTCGTCACACTATGCCTGTACTGTCTCAGATCTCCCAACTATTCCTCTCTGTAGCCACAAAAGAAAGGTCATTATTTTTAAAAACTGATCTGCAAATCTTTGCTTTCAGTGCTGATTGCATAAATTACTTGCAACATGTACTTCTGAAAATGGGGCTGGTGACTTCTCAGTTGTGTCTGTCTGAACTCCTAGTTCAGACCACTTTGTTAGGTGTTCAAATTTCGGCTGTGGTAGCATCATGTTAACTATTTTGAATTTCTAATGAACAAAATACGTGCAGATTCAAATCTGCAGATCTTTCATCAACCAGAACGTTCTCAGTAGTTACATGTGTTTACTACCTCAACCTGCTGGACACTGCAACTTGTCTGTATACTCGTACGCAAAAGAGCAAAGCCATAGAAACAGGTGGAAGCTCTGAGAATGAAGACCAAATTGATAGTAATCAGGGGAATGCATGTCAGAGAGAAAAACAGAACCCCTGTGTTACTAGGGTAACAGAGTCCATATGGAGATCAGCAAATAATATGTATAAACAGAGGATGGATTTTAGAGCACAACATATTGAGTGATCTGAGCAAATGACCAGTAAAGTCAAAAAGAGGATGGGCTGATGTAAGAGGCTAACTCGCTCACCCTGTTGGGCAGTTTAGCTCATCAATAAAGCTAGTAGTGTCACACTTGTTAACTGCTTGTGAGGACTAAACACATCCACAGGTATACCTCCTCACTAATAAAAATTGTCATCCTTAGCTAAAGGATGATGCTCAGGAAATGAACTACTAGATCTAATATTATCAGTAATAAAGGCCTAACTCATGTTTTTGCTAACTAAAAGCAGAAATCCCAGTCAAACTTCTTAGAACTGGATTGTAGCTAAGACTTACCTCCCATGTTAATGAGAGACGGCTCACGGCAACATTACTCAGTCCCATAATGATAGCAAAAAAGGAATTCAGATTTTTGTATTCTTTACAGCTGAAACACAAAGTTTTAAGTTGTATGCATCAGTCAGAGTGGAAGTACACACGACAACCTAAAGAAGGCTGACCCCAGCCATGCAGCATAAATTTGACTGGAGTCTGGCAGCCCTGGCCAGCAGGCCTGTGACACACCACTTTGCTGATGTGCGAGTAATTCACCACGCTCTGGAGGCTCCTTTCCCCTCCCTCTTAAAATGACCTCCTGCTTCTGCTTCACTGGGTGCCAGCTTCTGCAAGGTCATTAAAGGAGTCTTTGAAGTTCCTCCCCACCCGGAAGCACAGTCTTGAATCTGGGCCCAATTCAGTCCCAGAGAATACCAGTGGACGCAACTGGTTTACAACCCCATTCGCTGAAGAACTTGCTGACAGCTTCTGAACAGCTACTGAATGCTGAAAGCGATCCCTAAAAGATCTTCATTGCAGTTTACAGGGGCACTGAGTCTTTTTAAAGAGAAGACCAGCTGTCTAGAGATGCCTGTGTGTCAGTGACACCTCGATGTGTATGATTTCTAAATAGTACTTGTGTTTTCTGGAACTCTTTAGGTTGCTTCAAGCAACTGCCATTTGCTACCAGCATCATTAAAAGAGGTCCAGGGCAGCAGGAGCTCTAGGTCAGCCTTTATCCCTAATGCAAATGAGAATTTGTGTTACCAATTAGGAAAAACTGGAAAATGTGAGTACTATGGCAGATCCAATACACTGTATACAGGAGTAGACAAAATGGAGCTCTGACAGAAACAGCCCATACAACTGCTCAGCTGTGACTGCATCGCGTGGCTCATTGACTCAATGGGGAGGGAAGAGAGAATAAAGCCTCATAAATCTGTCTTGCTAGGTTCCTGCAAATTACTTGCTTTTTTTCACAACTAATTTCCAAAATCTGTTTTCAGAACCTCAGCCTCTGCTTCTTTTTCTGTTTACCAAGAAAAATTGCACAAGATTCAAGCTACATTCCTCATATGGGTTTTTTTATTCATTGCTTAAGCTCTTAGCTTCTCTGAGGTATCCTCAGCTCCAGATAAAATTAGTACGATCATCACATGCTACTGTCCGACTCCGTAATTGCCACATCACCTTATTGTTATTCTGTTCTTTCTGTCCCTCTGTTTCACCAGACTCAATGGATTGAGGGGGTGAGTCCTTTAGATCTGGGCCTCACTTGTGTCTGCACTGTGTGAACACTGAGCATATGAAAAAATCATCTCTCCCCATCTGATGGTCTGCCTGTTGGAGACTGCTGCACCCTTAGATCTTCTGGCAGAGCTGCTCATACAAATTCTCCCACATCAGATTAGGGCCAGTGAGCAAGGTTAGCGAAGATAAGCTGAAATGCTAAAGCTACCCCAACTTATTCAGACTAGAGCAGGTCAGGGAGTGCCTTGTTAGTGGATCTGAGGGGAAATAAGGATGAAAAGCAACCAGGGAAGGCTGTCAGTGATAACCTCTTCCCCAGCCACAACTAAATCCAGAAAGGAATGTATGTCCACAGCTTGCAACATTGAGAATAAATTGTGGCATGGTAAAAATAATTAGCACACATCAGTGGTGCTCAAACATAGTAGGCAGCTGCAAATGCATCTGCAATATGTAATTTGAATCTATCTTTTATTTTAAAAAGGGTAAGTTTGCTAAATATTCTGTTAAGCAAAGCAATTTTACTAAGTCCCTGTTAAAATCACTCTAGATATAAGGCTTTATACACCAAATATTCAGTAAACTCTACAGACTCTACACTGAATAGCTCAGTTCCAAATAGAGGAACACTGTAATGAGAAACAGTGCTGTGTGGCTCCACTGGCAACGGTGCATATATTCTGCCTGCAAAATGTCAGGAAGTGAATTATCCAAAGTACCACGGTGTGTTTGGAGCAGATGTCCCTCGACCTCCCATTAAGGTCTGTATTGGAACAAATTTCTCCTTAGTGTGAACGGTCAACACATATATAAACATGTGCTTTTGTCTCCAACACAAACATGGTTAAAATCTCTCTGTACTTACATGAGCATATTCATCTTGGTATTTTCTCTGTACACATGCACTCTCTTCAAAAATTTCTTAGAGGCTCCTTGGGCTTATAGCATACACTTGCGTATGGAAAGAATGATTCTCAAAAACTAAGTGAAAGTGTCTGAGTGTAGTGATACACAGGAAGGTTTCTAAATAGCCTGTGGGTATAACTGCAAAGCGGAAATATATACAGTGTTTGTGGATATCCACAAAGGTATGCACAAGTATTTCCTAGAAGACCTTTAATATTATGCGATTAATATGGGAAGAACTCACTTCAGGAAATGTAGTTCGCTTCTGCCCTTTGTTTCCAAATTTGATCTTACAATGGCTGGAGGAAAGAGGTGAACGTGGTAACCTCCACATCCTTTCCCAGCAAATGCAAAGGCAAAAACAGCTCCTGGAACTGAAAGCACACGTGCACAGCACTTGGAGCCAGTACTTGGCCTTGTGCTTGCCGACAAAGACAGGCCACACACATCACAGGGTGCACTGGGTGGCAGATACAAAGCGATGTGCTTCCTGCAACAGTGTGTCACAGAATTGAAACAGGGTTCTCAGTAACAGCTATCTTTGAAAATTGGGACGTGCAAGGCATCTTGTTACCACCAGTCATGCGAGATTAATCGTGCAGCACCGAGCTGCGCTGAACACTTTTCTAATCAGTCTAGTACTTCTAGGTAGGGTAAAGTTCTCATTAGGTCTCAAGGATCTTCACAAGCAAAACTTCCCCACAGATCTTGCTTCGAGGCCTGGGCCCCCATCTTTTGATCCAATTCCTCAGCTTTTTCTCCCCTCCAACTTGGGTGCGCAGTGTTTGTGTTACCGCATGCTATAGCACCTGTTACCATGGCAGCACTGCACCGAGGGCAGGAGCCTGGCAAAACTTCCCAGCGCCTTTCCAGCGGCTGCAATTAAACCTGCCTGCTCGCTTTGTACTTAGGAAAATCTTGTGCTTTGGCTTTCTCTGCATTTAGGAGACAAAGAGGACTCGGCAGAGCAGACCACTTTTAGCTGTTTATTTTTAGCATTGTAGTGATACCAGAAACATGGAAGTAAACAGGAGGTTGTCAAGCTGTTGTAAATAGCATAGGGCTAAACCCATGACACTGAGGAACCCACTGACTAGGGCGGCTTATTAAGGAGATATTTAACTGTAATTTTTAAGATACTTGATTTCAAGTGTTTATGGAAATTACTACTGTATCTTAATTTACCACATTTCAACATTTTCCCATTTCAAGCCTCTGAGCCCAGAGCAGCCCCCGACTCGTCTGTGAGCGGGTGCCAGTGCCCTCTCCTGGACACAGCCCGCCAGGCCCGCCGCTGGCTTCCCGATTTTGCTCTGAGGGGTGAGATAATGGAATATGCGGCACACGTATTTTTAGACGCTAAAGAGGTAAATTCTGTCCTCTGTTCTGAAAAGAAACCCGATCCTGCGTGCTAGATCTTGAAAATCGCCAGCTCTCTCCAACGGGAGGGCCCGAAGCCATTCCCAGAAGGAAGTCGGTACTCACAGAGCGGGGCCTTCCCGGAGCTGTGAGCAGTGCTGATGCACAGTTTCGGTGCGAGCACTGATTTCAGCTATGTGGAATTATGAACTGAGAGGAGGGAGACATCACAGCTGTACTGTAATCTCTTCCTTCACACAATTACATTAACAATGAAAAAAAAAAACCCCACGTTAAAATTCATAGTGTAACTGTAAGAACTGCTTTGTTCTGTAAGCCCCTTAGAGACCTCTATTCACAACACCCAAAGTCTTAGACAAACACTAAAAAAGGCAGCTCCTCACTATACCCCTCAGTGAACTGTTGGTTTAGACAACGAGTGACAGGTAATTAACGTAATACACCATGAACTGAAAAGGAAGGGAGAAGGTAAGAGCTATAAAAAAAAACCTGCAGCTATGCAGGGCAGGGGCATGCTCCTGCTCCCACTGATGCATCCATCCCTCAAATCCTGGTCCTTGACTTCAGTGGCAAAGAGCCAAGGCCTAAATCTTTAACAGGAAGGCTCCAAAGAGCTTCAGTTCTAATATGAATAAAAGAATAGTGCAATAATTTCCTGCTATCCAACCTCAGACCCAACAGTTACTAAGGGAAAAAGGACATTGATATCGTTGCATTTTAAACCAAAAGTATTAGAACATTATCAGAAGCAGACTGAAGGTAACATAAGCCTTATCACCTCTGTACTACATCTCTGTCATTCTCCCACTCAGCTTTCCCACTCAGGACCATTCTCAGAATAGTTTTCCTGAAGAGCACCAGAAACACTTCTGTTCTTGTGAAAATTTAGGATCATTTCTTTGTCATTATATATTAATTCACATATTAGTTTTTGCTAATGTGTGTAAGGATATATATGAAGGATTTGCCTAAAGAGCTGAAATATATTTGCTCACAAACTTGATGTGAAAACATAGCCCTAAGAGCTCAGAGATTTTTAGGAGTCAAGGATGAATGAAGAGTAGGACAGGAAAAAAGAAAAACACATAGTAACAAGCTTCTATACTGCATTATAAGGAAATGGACAGAATTACTGTATAGAGAACATTTTAACCTCCAATGTATAGCTTCCTGAAAACAAAAAAGGAAGATAACAATTTTACTATATTGAACTTAATTTCCAGCTCACAGGTGATTGTATACTTACTGGGCTGCTATCTTAATATACTTCTTTAATAGCTGCACACGCTTGCTGAGTTGAGAGCAAAGACAAATCTCAGTGACAACCCAGAACTGAATTTCATTAAATCTTCTTAAAAACAAGTCCAGATTTGCTGTGGTCTTTTTAAAATTGTGCCTTCCAAAAGTGTGATAGATCAGTTCCAGCTAGGAAAAAGAAAACAGTAGTTTTTTTTTGTTTGTTTTAAGAAATCTTGTATTTTGGACAGTGGAAAAAAGCTGATAATGACCAGGTAAATATTATCTACTTCCTACACTAGCCTGAAACTTGCTCTGCAGTTTGCATTTACCGTTGTACAGATGACAAGAATTTAGGTTGCAAATCCAATAATCAATAGCTGAGACATACTAAAAGCCTAACTGTAGATTATGCATAAATAGCTCAATATCTTGAACAAAACATACTAAAGTAATTCAATAAACAGCACAAGTTTGGGAGAAGTTTTATAAGCAAGATGAAAAAATAAATTAGAGGAACAACACCTCATACTTTCAAAACTTGTAGGTGGCTTTATTGTAGTATTTTTCAAAATCAAGATCAGAGAAAGTTTTGCAAATAGTGAATATACATACAATATACAACTAAACATTTTCTAACATATTCTAATCTGTTGGGTAGATAGATCTTCATACCTCATGCACACAGTTGAAGAGCTCCCAGTCATAAATTGTCATCTGATGAGCTAAGTCTTTGGAGCTCATCAGTTCAAACGTTCCTACTGTACCAGTAGATGGTCCCTCTTGTTCTGGTAATGGCACCTACAAATAGAAAAATATTTCAGAAATGCTAAATTACATGATTGGTGCTTTTCTGCCATAATGTTTCCATATTTTTTTTAGTGTGACCATTTCCCTAAGCCTGCTTCTCATACTAAAAGTGAAATTTGCTTTTAACCATAGGCTGGCATTAGGAAGTGAGCCTAAATCAGAATCCACTATGCACAGGATGCTCAGGGAAATTCTGAAAGCTCTTCAGAGGCACTGTAAGGAAATAAAACAGACTGTTCTCAGTGTGTTATTTTTAGCATTGTCCTAAAATTTGAAGCCAGAAATAAACGCTTTGATATGTGTTGTGTTCCCTAAAGTATGCCTATTTGTTTAGAAGCACAGGTCTGTTCACAAAGCTTTTGTTATTGATTTCCTCTTTCACATACACCAGTAACTAGGTCACAAAGCAAAAGCCAAATACTTTTGTAGATTACTGATTGTAATGAAGAGAATTATTACATCTGTTGCTTTTCAGAAATCGGCAGCGATTGCAAGATCTGTTCATTTATAAAATATGCCTTATACTTTCTCTTTGTCACTACCAGGATGCACTATTAGCCATTTGTGACTGCAAAACGCCTAGCTATACTAATGAAAATTATATACACACAGTCTTATGAGAAAGAATCCTTTATACCATTCAAGTATAAAATATTTTTGAAAGACATTTCCATACCACCCAATAAAAGAGATGTGATCTACAGTGTTGCACACAAGTAGATCTTATAATAAAGAGATTTAAAACGTGGCTTGAGATCAAGCTACATTTGAAGTAATCTGCTGTATATATTAAGGTCAAAGTGTTTGAACCAGCCTGGACTAAATACTAACAAACAACCCTCTTGCAAATTCAAATGCACTCTGAAATACCCTTTGGGAAAACATCAGTAAAGCTTCTCATGAACCCACATTTTAATTGTTTTCTTTCCAGGAGAGGGCAGTAGAGTTCACTCACAAGTTTCTTTCTCAATTTCTCATAGGGTCTTTGTTAGATAATTACAGAGCAAGGAATTGTCAACAGGCTCCTTTCTGAGTAGCAACTGAATAGAGTCTGCAAGATTAACAGACCATATTTACATACTGAAACATCAAAAATGAGCTTATTAAATGAATCCCCTTTTATAAAAGAATATTCTATTACCTGTAGAAAAAGGACTGACTGCATTAATACATCAAGTCACTTTCTCAATAATACACGGTATGTAGTAGCTTTATTTTTGTTTGAGTTCTTGCTTTGCACTCTCAGGAAAACTTGTATTTCAAATATCACTATAATACAAACTAATTAAAAATAATTAAACTAAACCACAGGCATTATTACCTTCAATGCTCCATCTACAATTTTTAAAATAGTGTATTTAAGCACGGTATTAGAAAAAAAAAATCATGACAGCCATCAATCTTATAACAGCCTGCAGATCCCTCTGACCTGGGATTTGCACAAACACAAAATTTCTTCCGTTAAGACAGTATGAATGAGAAGTATACTGGTTTTGTGTAGAAAACCCTAATTTGTGGAAATCTGTGGAAAAAAGACTTGTTCACAGACTGAAAGAGGGCTTTTTTCCCCTATTTGGAGACAAACACAACATAGCTGTTACCATAACAAGCACATATTTTCCAAGGCTAGGAAAGAAGTACTTAGATGTAAACTCATTGCATATTTGCAAATTCGTCTGACCCAGAACAATTTTCACATGGGAATTTCCAAGCGTAATGAGAATAAATGTATCCACATAAGCAGCAGCCAGGAACTGGAATGTGAAAGGATTAAACTGGGAGGGAGGTAAGGTTGTAACATTTTTCAATGTTATTTATATCTCTTTGAAAAAACGCATTTGATAAGGAGATGTGTTCTGTTGTGCAGTAATGAGAACCTCTTAAAAGGTGCTGAGTGTTCTTCCCTAATTCCTACAGAAGTCAGTCCAGTTGACAAAAACTAGCACGTAGCAGCCCTGTATCTCAGAGATCCCTGTAGCTTTTGGAGTACTTGACCCAAGGTAGATAGACAGCACAAGGGAAAAGGCACAGAAAGTCATGACAGTTTTCTGCTAAGGGTATGTCCATGCAGATGATGGAAAGCCATATAAAAAGTACCCAACATAGTTGTACTAATGCAACCCCACTTTAGAGTAGCATGCCCCATAAGGGTATCTCTTTGGCAGGATTACTAAAGCTGAAGGGAGCACCAGAATTTAATAAACTGAACAAGAGGTATCTCTGCATGGAACTACAGTAGGCTGTATGTGAATTCCCTGGTTATTAAACTGAAAGCAGCAGCAAAGCACAGATTTTACCATATCTATAAAAGAAATCAGGCATACGTACTAAGTGGCTTGTTAAAAGCATACAGGAGGCTGAAACAAGGCTAGGAGTAACAGAGTTCATGCTGACATGACTTGGCAATGACATTTGTTTTTAATGAAATAAAAGGAACAAAAAGTACAGTCAAATCAAACTCTATAAAAGCAGACCCCATGGAGATTGTTAGAATTACTGTATAAACTGTAAGTACTTATGAGCAATTTTACTTAAGAAAAAACAGACTTTCTAGCAGGAATATTTTCTGTGATTCTAGTTGGAATTATCTGAGATTTTGACATAGTGTTTTGTGGGGCTCAGAAAGAAAAGATTTTAAGTAATTTACTGTTGGAATCAAGTCTCCATAATGCTGTAATTGGTAACTTCTGTCTTCTATAATATATCCTTGTGGCCATGAGGAGATAATTCTGTCATCAGGATTTACTGCATGTCTTAGTGATAATATTCAGCTCTTCCTACATGCTCAGTGCAACACAGAGAATACTGGGATCAAGTTCTGTCAGGTGGATCAGATGGATTTCTGCTCTAGCTCAGGAAATGATGACATTAGCCTGTTTTAATTTCAAGGCTTGTCCCATAGCACTGTTACAAAAAACTTTGTTGTGAATATCTCCACTAGTTTTTACCTAAAGCATTGATAATGCAAAAAATACCAAGCATTCAAATTAACTAAGAGGTGAACTTTATGAGACCTGCATACATACATACCAGTGAATCGAACTGATCACGTGGGCAAGCAAACAGCCGTCCATTAACACTGAGAGTTGTAAACACTGAAACATCATGAGGTTTGAGCACAACTTTTTCTGTAAACATGAAACAGAAGACTGTTTATTAAATCTATGTAGAATTTACAGGAGGACTGACCCCAATAGCTGCACAGATCAGCATTACGGGAACAAATTTTGCACAGTAAACCCATGTCCACGATACAAAATAGATGACAACAAGGTCCTCTTTGTTGAAGAGATGTGACAACAAGCTCAGCCCAAGCCAGTCTCCTACAGAACTGGCATACAGAACTGGAATCCCAGCCCCTCGAACCACACAGGCAGGTGAAGAAGCCTGCACTGCCATCTCTAGGAACTACCCACAAAAGTTTAGCCATAATTAGGGACTCACGTCATTCTTCTCTGAGCTTTAAGAATATGGAGAGCTGTTCTTACTAGAAATTTCCTTGAAAGACAACTGCATGGGAAAGTGATGAAATGCAACTGTAATTCAAATCTCATTACAACAGTTCTAAAAGAGTGTCACATCACAGGTAAAGTAAAGATAATGAAGTAATTTGCAAAAATCTCTATCACGGGGAGAAAGATTTGGCTATCAGAAAATCTGACAATACAAAAATGCTGCAACTGCAAAAAGTAGAGCTGCCTGGTGTCAGTTCTCAGGAAGTAAACGTTTTTGGCAAGCATCACTGCTTGCAAAAATGCCTTCCAGTAGAGCTTTCATTAACTGTGTGTGCCCCATACTCAACTAAAGCACTTCAGCAACACTAATTCTTCAGCAGAATCCACCTTGCAGTCACTCTCCCATTTCCACAGCCTATAGTGGGGGACTGACTCCTGACCCTTTGCCAACGCTGCCCTCAGTGAGCTTGGTACTAAGATGTTCAGTAGTGGTTTACACAGACAAAGCTGTCAGAATGGTAGTGACCGCTACAGGAATATTAGCACTTCATCATTTTCTGATGTCACTGATTCATACATCTAACTTGACATTATCCATGCTTACCTCATATTCCTGTTGTTAAAAAGCTTGAATGTCCTACAGTGAAGGGAACTTGGGGTAGCTCTGCTGTGTAACATGCAGATACACAAGCATCTCCATTTTCCCTGTATGCCATGTGAGCTCCAGTCTGTGCCTGAAGTGGGGAAAGGACTTGCCTCTAAGCTGGCTTGTACTAGCTGAACATGCGCATGGATATAAAAGCCATGACTGAATTCATCTTGCTTTTGAATTCCACCTGACCTGCTGCTTCACTGTGAGATATATACTTAATACTGAAATACTTAAGATGATGCAAACACAGTACCTCCTCCTGAACTCATCTTTACTATGATGAGGCCTTCTCCAGAACCCAGCTTATCTGCTACTGCGCTGATCACTTCCTTCACGGATGAAGACACTGGTACACGGATTGTGGTATAAGTTTGGTCTATGCAGTACACTTTAAAAAGAACTGGAAAAAAAAAAAGATTGTGCTATGTATGCCACATGTAACAACCACAGAGATGTTACTGTACAAACTATTTTCTCTTCAGTAACCATTGTACACAAGTGAAAGAAATAAAGCAACAATAAATCATTATTACTGTTTTGATAACTCCCCCTTCCTCAGGTGTTCCACAATTTCTAGTATAGAAATCTTTGACTTCTCAGAGCTTTTAGTAAGCCATGAAGTACTAGTGTTTTAGTATTGTTATACTGTTTATGGATGACAATTTCATCTGGCACTTTGTCATGTCCCAGACATTATAGTATTTTAAATAAACAATTGTTTTCAAGAGTCAGGAAAACTGGCTGCAAACTCTCTTATTACAGGAAAGTACTTTTTATATTACAAAATAAATTTTAAAATAAAGTTCTGGTTACAATCAGAACTTCAATCAAACTGTGTTGCACCCATTTTTTTTTACATGCAAGTATGTAATTGCTGACTCAAGATTGTTTCAGACAGTGAAGAAAAATATCCTAACCTGAGTGCATAGTACGCATTAGCTCCCAGACTAATACATGAACTCAGGTCTCTGGCTGCCTAGAAATCAATATGATAGTACATTAGTGTGCAAAAAGAAAGGCAGCTCACAGTGGCATGAATTTAAGACAGAAGAAGTTAGCAAAATACCCCTTCGGCTCAGCTGTCAAGCCAAGCTAAGCAGCCCCTGGGGTTATAGCTGTCTGTGTTTTCAAGTTCAGTTTGCTGCCTGCCCTACGAGCAAGAAGGTGCAGCCATACGAAAGCAGCAGTTACTTCCTGCCCACACAAACAGGAGTAGTAGTACTTCCATAGCTGTATCAGCTATTTTGCTCTTTGTAGACCTAGAAGAAACACTGATAGGAACAATGGCAGCTGCACGCATGGCAAGATTTCTGCTGTTCATATACAGATACTTCCTGCTTTTGAAATGGCTCTTTCTGTGGTTTGCTTTATGCCAACGGCATTCTCAGATAAAAAACTTTGCATTTTGTTCCCTTATTTTCACCATTGTACAGTAGCAAGAGCTATCCTTTAACATCAAACACCTTGAAGCAGAGGTTATTTTCTGTGATGAAGATGCACCAAAACAACCATTGAGAGACTGGACCAGGCAGTTGCAAAGAAATCTGCAGATTTATGAATTTTAAAGAACATATATGTTTATTTACAATGACTAGATCCCATCAGCAGAGTTCAGGATTTTGTTGACATGGCAGTGCTTTTTCCTGCATGAAGTAAAGGACAAAATGAAAATCCACTACAACTGAAAATGATAGTCTGACACACTGCTGTAAATTTTACCTTGATTTCTTCTCATGGTGTCAAACTATAGCAATAGGGCAAGACAGCAGATTCTGTTTTCTAGGCTGTGCGCCACAGGGCAGAGATCCAGGGCATGATTATCTGCTCCACTCATATCTCACAAAGGAGCATTTCTGGTGAAACAGCTGTAAATTACCTCAAACTATGCAGAAGAGAAGGAGGCTCACACATGACCTTCAGCAACAAATATATATTGCACTGCCATCATCTGCTCTGTGCTGGTGCAGCCTCACCTAAAGTACTGCGTGCAGTTTTAGGTGCCACAATATAAGAAACACTTAAAACTATTAGAGACTGTCCAAAGGAGGATTATGAAGATGGTGAAGGGTCTAGAGGTGAAGACGTATGAGGAGTGGCTAAAGTTACTTGGTTTGTTCAGCCTAGAGGAGACTGAGGGAAGCTTCCTCATGAGGGGAGCAGAAGGGCAGGTGCTGATCTTTTCCTCCCTGGTGACCAGTGATAGGACTCAAAGCAACAGCATGCAGCAGGGAAGCTGCATCAGGGCAGGTTCAGGCTGGGTATTAAGAAGAGGTTCTTCACTTAGAAGGTTGTTGGGCACTGGAACAGGCTCCCCAGGGAAGCAGTCATGGCATCGAGCCTGACGGAGTGCAAGAAGTGTTTTGACAATGCTTTCAGACATATGGTCTAGTTTTTGGGTGGTTCTGTGTGGAGCCAGGAGTTGGACTTGATTATCCTTGTGGTTCCCTTCCAACTTAAGATATTCTATGATTCTGTGATACCTGCACGGACACTGTCCGTACTGGTTCTTACCTGTTTTGTTCATCCCCTGTTTTAAAGGTTGTTACATCTTCCTCTGAGGAAGCACAGTGTTTGGAAAAAACACTGGGAAAAAAACAGGAGTACTTCAAAACGATGGAAAATGTTGGGTTAGCAAAAACAAAGCTTGCTTCAGGCTAGGCTTCAAAACTGTTGGTAGTTTTGTTTATTTTTAGACCATTTGTTTTCAGAGAACTAACTTTACTACAAATCCCAGTGGCTCAAGAAAACTTTGCAGAGAAAGAACTCACCTTCATCACTGCCCCTGATAGGCTGGCGTTTCTGTGCTCTGTCATCACTTGTGTTAAACAGCTGCAGAAGAACTTTGTGCTGAAAATTAATCATCAGGATTCACATTATAGCAAGAACAAACATTATGGGTAGAACTGAATTACAACCGATCGATGGCAGAAAGAAGGGTAGCAATGCAAAATTTCACACAATTCTAAAATCTATTTCTCAATGTGTCATTTTAATATCTCCAAAATTACTAAAGAGAAGATTGTTTACAGGTTTGATGTGCTAAAGCTTTTACTTCAGAAAATGGGCAAATACATTCTTACCTTCTTTTGTGGTGCTTTAGGTTCTTCAGAACTATAAAAAGGTAAAACATAGAATATATCATTAGGTATTACCTGAAAGAGTTTGTTCACAAAACCACCTAAAGAACATAGACCACTTGTCAAACTACAACTACAATATCAACACATTTATCAAGGCTGGGAAAATACTAAGTCTGTGCAAGCATGAAACTAGCATCCAGTTTAGTTTCAATGGTGTATACACCATTTCTTATTCCTCCTGTCAATCCCTTTATGAGAGAGTTTGGTGTTTGCAAGAGCGATATGGAAAGAGAGGGTCACAGACATTCATCCAAACAAGCCTGCATGCAAACATTCAGTGACTGAGTGCCATTCACAAAACACAATTTTAATAGATATAAGCAATACATTTTCTTCATCTATTTACTGAGAAAAAGAAGAAAGGGCAAAAAGAAAAGAAGAAAAAATTGTGCTTACACTTGCTTTACAATTTTCTCTAGCTCTGGAAGTTGTTCCTTTAGGGCTGCAATCATTCTAGTATCATCTGATACAGATACATAAAATTCCTGTAAATGACACAGCATAGTCTGTAAATAACTATAAGGGTAAATGAGCAGTACTAAGGATAGAGGATTATGACATGACATCTGATAGTTTAATGATTATAAAGAATGCCAATCTGCATAGATGAAGACATGCTGGTCCCAACCCTCTATTACTGCTACTTGTTTATCTCCAGCTGATTTAAAGCATGAGTTACACATGCAGAAGGGAAGACTGATGAGAGGTGGAAGAGAGAAGTGTTTTCTTAAGCTTACTGCGCAACCACTGACTGCTTGTACAAATACTGCTTTTTCAGATTATCAAAGAGAAAAACAAGAAAATTCACAATTAATCTGCCACAATAGTGTTTTTTTTTACCCACTGCTGTTGTAGTCAAGTAATTTTGTTTAAAACTAGTCTATTATCACTATTATTGCTATTGTTAACTATGAAATTAATTTATTTGCTTTTTCTTGAAAAACAACAACACAACAAAACCCAACAGACTTGACCATACTTGCTACTACAAATCCATCTCCTATCTCATCTGTAACTTCTCTGAATGTACAATCTGAATGAATTTCTCTGAATGTTCAATCACAGCTTGGAATTCCTCTCCTCCAGCACTATCCTGGATCTTTTCCACTCTGGCTTCTATCCCACATTCCATTTTTCTCTGAGGTGTCTAGTGATTTCTTCTTACGCAAAACTTAGAACCACTGTACCATACACATTCTCCATGATGTAGAGCACTTGAAATATTTTTCTACTTAAAATCTTTTCCACAGTTACTTGGCAGATATCTTTCAGTACAATGATGCGACAGTTCCTTCATACCTCCAAAAAGGCCAATGCTGCTTCATCTTCTTGCAGTAAATCTCCATATAAAGCAGCCCACTGGAGAACCAGTCGAATGACTCGCCTTTTGTTGTTGAGGGCATAATCCATTTTCTCTTGCTCTGTACCCTGGGAAGGCTGGGCATGATAGGTGCCATGGTGTCAAGGAAAATGCTCAGTGGTTGAAAGTATCAAAACAAGTATGAATTCACAAACAACCGACTTCCAAAAAAACACTTTCAGGGCGTTCAAGCATAACTTCCCAATATATACTTTTGATTTCTGTCTGTTGCTAGCATAAAGATTTGTGAACCTCTCACGTTCATATTAAAAAGTAAAAAGACAGTGAAGTTACTATAGAGTATAGGAGTAATCGCAATTCTACCACAGAGGCAGTTGCTGTAGAGGAGCAGAACAGAAATGACACTTGGAACAACAGAGAATAGGATATTCCTCTTTGTTCTTTGGAAACAGTGGCAGAAAAAGAAAAATGACTACTTGTGTTTATAAACAATTCCAGTCTTCTGTTTGTGAGGAAGGCTACTGGAATGAACCACCACTCTTACTGCTTTTATTTACAGAAGCTACTGTAAGCCAAGGTGAACCTCAGTCCCATTATGGTAGGAGAATCTGAAAGATTACAGTCTAAACTGGCTGCACAGACATGGGATGAAAATGGAATGAATAACAAATTCTATAGTAGCTTCATTTTATATATGAGGAAATCAAAAGATTCCTCTCTATCAAATATAGCATATTTGCGAGGCAATACTTTGTGACAGTTATTTTGTAATGAACTATGAGAAGAAGTGAGAAACATTTCATTAACCTTTTTCATGAAGAAGCATCAACGTTACAAAATATGCAGATAGAAAAAAAGTACATTTTATTCAAAGGAAAGAAACAAGAAACAAGAAAAAAGTACAGGTACAAATGAACTGCAAGCATGCCCTGTTTCTACAAGCACTTCTAAGTATACAGCATCTCAGTCGTCTAACTAAAGCTATAATTTTAAAAGCTCTGGTCACTTACAGATCTCTGCTGACATCTCTATTAAATCAGTGAAAAAGCAGACTGAAGAGCTGAACGTGGACTTTGGACTCTGTTCTCAGATAAGGCGAGGAAGGTACAAAAGATTCAGTTATAACTCAGTTATATTAGTTTACTGCACTTAGTCTTTCAGTGTTGCTTTGTTTTTATAGACAAAGAGAACTACTACTACTACAAAGAGAACAGAAAAGGTGTTTATAACCTAGGGCTTTCTTCTGAACTCTGAATTACGTTCTGTAAGCAAAGGCATTAGCAAGTTTTTGTTTGTTTGTTTGGTCGTCTTTTTTTTCTTTTGGTGTAGTTTTAAATATAATTCAATACTATTTTCCTCTCAAGGTCTCTATTTCCAATCACTCTTACAGTAATCATGCTGACTTAGAATGAAAAAGTGCTGCTGAGGAAATCTGCTGCTCTTAGAAAGTCCATAACGGGCAATAAACTGAGTTAATTTCAGCTGTTAACTATGCAAAAATGAAGAAGAATCCACAGCAGAAATGGCATATGACAGTTTGTGTACCTCTTCACAGAGGTTAACAATGCATATTTAAACCATTTCCCAATAAACTGACGACTGAGTGTGAAGTAAGCACAGAATGAGTGCAACCACTTCAACTGTTCTTCCTGGGTACCAAAATTCTGATCCTGGATTACCATGAATAATAACATTCCCAAGTATATGGAAACAACTCATATTTTAATACTGGCAATCTTTCATGCACAGAGAAGTCCAGCATCCTTTCAAGCTGCACTTTCAGTTGCTCGAACAAAATATTTTAAAATATTAATTAGAAATCAAAATGATCTAAAATACATATTTTAAGCTTCTCATTTAGAATTATAAAATCTCTCTTTTTTCTTTTTTTCCTAACAAATATTAACTCACTTTATACAAATAAAATGTTATGGGAAAAAAGTATCTATTAACTCACGCTTTTCAAATGATCCTCCTGCCCAAAATCCTTGCACAGATCAGGCAGGCTAACAGGGTTACTGGGGCACTCACTTGACTGACAAACTTAGAAATCTGCATTTTAATTTCATTCAGAAAGGTTTCAAATGACTAGGGAACTAAACATGTCAGTACATTTATGGAAGTAAGTAAGTCAAAGGGTCGTATGAAATAAATAATATATTGTAAGCTCTGTGCTCCAGTGTCTCAGGGAGCAAGTTTAATATTCCACTGAGTCATTTTTCTCATGTCATTTTTACATTTCAAACACTGCAATTATTTCATGTATTTTTACTTTCTTATTAACTGACTCACCGCAGGCACTGGTAAATTTTCTGTATTTCTACTGCTCATTTATATTAATTGCTCTTTTATTAACATTATCACAGGGAAAGTCAATGAAGGGTTCTCCCATTTTTATGGGGCCTAGAGGATGCAGATTCACTGTGGATGGTAATCAGAAGTAAAATATCATGTGTTCTTGCAATAAGTGTCAGATAATTGTAAAATATTTATCAACACCAACACGGTTAGAGTTCAATATATATATATTTCTAATTCTGTCTAACATATGCTAGGAAATGGAATCAGTTCTGAAGTCTGCTCTTTGCAGCATGGGAACATTTACCTAGATTGGGAGCTGTGTGAAATCAGCACCCATTACTACAGTGGAATGCAAGCTATCTGGCTAGCATGATGGTAAGTAACGTTCACAAAACATTCATAAGGAAACAAGCTAAAGAACTATTGTCCACAGAGAGCTAAAGAAGAGTTTATAAATTGAAAGCATTTAGACAGTAGCCCTTTAAAGATGAAAACCTATACACATGCTCACGGACTTGCAATATCCCATGAGTACTATCCTAAAGGGCACTTTTGGACATGTTACTCTATATCAAGTTTTATTTGGGGATTTATCCTGCCTCCCTCTGACAAACTGTAGCTCTGAGAATTTGTCCATTTCTATCTTTGTGAAGTAGAGAGAGAAACAAGGGTCTTGGACTAACAGATAAGATGTGTGCCTGTTATGTGACCCAGAACAGGGGAGCATGTCCTTTGCTTTCGTATTAAAAAAATAAAAAAGTATGTGATTCTTTAATATTGCAGGGTTAATATGCTTTAATGATAAAATAGAGGTGTGTCAAGGGACAGCATGGCATAAGTAATGAGTCCTGAGCAACAAATAATGTTATTTAACCAAAATAGTGCACACGTCCATTCCTTTCAGCCTTAAAGAACATACAGATGACCAAACACTGCTGTAAAGGAAGAGAAAAAAACAAATAATTTATACCCTGTACTATGCTTGAAGGCACTACAGTGGTCTAGCTCTACTCATACCTGCATGCTGCCAGCTAAAATAGGATCCTAAGTGGGTGTAAGAAAACAGACTTTTATTGATTCAAAATTGGGAGCTGGAGCAAAAACAGTGTCTCTGACTGAATCACCTTTCTTATTTTTCTTTTACCATTTTAATTTCCTCACTGAGCATAACTAATCTGTCCTTAGTCTCACAGCACCACCAAGCATTTTTGTACAGTGATTTTGCTCAAAAAAGATGAGCTTTGTTAGCAACCTTTCAACTCTAACAATAAATTTCAATGGTACAATCAACAGAGCACAGTTTGATTTTCCATATTCAGAATGGACCAAATAAACAGTAATTCAGTTCTAGGAAAAGCTGACACTAAAGCAGTGGGATACCAGTTCCTTCCAGCCCTCCTCCTCCTCTCTGAAAAGGAATTAGCGTGATGCCTGCCATGACCCACTTAAGTAGTATATTGGTCTTAGCCTCTCTGGAATAGGTTTTATAATCTATGCATACACATAAGCGACACTATCACTTTTATCTTCAGAAAAGCTTTTCCTCTATAAACAATGAGGTACAATTTACTTATGCATCTGATTTTCCCAGTTATTGGATATCAGAGGTACACTATTATAACAAAGGACAGACAAGCCTGAGTCTCTAATGTACTGATTGAATAATATGATCTAGATAAATCTGAGAAAAAAAGAAAGTGCTGTCCTTTCTTTCCTCCTCTTAAAGCTGTCAGCAACAGCATTTCATAACAATTTTGATATCTAAAACTATGTGGTTTTGGAAAATGTGTTTGTTGCAGGTGTACGAACAATTTTCTGTAGACCAGTTTTGTGGGTCCAAAGGTTTTCAAAAACAATTACTGTCCTTGCTAGGAGTAACACAAATAGATTCTTAAGCTTGCCAGACAAGGACACGATGCTCTATTTTGTGGTTTCAAGGTGTTAGCTTTCCCAGATGTCACTCGCCCTGCTGAGCTTCAAGAAAAGCACACTTTCACATCAATCTGATTCTAAAAAAATAAATAGGGAATTGAAGTTACACCTCTTGTCAGAAATCTATAAAACAGAAAACATCATATGTTTATTTAATGCTCCCAATCACTTGATTCCATCAAGTCACTACACACGAGGGAAACTTTTTGGTCCCCCACAGCTCCCAGAACTAAATGACCTGCCAGTAGTTGACTGATGGACATTTCACACACGCCTTCTACAAAACATGCAGACAGTATGAGAATCACCTCCAACTCTTGATGTTATCCAACTGTAAGTTTTTTTATTTTTTTCCCTCCTAGGTATTCAGATGCAATTCAAGTTTCTTGCAGTTTGTTAAAATTTCCTATAGACTATTATTATTATTGTTTGTAGGTGTATTATGACAGTTCCTAGGAACTACTTACTCATTGTTCTCCTAGTTCATGCACCCTTCTTCTTGAAGCAGTTTGCAACTTGTAATCTATAACATGGACCATTGAAATCACCAAAACATAGTGATCTTAGCTAAAATCTAGATGCTATGGTTCAGCAAAAATCAAAAAAAGACAGAAAAGACACAGGAGGGGTAGTCCAAATTTTTATGTAATTTCACTTATAAAATTATAGAATGGTTTGGGTTGGAAGGGACCTTAAAGATCATCTGGTTCCAATCCCTCTGCCATGGGCAGGAGACCTTCCACTAGACCAGGTTGCTCAAAGCCCTGTCCAACCTGGCCTTGAACACCTATCTGGTGAAGGGACAGTAGGTTTCTTTTCCCAGGAAAGATACTATTATCATGCTCCAGGACTGCATCTCACAAGGGGTTTGCACTATCCATTTCATAGTTGTTGAGCTAGGGACTGGCTGTTAGTCGGACATTGAGAACCCACCCACAAGGCACAGCCTCCATGAAATAAGATTTAGTTCTTCAGAGAGAAAAGCTTCCATCCTATCACTGTTAGGGAAAGTCATAAAAGGGACACAACTTTTTCATTACAGAAGGATATTGTGCCATCAAGGCTGGGCAGAGCTGACTATTTGGCATAAAAACACAGTGCATCATAATAAAATCATTTAAAGCAGAATCTGTGAAAAGAGAAGAAAGAAAACAAGAAATTAAGCCACAGCAAACATTTTGGGGACCACAAGGATGAGGCTTCTTTCAGCTAAAAGATCTTATTAGCCCTCTGCAGATAATAAAGGAGTCTTTTTGCACTTTGTTTGTATGTATTAAGTATGAAAATGTGAATGAACAAATATGAGCTGAAATATTAACCTTTTATTCTTGTCTACATAGATTTTATTGCACTTATGTTAAGAAACAGCCTGTGCTGGAAAATTTGGCACAGCTAACAAAATAACAAAAAAAAAACAACACTTCTGTACAAAAGTGAAATATTTGGGTATATTTCTTCTCTACAAATGTAGAGATCTTAGCATAAGAAGTATCAGGCCTGCCACGCCTGAGTACCTAAGAATTGCTGCTGCAGCTTTAGGGAACTGCAATATTAAGCAGCACATTTAGTATGTACTATGTAGGAGAAAGCAAACAATTTAATTCTTTGCTGATTTCCTAACAATGAGCAGAAGACCTAATAAATTTAAATTAATGGTCAGATTTCTGTTTTTATTTTGATTTAAAAGTATCACTGCTGCTACATTAAAATGTATATGGACAAAATGATTGGTAGTACTTGTATTTTATCTGACAACAGGGAAAGCTCTTTTTACACTTAATGTGATGTGTATTAGTGCTAGTGTAAATCCCAGGTTTGCCTTATCTTTGTACTTGTGACAACAAGAAGGATTTATAAAGCCTGGCTGCAGAGGCCAGTATAAACTTTATTTTACTTTTAAACTATGCAAGTCTTACATGGAACCACTGAGAAACAATAAACACTATACTCTGGGGTATCGATATTACAGTGCAACTTTTGAGAAAAGAGAAATATAAAAACGCTGTAAGTAAGTGATGTGAGAGAAAATATGGTGATATAACAGTTAACCTAATATTACATCACTGCTTCACTGTAATTCACGTTTGAGAATATCTCTAAGTTGACAAAGCACCAACATAATGGTGGGACTTTTTATTTAGATAATATATGATCAGGGGCTAAGTTTGAAAGGATTTCAAAAACAATTCAATTTAGAAACATATATAATATATTCATAATATGAATAGTGAACTTGCCATTATATACTTGCAGGTTTAAAGAACAACATTCTGCTTGTAATCCTAACAATTAGGCACCTATGAAAAGGTTGATTTTTATTCTTAAAGTGATTAATACACACAGTGTAAAAGGATTTCTGTAATCTTTCAATTCTTTCACCATTTATGGCCTACTATCCAATACTCTGAGGTCAGTAACAAATTAGTTGTGGATCATTTAGGAACACCTTAGAATATATACTTGTTAGACATCTGTAATGTCAAAAAACTTGCTAAAGCAATATCCTGTAGCTTAACGTACAAGTCTCTGCATCACTTTATCATAAGTAGGAGGATTTTTTTTGTGCCTAAATCTCTTTTTTTCTAAATTAGAGTACTTAGTGACAGTAAAACAGTAAATATCTATATCCTTAGATGTAAATTGGTTGTTCTCCTTACACAAATGAAAAGCAGTCTATTAAGTGCAGCTGCAGCAACCCGCATTCTTGGGACTTAGCCCAGAGTGCACGTACTCTTTTGATTAAGAAGTCTTCTTTCCCTGCACATGGGAAAGTTATCACAAATTAGTAATCTAAATGCAATGTGATATGGATATGAACATTTGGGAAAACATATCCTAGCATAACGCAATGGCTAGAGGAATCAAGCTAGTTCACAGTATTAAGTGACAACCAAAACAGTAAGTATGAGTACCATTATCATCTGGCGGTTAATGCATGCTCTTTTCTGGCATTATGGTTGTGCCTATTTAAAGTTCTGACTAGTGGTCTGGCACCTTTTGAGATTCTGCTGTTCTACTCTGAACCAGAAGTATGAATACAACAGAGCAAGCGAGGAGGACTGGATTGTTGTCTCTAGTCCTAGATTTTGTATGTTTTCTTAAGGATGGATGGCTCTACTTCTGGGAAAAACTACCACCAGATGTTTTTCAAAACAACATGTTGCAGTGTATCCACAGCTTGCTGTATATGCAGTAATAGTAACGACACAGCTTTTGTCATGTACCTGTTGCTTCATTTAAAGTTGCTTCAAGGCGCATAGTTTCTAGAAAGTGCTCTAAAATTTTTTCTGGGGTTCCTGACATCACAATATACCTGAGGGAGGGAAAGGAGCAGTTAGCGTCTCATAGGCAAAATGACAAATCAAGAAAAAACTGCATACCAGTGAGAAGACAAGGAGTACTAAATGCAAATACCTACTTGCACCAGAATCTCTGTGTGTCTTAGGATGAAACCACTCACAATCTTTGTTACCCCCTGTGAAATGTATTGCAATAACACTCTCCACCCTACCCAGGGAGTGTGAGATGACAGACAGCCCCCTCCCTGTACAAGTACTCCATCACCACAGTTACACTGCAATCAACAGAGCTGCACTGGTGTAAACCTAGGGAAGTGCAATCAGAAATGCTCCACTGAGAATGAATACCTCAGTAATGATAGCAGTTCATAGTCATTAGAGGGTCTTAATAGGCTTACTCTGAGCATGAAATGAGAACTAGTGTGTATCATTGTCAGAGCAAGGAAACAATTTCCTCCAGCAACACTGATAGGGGTTGGTCTGAGAAGATGGGAACAGATAATGAAATACCACACTGTACCTTCAAATTTGTGTAATGCCTTAGATAGCTGAGGTAAGTAAGCTTTTGCAAGCGGATAAACTTACTATTGTACCATTTCCAGGATTAAATTAAAAGGTGAGAGAAGTAATGCAGTAGTTAGGTTACTCTGCCTAATGCAAGAACACTGGCAACATTTTAGGTACCAGCAGAATATCACAGGATATTGCTACACTTGTCCTGCCATCTTTTTTTTTCTTTCCTTGCGGATTGGATTTTTCTTTTTTAATCTTTCCCTCCATTCTTCCAATCTTTGCATTTTTTCTTCTTTTTTTTGGAATCCGACTGATAAAGTATGGAACTTTAAAAAAAAAGAAAAAGGAAAAAAAAGAAAGAAAGAAAGAAAAACCCCCGAGAAGTGAAGATACTCTGCTCCTGCTGAGAAATAAGTGGTGGAGCTGAGCTCCTGGGAGCTCCTCCTCACTTTGAGCGCTGACCGTCACAGTTCTTTTACCTGCCAACCCCTTTGGAAGAACTGTATTGATGTCCCAAGAACACAAACACTTGTTAAGCCAGTGCACATTCTCGCAGAGATACTAACCAAGTATCTAAGTGAGTGAAGCAGAGAAATCACAGGTTGCTGTACTCTGAATATGAAAGTGAAAATGAACAGTGGAGCGACTTGCAGGGCTGCTGAATTTATCCTGCATGAGTGTGATCACCCATAAAGAGAGAAGTTAGATCATGGGAATGAGAACTTCAGAGATAGTTCTTCGAAGCAAAACTGTCACTGTTTGAAAGCATGGCTCAGGGAGCTGTGTCTCCCCAGGAGAGAAAGCAGTAGAATCCAAATCACAGCTCAGAGGATCTGCTCCTAAAGTGAAGTTTTCCCCAAGATTAAGAAGAAGAAAATGAGCTTCTTGGTTGACTCGATGTCTTGGGGAAACAACTCTGGGATGCAGAACATTTCTCTAGTTCAAATACTATGTACCTGCTTCGGGAGCAAATCCCAAAGGGCAGCTCATCTGTAGCGGTATCAGAGATGTGAGCTACCTATTTAAGAGCAAAGCAGCAAGCCTTTAAGAAGAGGTCCCTGTTAAGTCTCTCTTTTGGGCCCAATGACTTTCAAAAAGTACTGAGCACTCGACCAACACATTCTAGTAAACACATTCTGGAAATTCGAATAGACCAGTAATTTGATTTGTAGTCTTGACCATAAATGCAGCCACTTACTTTTATCTATTAATAAAAGAAACAAAAGAAATGTCATCTTTAAAACCAGTGAACTCACTCTGAAGATGTTAAATAAAAAGATGCTGCCAACACACTGCTAAGAAAGACTGCCAAAAAGCAGCCAGTGAACGTTCAAAGTAGCTTCCTCTTCTGTGTAGCTTGCGTCTGTTCGTCATAGTTACCAGCGAAAGTTCCCTTACTGGCACACTGATAGTACACAAAAGCTGACCAAACATGTAAAACATTTACAGAAAGCAGATTCTGAGCTATACCTGCAAAAATTCCTGGAACATAAGTTTTAAAATAACCAGGGACCATAACTGCCTCTAGCTACTTTTCATCAAATTCTGAACAAGAAAATGTTAAATAATAGAAATAATGCTGGTGCAAAGAGTTTCCAAGGAAGGTGGTGTTTAGAACATGTTTAAATAAAACTTTGACTTTTGAAAGTATGAAAAATTCATCAGACCAAATAAAACGGATTTAAATCTATGAAAGAGTCACTGTGCGTACCAGCTGCTGATGCAAATCTACTGACTGCAGTCAAGTTTCCCTCGTTTAGACAGGAAAAAATTGCTGTAAGAGTATATCATTTCCTAGGAACATAGTTTATTTTTCCAATAGATCAAGTGGAAGATGAAATGGCAGTTTCTAAAATGTGTGAAATGTGTAAAATACAAGCAATGGTTTGTTTAACCATTCACAGATCTTTACAAATATTTATACTCAATTATAAAGATAAAATATGTATGTGAAATCCCAGCTCAGATAAAAACTGTACCCAAAATATCTCATAGTAAATTTGCTCTTTTTTTGAGAAAAAGTAAGATGCAGGGTGAAGGATTCAAAACTTCTTTGTGCTTATTCTGTTGAAGTTGCTCGAGCGTTGCTAAAGAAAATGATTATGTGACAGGAAATTGTGCATCCATTTGTAAATAACACATTTACAAAGCCTTTAGGGGTTTTACCAACATTTGGAATTATAATAGCCTCACTCCACTCTTATCACAGTAGCATCCAAACAGAATTGTACTTTTCCCCTTTCAGTAAGAAAGTAAAGAAAATATAAAGAATATTGTTATTACAGTGCAAACCTCTTCTGTAAGATAAGCTGTGCAATTTTCATTGCATGAAATCTTCATTTTGTATATAAATTGTACCTAGCAAACTCTTCTTAGAATCCAGAGTTTAAAATCCAGAATGAAAATATCTATGCTTAACAATAAAACAATGTATTTTCCTCATGTCTTTTACACAGTAGCTCTGCTTAATATGGTTTCAGCATTCTCCACGTGCAGTCTATTTAGAAGTTATTACATGAGATAAGTATTTACAGTGAGATCTTTACAGAATTATTGTGAAAAGTCATAGAACTAGTGTGCTGCTGGAAATGGATATATTATCCACCGTGGGGCATGTGACTGGCTGATGATTAATAAAAAGAACATTTTATATACTCTGCACTTTTCCACAGAAAGGGGGAATATGCTATTGTTTGGATAATAATCCCATAAGAAAAAGTTAATCATTGTCTGACGTGCACTATTGAATCAAAACATACTTGTGCTGAGGCTGTGAATTTCCTTGATTAGAAACTCTATTTCCTGCTGGGATCTTCTCCAACACCAAGACATCTTGGTCGTGTTCTTTGAGCCTTACAGTGTTTGCTTCCACATCCTGCAAGACAAGTTACTTTTAAGAAAGTAATTGCACTGATTTGGCTAATTAGTTACTCTGAAAAAATGCATGACTCTCAAACACAAAGACTCTGTGGATGGTTCTTCTCCCCTGTGTTTATCCAACTTTATTTGCTTTTTGAATAGGCATAACCCAGAGGGAAGCATTGGCATTGAGGGAAAGGCAGAGAATCATTGGAGAGACTGGAGCAAGAACCATGAGAAAAACTTCTGGATACACCAAAGGAAATTTGCCAAAAGAGAGAGTGCCTCCAGAATTTTCCACGTGTAATATATTTTTTACCCCTAGTTTCATATGAACATTATTGTGCATAATTTTAACTTAAAAAAAAAAAAAAAAGAAAATCATACTTAGACCAGTAAACTGTCAGAGTACTGCTTTCTTTTCATTTTCTACTACCAGATCATACTAGAAAAAGAAAATAAAAGAACTAAATATAACATGTATTTAAATAACACAGATGAAAATCAGTAAGACCACAGACTTCCATCTTCTTTGAAGTATTAACCAGAGCTAAATCAGTTGGAGTCTCTATAGCCAATGCTAATGGCAACCTAGTTCCCATGTGAACAGTAAACATAATCATATCGCTTTTTTCTAGCACAGTACTCCGGAGTTACCAGGCATGTATACTTTTCAATACAGGGTAATACTGTTTTTGACTTCCTATACTATGAATGATCACAAAACAGCTTGTATTTGGATGCAGGTTTCAGTTATAGAATTACAGTTGAACATTGGAACACATCTGCCCTAACATTAATAACTGGGAATTAATAATTAATTAATAAAATTAAGCTGGGAATATCTTTGTAGAGCCCTCTGATAAAGATATCTGTGTATTTAACTGTACCTTATTAAATTTGCCACTTGATTTTGCCTTGAACCTATTGAGTTTAAGGCACCTGACACTGATTTATCTAGGAGAACAAGAGATCTTGTTTTATTCAATATTTGGATGAGAGATCACCTAGAAATCCTAGACAGTACCAGGACAAACAGAGCGCTTGGCAAATTCTAGACCACAGGAATGTGAGAGACAAAAGATTACATTTGGTCACATTTTCATGGCTAAGCTAGGAACAGAAAAAGAGGAGAAGTGATTATACTTTACTTGACCTTCTAGACTGTCATATCCCTGTTCTGCAATTAGGGACACTTCAAATATGGTTATTAATATATCTATACAAATAAGACAAGACTCTAGAAAGATTTGGAAGTTCTGACATCATACTGTCAAGGTGGCCCTTCCCACGCTTACCCTAAGGATTCTGTTGAAATCCTCCTTGTCTACTCTCAAGAAGTGGCAGTTGTCTTCACGCAGAACAATAGATGCAGCTCTAGGAGCATCATTCACAAGTGCTAGCTTGCCAAAATCATCTCCTTCATGTAGAGTACATACCACACCCTGCACAGAGCAAAACATTTACATGCAGAAACCCATCATTACTGCGAATTCTATTGAAAGTCCTTGTACAAACACCGGACTTCACAATCAAATACCAAAACAAATCTATTTGGCAGGAAATCAAAAGCCAAAATAATGACTAGGAAACAATACTTGATAGCTGGTTATTACTATTACTAAAGAAAGGCAAGAATAGAAAAGAATTGGCTTGTTCTCTAAAATTACATTCAGCACGAAGGACTCTTCTAGCCCTGCTGAAGAAAGTTGTTGAGTTATTCTCTTTTTTTTTTAAAGAGGCCCTGAAAAATAACATCAAGCTTGCAGAACGTAATACTTCATCTTCAGCTGACGTAAACCAGCAGAGCTCCATTTACTTGAATTTATAGTAACAGAGAATCTGGCCCACCCTGTGGCGTGAAATCCACTAGTCCCTATGCTAGATTTTGGTGGAATGCTTGATGTTCAGAACAGAGGATTCTTATTCATTGAATGAGAAATCAGTAGGGAAACAGGGATTTTTAAAGACTCAATGGATTGCTACGTTAGACATGCTTTTCAGTATATAACTTTACTAAAAGTTAGAGGTGCCATAAATTTGGAAGGTGTCCATTCAACCCAAGAACCACTAGTCACAGAGCATCACTTGTCAGATGTGCCTAATACCTGTGATAAATATTAGTTGTACAAATATTTGGGAAGATGGTGGTAAAAGGTACAGGACAAAAACCCCCATGAGACGCAAGCCTGTCAGTTCACCGAATTCCAGCAAATGGCTTTGTCCTAAAGATACTGCTGTAACTGTGTTGAATTACATTTAGAAAGTGTGTAATATATACCAAAATTATACAGCATTCAACTAGAAGTACAATAATTGAAACCACTGGATCATTTCTTAATAAAATTACATTCAATTTGTTTCCTCAGACAAAGCAATTCTGCTCTAAATTAAACGGTATTCCTTCAAAGTTTTTCCTTACAATTTCAATAATAAGGATCATATAAAAAGAATTCTGAAAAAATTACCTTGCCATAAATGACTACGTTTACTGATCCCTTCAGGATAATGTACCAAGAAGTACCTTCTTCTCCCTGATTAAATACTACAAAAGAGAAAAAAGATTTTATGGTGAGAATATAGTTATTCAAAACATAAATGGGCCAGATCCTGCACTCAATAAAATTCAAGGTAACTCTATTGCAGTTGTATTAATGACTGCCATGAAAAAGGTCATACTATGATTTTAAAAGTAATTGCCTTCCGATTTTAGGGGAAAAAAATCCATGTAGTAATTATTTTATAACACTGATGTGAAAATTGCTTTTATTTTCCACATCAATTGCAACAACGACTTTATCGATACACGTCAGGTTATCAGTTTCTAATCAGCACACATATTTGGATCCCACTAAAAGTAGTGTTCTAACTATTCCGTAGCAGCTGTGAAATTGATATTGTTAAATATAAATAAATGCCTTGCTAAAACTTATCAGCATAAATAGATCTGAGGAATCTAACATTTTAAGTCAGTAAGATGGCTTTTTAATACAAGGATAATAATAAAATACCTTTTGCATAAAGATTGGTCCAAATCAAAATGCCATATACAAACACATCCAAATCATACGTGATGCATAAATCCAAACAAGAATATAGACTTAATTTTGCTACTGCTCCTGCAATTAGCAACAGGCGAAATTAACACCTACTACCCAGTTTTTGAACGCTGACTGCCAGTCAAATTTGAAGAGTGCATTTAAGTTTTGCTCTTGTCATTTAAACATTAAGAATTTAATGCTTATGCCACAGATAAGAAAGATGATCTGACAGGACTCCTTTTACTTACAGACCGTTCCTGCTTTGGGATGTGACTCAAAAATGAGGACACCTGCTAATTCTCGCTTTACCTTAAAATAGAGAGAGAGAAATTACAGTCTTTATAAGTATTTTATCCTTCCTTATTACATATAACCCAGCCACTCCTTTTCTTCCTGCTGCATTGTTCAGCACTCATTCAGAATCACACAGCCAGACGGTCTACTTCACTCAGTGTCCTATTCCCTACCAATTGGCTTCACTTAACATGAGCTCTACATTTACTCTCTCCAAATAGCTCAGGCAAGGGCATCCTTAAGATACAGTTCTCCACATCTTTTTTCATATACATACAAGCGAAACCATCATAAACAATTAACATGATGGAAAATTTCAAACGGTAATAACTAATTTATTACAGAAGATTGCTATCATCAGTTACCCTATGGGGCTCTGTGGTACTGCTGCTCTTCCCTCAGAAATCAGTACCCTTCTCCTTACTGACTTAAATTTGGCAACTTCTGCTGTGTCAGGCTGCAAGGCACAGCTGTATGGACCTGCTAAGACCTCTCTCTGCCTGACAGCTTCTCAGACAAAATGTCCAGCTCACTACTTCTTTCAGGAACTGGAGAAAGTGACATTGCACTTGATGTCAACCTGTTCTTCTTCGGGTTTGTACTACTCTGGTGTGACTAACTCCTATGACTGACGGGGCGCTTATCTCTAGTGAGACAGCTGCTGTTTAAAACCACTTTTTCCTCACAGTAAACACTGTTGGCATTGTTTTCACAAAGTGAGAGCAGCACTGCAAAGCTCATATTATCCTGGGATTTTCTGTGTGCCTTATGTCTCTCTTCACACAACCACAGGTCTGCATGGACTTTGAGGCCAATTTCCAGGCAGAAGGATTCTTTTTTTCAGAGAATCTCAGCTGGTGATAATCAGAAGGACTACTATGTAACTTAAAAGTGCAAAATACAGATAAAAAATATGCTCCAACGTCTTATTAGCATTAGCGTTTTCGTGCTGTTCTCCTAGATGTTTAAATTGAGAACAGCTGTACTTCTAGATGAATAACCTTTAGGCCATGAAGAAAAAATTGGGGAGGAACCCTCAAATTCTGGACACAATCCAGATGACAGTATCACCTGAGATGGATAGACAAATTCAGGCTCTGATATCCTAAAGGCATGTACCAAACCTTTGCCTGGGCACCAAGTGTAAACATCCCTTACCAGCCACCTCTCCCCAAACTCTTTCCTGACAGACAGTGCAGAGCATTCCCTGTTTGTTTGCAGTCTGGCAAAGAAGAGGGATTTAAAGAGGTGCTTGGACATTCTTTATTAGTACACTGACCGGTGAACACACCCACAGACCTGTTGTTTCCATAACTATTAGTCCACCAAACTCTTTTACAACCTCTGTCTGGAAGCAAAGAGGCTTTGACAAGGTCAGGAGGTATGCCACCATTAGCACTGTTCTATACATTGTAGAGGGCTTTCATATCCCATATGCATCCTCAGGTATCTTCTCCATTGTTTCAGTCACTTGCCTCTGCAGTGAATGAATCCTCTTGATGAAGCCAAGAATTTGGTTTGGTTTTAACACTGTATTATATAATTGTTTTTCATTCATACATTAAGTTCATAGGCTTCCCTAGCAGGGATTAGTTCACCACCATGCAACTTGACTTTTATCTATTTTACTTCCTGCTGCCTGTAGCTTATCTAGAAAAGTTTTTACTTTAGGAATTATGCCTTGATTAAAATTAATAAACATTCCGTTTGCTTTCAAGTTGATTGACCATTAATCTTCTGGTTCATAGGAGCAATGTTGTCTATTGCTTCTCTGAAGAATCCCTCTAAGCTAGGAGTGATTTCTGTCCTCTGCTTCTGTTCATGACACACATAATACGCTGACATTTCCAAATTCTTAATAAAAACACGGAGTGAACTGCACTTCTTGCATTTCTTCAAAATGCCAATTATTTCTTGCAGCTCGTATCATTTACCGTATTTCTATATGTTGCTTGTTGTAGATTCTAAGCTCAAATCTGAATTTCTTCTGAGCAGGAAATAAGATGTTTAAGATTTTTTTTTCTCTGCATTATGTCTGTATTATTGAAAGTCTTCTCCACTGTCAGTACCTGTCTATCTTAGGTAGTTTCTTTTGTTTGATTTAAAATGTGTCATTTCTGGCTCTCAGAGAAATCTTTCTTTAAATACCTTTTCTTCCACCTACCAAATATGCTAAAGGATTTTGTCTGGCTGTTCCCTCTTAGTTCAGTTACCCACTTTGGACGTATAATCTGTTTGAAAAACATTGCTCAGATGTTATATTTTTGCAGAGTACTATCTTTTTGTAATGCAGTTCCATAATTAGCTGCATCTGTCCAAGTTAGCTGCAAATTATTAAAATCATCAAGAGCTTCCAAAGAAGCTATTATAAAAAATAAATCTATTTTTTGACTGTCTTCCTTCTTCTGAAAGCACCCATATCTTGCTGTTACCAAGAGCTGTTTAGCTCATTTCAGTTGCCTATACAGTGTGTCACTGCTGGTGAGACTTCAAACAGTTGCATTCTCTCCTCCAGATATTTTCTCCATGTAATTTATTCCTGGTTCACTGCATTGCCCTTGCTTATTCAGAGGGAATGCACATGAGGAGGTTTTCCTTCAATCTAGGACCAAGCTCCAATAGCCAGCACTGCACAGTACACCTTTCTTCACTATGTAATTCCTCTTCCTAACTGGTTCAAGCCAAGACTTCTAAACATTCAGAAATCAGACATCTCTTCTGCTGAAGCTCACTCAGAAGCACTACAGTCCCAGGTGTGAGGTCAGATACCATTCAACTTAATTTAAACTCAGATATGGCCCAAGACAGAGGCACCTGTGACAAGCAAGTCAGTTATGGACTGTGCAGAAACACACAGAGATTCCTTTAGCTGATACACGAAGGACAATCTTTACAGCACTTGGGTGATCCTCACAGGTGGGAATGACTTCTTTGCATAGAAAGTATAAATGGGAAGGATTGTATGAGATCCAATTCTAATCACCAAATGTCACAATTCACCCTCCCTTTTGGCAATCAGTTATATGTTTAAAAAAACTTACTGTGGTAGAAAGATGAGATAAGGCTTTAATGTGAAGAAGTTCTTCATATATAATTTCTAAATCATCTATAGTTCTCTGGCCAGGCCTATAGGTAGAAAATTAAAAGAACAGAAAAATGCAATAAATGTCCAAAGTAATAGCTTCAGAGAAGTACAAAACAACCCATACTACTCTTGTACTGTCTACTGAATAGGTCAGTTATATTTTTTAGGCACAAAATAATTGTATGCTGAATATGACTCAATTAAACCATGTCTTTTGCAGAAGGAGAAAAAGTAAATCAAGGAAAACAGTATTACATTAAGTCAAGAAAGGAAAAGGAACTAGTTTGGACATTTTTACACCTTCACAATGGACAGATTTTTGCCCCAGCCAGCAAGTTTAAATTAAAAAAGACATTGAGTTTTAACACTGCTGCCCAGACTGGTGTAGAGCAACACTATGAAAAGGCCATGCAGAGTCCAGAGCCACCTTAGTGGGTGCACCTCCAGCACTCTGCGCTGCAGGGGTGCGGGCACACCCTAGCCAGCTCTAAGCAGCTTGTACGTCCTAGCCAGCTCTAAACCAAATCTAACTGGTGGCAGCACAATGCTGAGCACCAGTTCTACCAAGCACAAGTCTCCTGAAGCACAAGTCCTGCAGAAACAGGGCTGTTGAACCTCACCGAAGCACTGCTCAGTGATCCTGACCATGGCCTGCTCCTCACCAGGGCTTGCAATGCACCCACTTCTGTCACAAGCACACAGTATGCACAGGGCTACAGAAAATAACGCAGATCCTAAGCACCTTTACTTCATTCACACTGGTTACAGGGACAAAGGACAGTTCTGGCTGGAGGACTGAAACACACACAGGATGGAAGCCCTATGAAACCACCTGAATGACACTGAGCAGCAGCCATGGCAACCACCTTACAGAGATCCCGGTTAGACAGCTTGCCTGATGAAATCAGGTGTTCTATATGTAAAACTGTCAGATAAATCAGAAATGATACATAAAGATCTGTTCCACAAGGACTCCTGAGCCATGGGTGGGACCTTACTTTTTTTCACATGCAGCACTAATTAGTCGTAGAAGATGGACAATAGCAGTGGTTTGTAAAGTAGCATTTAATTTCTGTTGAACAAATTCCAAAAGGAAGCAGTGCATCTTGGAGGACACTATGATTGCCACAGAGTTAATGCTGAGTGCTGCTGTTTAGCCACATGGGTAAGTAAGAACCACTCACTATTCCAACTCCTCTCACTGAAAAATACGAGATGCTGCCAGGAATAAAAAGCATGCATCAATGAAGGGATAATCCTCCTACAGGACAACAAGAAATGAGGCTGTTACTGTGTTTTAAATAATTGTGTTTCTGCAGCATCTATACACTGGCAAATTTTCTGATTGCTAAAAAAATGGCACAAATGCTCTAAGGACTACAGTGTGTCAGAGATGCCTTGGAAGATCTAATGACTAGTACTCATGAGAAGGATTTGTTAAGAGTTTTTGAAGAACTTTTAATCTCTTCCTGCATATAGCACTACAGTTTTTTTGCCTGATCCCCTTTGGTTCAACAGTCTGTCTAAATCATGTGCGAGATAGAGGGAGTAACCAGCTCCAGGAGTAACAGAGCTCTTGCTCTGTTGTATTTCACCTGTTTGCAAAAGAAGTTTGACGGAGACTTCTTTTGGATGAAAGAAATACTGAAGAAGTCCTAGAAAATATAAGGACAACTGACCTCTTCTCTGCCAAGCAAGCTGTATTTTTCATCTGTTCTTCATTTACCAGTGACATGCACTTATTATTACCCAGATGAAAGACCAATTTATAACAAAAATGCCTTGGATGAAATTCAAGTTATCCTTTTTTTCCATACAGAATGGAATAAACTATTTGGGGAGAAACAAACTGAGTTGGTACTGCTATGCCCTCTAGTGACTCAAATTACTCTTTTCTATTTCTAAATCTGTTGAAATTACAAGGCTGCCACTCCTAGTGATTTATGGGGGGCAGTAGAAGCTTAATTAAGTACAGAATAAAGATAAGCCAGTACCATCTACCTTTCCCTGGAGATTTAAGAACCACAAGGTAAAGATTTTAATAAAAAGTACTCCCCACAGGAAATAACAACATTAATTTTATTGCACCCTTGCAAAGCCTGCATATCTTGGAAAACAGATAAGGTAGTGTATCAAATTAACAAATTCCTACAAGAAATTAACATATGAAAGGATGATGTCTAACTAGATCAGATCTCTGCCAAGACAAAAGGGTGCACTCTTTTTTCAGTATGTCCATTTGTCTCCTGTGTTAGCACACTGGGAGGACTGACAATCTACAGTGGATGTACCCAGTCTTTACTTCTGCTTCTGCAGATGTCACGTGGAGAGATATTAGGCATCACTGCTTCTATAAAACCTGTGTGGTGACCCACTGATGTTGATTTGTAGGATCCTGCTGTGTAAAGACCTAGTTTCTGCAGGGGACTTATTCTAACAGCAATAGCTGGTTATAGACAGGATAATAAATGGCATAGGTATAGAGAACGAGGCTACACATTAATGGATAGGAAAACTCAGGTGGTATTAAGTGATCAATAAAAACTGCTCAGTGTTTGGAGAATTTATCAAGGTCAGAAACATTGAGCTTCTCTGTGACTAGGATGTTGACAATAACATAGCACTTCACCACTGATAAACCATGTACATACAAACAATATAATTAACCAGAAAATTCTGAGTTGGTAAGAACAAGTGAAAAGATCAGAGGCCCCATAACACTGTGATTGTATGTCAAATAAGCATCTTTCCAGAGTACAAGTTTTGCCTACAAGTACTACAAAGAATACAGAGGAGACAAGAAAAATTTTACCCAGTATCTGCATCTGAGTGTGGAAGCGAATGCATGTTCACTTACTCGAGTATGGAAGCTGATTCCATAATCTTTGTACTTGAATCTTATGGATTAACTCCATAAATACCACTTAACACAAATAATACCTGCAAATATCAGTGAACTGATATGTGGAGAGATAATCTGTATTTCCTGTCCCAGGAATAATGCTTAATTCATTAAACGTCATCAGTAGGAATCCCCACCAAGGACTATGGAACTAAATACAGTCTATGGGAAAATCTAGTATGGTTCTGACTACTGACAGCCAGGTGGAACATGATATATAAATAAAAACAATAAAGAAAATATAGTTTGCTTAATTTTTACAGTACCTTCAAGAAGTTATAGATTAATAGCAGTAATTAAATTGTTGTTTTATTATATATATGTTTTGTGCTGTTTACTAAGTTTAGATGTTTAGATCTCCCTAGCATCCTGTCTAGCTTACTTCTGCAAGTGACGCTAAAATTTATTTAGTGATCATATATGGAATCAAACCCTCTTTGCGCTGATAATAAAATTTGCTGAGCACAATTACCAAGAATGTATGACACAAACTTATTGTTTCAGTCATACTGTTAACTTACTGTACACTGGAGTATTAAAACAGAATACAATCCATTGGAGTTACATACCATTTCCTAATGAACATCATCCTCTCTTTAAAGACTTCTGTTATCATTGCGTCCAACTTTGTACATCCTATTCCATTAGGGTTAACCATCAAGTTAGCTATATCTGAACACTATTCAAATCAGCTAAAAATAACTAAAAATATATTTTCAGTATGTATTTTCACACTGAAGGACTGAAAAGTTTGTAAGGAAGAGATGTATTAATTCCACAACATTTTTTGCCAGGGACTTGCTCAAGGTCTGTACCTGTGCTCCAGGCATTATAGGGAGCAGAGAGCTGTGTTTGCCACTTCGCAAAAGGCTATTTTCATATTCATAGTGTATGTGTTTCCAAAAAAAACCCTAACCAACCAAAGAAAAAAAACCAATAGCAACAAGAGCCTGCCAAAAATTCCCTGAGCTCTATTCTGTTTTTTAAACTATAGAACATTCTTTCACAGTTTGACAGTTAAAATGCTGCAGTTAATGTAATAAACAGAGAATTTTTTAAGTTGGCTGTCAAAACAAGTGACACTTTTTGCTAGAGATTTTCAGATTTTGAACAATAGAAAGTACCTTTCAAAGCAACAGCTTCATTATACAATCAAATTCTCAAAGTAATCTTCTCATCAAAGAATATTGTCTTATTTCTTTCACGGTAATTATCGAAGTTCTGTAACCTCTCCGGAAATGGTGACTATTGTAAAATGCAGCTGTGTTGGTTTGAAAATTGTGGGTCCTGTGCAGGTCAGCTACAGCCGGTGTTTCTAAAGCCCTGACAATTCCTTGAACTTTTGGCTGCTGTAATGGTGTCTAGTCAAAACTAGCAGGGCTTTGAGGATTCAGAGATTTCAATAGCTTTGATACACCTCAGCACAGACTGGATTTTCAACTAACAGGATCATAACATATGTAAACTGAATACTAGAACAGTAGTTAATATGGTGCCTGACAGTACAAACTTGCTTCCATGAGCAAAGGGCAGCAAAAATAAGCACTTTCAGGGACAGGGATAGGGAAAGATGTCAGATGGCTGTCAGTCTTGAGAAAACCTCATTCCCCTCACTATATTGCATGAAAAATCTCCTATGAATATTCTTTCAGGTGTTGCTGTGCAAGTGACGACACAGGGGGAAAAGCGATACTTTTCACAGCACCATGCCAACCTTTCAACTCTGCAAGGAGCATGGATGATAATCAACACTGATCTTGCCAGCATAAACTTACACTGGCTGCTCTGAAAGTCATGATGGAAAGAGAATGTAGCAAGCTGCTGAAAAAAATTATGACCTAAGGGAGCAATTCCATAAGAACCAACCTGCTCAGTCAGCCTGAGGCAAAGGAGAGAGTTCAGAGCTGCAGGGTCACAGCACACAAGGTGCTATTCACAGTCTCCTAATGACTGGCATCTGCTCATGCCTGTAAGAAGCCCTCTTTCACTCCTCAGTGGAAAAGGCAGTGGACATCTTTGAGAGGAGACAATGTTGTGCTTCCCAGACACCATAAAGGTTTATGGGGGCACCATACTCCCAGACTGGTTTGTCTATGCATTTTGTGTGAAGGGAGTGTTCCTTTTGATTGTCCTTGACTAGACAACTACCAAACAGAGGAAAGAGAAGCTATCCTTTAAAAAGTGTTGCTGCACAGCAGTGAGATCTATTTTTATGAGCACAAATATCTGACTGTACTTTTTGAAATTCAGTGCTTTCATTGAGTTCTTGGAAAGGTGTCGTCTAACTTGTATTCACAGGGTAAGTCAGGTCAATGTGCAAATATGCTTATGATCTAAACAGATAACACTGGGAGAAGAATGGAGCAGGGAAAGAATACAGATAGAAACAGAACATGAACAAGCATGTGCGTTAAGTCGATTCAAGACATTTTTAGTATAAAAATATTCTCACATGGTAGCCAGGGCCCGAGCCTACCCCATAATAAAGACAAACTTTGTCAATGGCCTCAAGAAGGAGTAGGATCCAGCTTTGTGTACTACTTACCTTTCTTGAACTGACCCTTACAAGTAAACCGTTAGTGAGGGTGACCTTGAGTAATTCTCAGTGCACTTAATTAGCAGTAAAGTATGTCTTCAGTGGCCCCTAAACACTACCTGCATAATAAGGAGGCTGCTTTCAATTGAGGATCAAACAGAGTTTATATTGGTTGCTTTGAAGTCACTATAAAGCTGCCTGTAGAAAAGGGCTTTAGCAGAGTTTTCAGTGTGACCAGAATGTATTGCTGAAACGATGGTTAGCCAACCAATAAGTGAGAGGACATAATATGATAGGTACGAAAAGGTTAGGCAGACATCCTCTGCAGCCTATGTATAGAAAGCATTTTTTTTTTCTTAAAATACTATTTTATAACAATAAGGATAGATAAATAAATCTACCAAGCCACATTTCACACCTTGCTAGTAAACTATGGCACGGGAAGACCAGTCTCTCTCAATTCAATAAAGTTCTACCAAAGATGAGTCTAATTAAGGGCTGCCATTTATGACTGTAATTGAAAGGTACCTGCTATGCTGTCAGCCCTACCACTCCACTCATTTGCAATAACCAAAAGCAGTGTAGTTAATTGAACGGCATGCCAGCACTGTAAGCGTTAATGGAATCTGCACCTTACTTTTAGGGATACTCTGAAATGAAATAAAAACTCATAATGCTGCATTTTCCACAAGGTATGATAGCATTCATAGCCTTTGATGACTATTCTGAATACACAGTTCAATTTATAAACACGAATAAGGACCAGAAATTATTTAATACTGACTTACAAACTTTGGAGTTTGAGCAAACTGGCACCGAAATGAAAAAAATGGCTAAAGGATGCCTGAAAATATATATAGCTTCCCCATGTTCCCATGCAACAAAAAAGGCCTGTGCGTAATATTAATTCATTAATCTGCTTACGGTTTTCTGAGAATCATCCTCATATGAGCATCTGGCCCAATCTGAGACAGGAAAAGCATAGTGTCCTGCAGCTCCTCATCACACTCCTTTTTCTCTTCCTCAGTTGGCAAAGGGGCATCTTCACGCTCATCATCCAAAAATCGGTAAAATAAGTATTTGTCCTGAAAGTAGTGTTCCTGATCCACTGAAAAAACAGAACATATCAAACACTAATCTCTCCTCATTCAAATTAAAATTGTAGAAATCTGCATAGCATTATACGTTGCAGATGGATTAATAAAGAAGAGAAAGAAAACAGAAGAACTGCAAAAATATAAATCACGCTCATTTCTCAGGCATGTCCAAATTATATAACTTAGAGGACACACTTAAATTGTGTACCACAAATACTTTCCAAAAGACTTCAATTTATGTGCAGTGTGGGTGTGCATATATGTGTGTGCGTGTATGTTTTCTTTTCTAGATCTGCTTCTGTTCTTATTGTTTCAAATCATTTTATTTAAGCAACTGGGAAAATAGTTATAACATGAATTTCTAAGATGTGTTCTCTGACATGACCACCTTACCATACCTGTTTCAGACAGGGCTGAAAGGTAACAGATCAAGAAGCATCTAAACTCCTTTTCACGTTCCAGAAATGTCATCATCAACATATAATTCCAAAGCCAAGTTCATTGACTTATATCTTTGAGGAAGAACTTAATGGACAGTCTTCCAAGATAAGACTTCTAAAGAGAGGCTATGACAACAGAAGACAAACTCTTAATCTTCCAAGCAAGCCAGAGAGGTGTGTTGAGCTGGATGTCGCGATGCAGTTGCAGCAACATGACCTTGAGAATTCAAGACAGTATTTGTCAGGAATTAAAGCTACAGCCCTGAGGGAACGGAAGTGGTGGAAACAATCTGTCTTCTCAGGGTGGAAATTTCTCCCTGGGACATGGGAAGCACAACAGACAATGACTGGAAGTGTACTGTGACAGGGCTGCTGTTCTGAACTTCATAAAACTGTACATGCAAAACTTCAGATATGAATATTGGTATAGAAAGCTGCCCTTTTGAGGGCTATAACATCTCATTACCCAGTAAATCCTGTGAAGTGGAAACTGAGGTGACGTAAAACACAGTCAGAAAACTAACATAAAATCCCAGATCTCTCCACTGGGATATTTGGAGTACTGATTTTGGGAACCACTCAAAAAACAGTGAATTTCATTCCAAAATTATGAATCTGAACAAAAAGAAATGCTCACAAACACTTCCAAATCTTTCACTTGCAAATCTTTGACTTGAAGATCAGTTTTGTGTATAGAAATACATGTTGTTTTTGGTTTAAGTGCTATCCAGCTTTTGCAATATAATCACAAACCAGTGCACTAATACATCTAATTACAGTTGCTACCACAATATTGCAATTTCATTTATTTTTCAATATTTTCATAAGTTATAAAGGTATATTGGTAGCAAGATTCAGTTAAGACTGTCTACATGTTGCACTTGCACTTATAAAGATGCTGATCTGTAGCTTTTCCTTTGGACTCATTAACCCCTTTTTTTTTTTTTTTTCCAAGAAAGAGATCTACAGAGGTAATGATGGGACACATTGCCCATGTTTTAGTCAAGGCTCTGATTTTTTTTTTTTTAAACTTACCGTGGTTAAGAACACCTTCTTCCAGCAATACTTGCCACATGCCAACAGCCTGGCTTCGGGAATGGACGCAAGGACTTTGCTGCATCATCCAGTCAACTAATTCTGTCCCCACACAGCACTGCCTGAAGGACAAATAAATAGACAGAAATGAAAAGGGAGGTAGCCAAGAGAGAGATCACATACACTATCTGCCAAGAACAGGGATATCTTAAACTCTTAGATCTTGTTATAGAAAAGACAATGTCACCAACTATGCATATATACTTCAAATACTAGTGAAGGTGTTCAGTTTTGTGAGAATCTGCTCAGCTAACAACAGGTGGTTTGGGAAATGCAATGTTCAGAAGGTCAGAGTGAGCCTGTGCCAGCTGGTACAAGATCTGTAGCACTGGTGTAACAGCATTCAACCCAAATTTCAGAGGAAACCTCCCCTGTATACAATGGGAGTTTTTCAGCATTCTGCATGAAACTTATCATCTAACACTGGTCTAACAGCTTTGCCAGTGAGAACAGCCCCTACAGGAAGAGTGAGTATTTTGAGGGTGTTCCTTGATTTGTAACCAAACTGTGGCTAGACTGGATCTGGGGACAGTGGTTTGTAGGTCTACAGTGTTTCTGAGGCTCTCTCTTGCTAGGTACTGGTCACCTTGCAGCTCCTGACTGACCCAGAGGTAAAGAGCAGCAGGCCTCAAGTTCTGGAGAATGCCCAAAGGTGTTGGTGGGAGAAGCCCATTGGTCACTACATAAAATTCTGTCATAATACTTCCTAACAAAGCAGAACAGAAGCAAATGAGCAATGCGATCAAAAACTTACAAATCTAACTGATGACATCTGTAACTGACAAATCTGTAGCTGAACAGAGAAGCTGGCTAGTCCTTCTAGACAGGCTCTCATGGCTCTGCAGTTCATGCATTATTTTCAGAGACTAAGGAAGTAGATATTACTGATGAAATGTAGCTTAAATAATGCTCTTCCAATTAAAATCCCATTTCGATGACAAAACTTTTCCTCACCTGGATACAATTTAATTTTTGGCATTCCATATTTAAAAAAAAAAAAAAAACAAGGATAGAACTGTAGGCATTTCCCAGTTATGCATAAGACAAAATGGTGCAGTTAGCTGGACCAGCATTGGTCTTCATATATTGTACATGCTCTTTAATTGTTCTAAAACAACGAGCCATGCCATGTCATGATAGATCAGCTCACAAACTTCAAATACCTTGAATCACATTAAATGTATTTTGGACTGTAATATGGAAAATCAATGCACTTATCCCCAAAGTAGATCAACAACATAATGATTTACTATTCAGAAAAAGACACTCAGAGGTTTTAAACCAATTTTTATTTAAATATTCACCAAATAATGCATTGGGTATTCGATTAAACATTAGACACTAAAACAAATTGATTGTTTCTTAAGGCAACAGGAGATAGATCCTAACTCCCTGAAGTCAGATTCCTATTCTGCAAGTGCCATTGTTATCTCACTTCAGCATGACAGTGCTGCCACCAGCAGGAAGATAAGAAAGCCTGGCAATACACTGAAAAAAGTAATTTTGAATAGAGCAGAACATCTACATAAGGAATGTTTCTCACTAGGTGAATTTTCAAAATTCCACACTGAGCAACACTACTGTAGCAATCTGTACAGTCATGTAATATAATTAATGAGATTTCCTATTATCTCTTACTAATATACGAAGAGAACAGAATCTACATTTTAACTTGATATTGCACGGAATATCCCAGCTAACTATGTTATTAACTTTAGAAGAGTTTTTGTATGTGAATGCTCTGTTCACAATCATGGACTCAATTTCCAGTCAAATTACTTCAGTAAGGATTTACCAGGGCCATTAAAGACCTCATAACACCCAGACTCAAATAGCATCACAGGATAATTTCAGACCTTTTGAGACCTGCAAGCATGGTAAGGCATAAATCACAAATCAGATGATGGCAGGCATAAAAATTCAGAGACCTCTATACAATCAGCTCACACACCTGTACGTCTTCAGATGATATTTACGATCTCTTATCATGTGAGGGGCTCGGGACAGAATTGCATTCCGCAAAATCTTTCCAGCTCTGAGGATCTTTTCTGAAGGAACCTTGGTGATCATGGAGAAAAAAAGGGACCAAGACACACAGATTTTAAACTTTCCACAGTCTCTGTACTGCCTTCTGCAAAACAAAGCACAAGTTCTCTTCTCCCTAAATTAAAAAAAAATTCTTGCATGGATGCTTACTTATTCAGAGCAATGCAAAATATTGTGGATTTTAAATCTCACATACATATCACATCTAGAAAACACCATGCCAACTGATATGCATCGCACTGCTGGAAATGAGTTACTTCCATTTATCTCACAGCCTGGCTCTATGGCACACCTATGTCCTATTACCTGTGTAATGGTTTTAGTAGGACGATGTGGGATGTGAGGTTCAATAAGAGGTGTCTGAAAAATAAAATGAAATTAAATACATTTTAAAGGTTGAGAAGTAAAGTAAAATAAAAGCAGAAAAAAAGAAAAACCCACAAACAACAACAAAAACAAACAAAATAAACACCTGAACAAAAAAGCTGTAAAAACAAAGTATGCAAGTCCAAGCCGTGTCCAGGGGATGCAAGTAGAAAAAGCTCTCTGAGGACATCCTAAAGACAAACGTGGCTTTTAATGTTTGGCAAATTAAAACAATGACATGACCTGTGAATATGAATAAATAAATGCATGTTAAGCTTTCCAAAGTACTAATGAAGTGCTCAGTGCCAACCATCACACCAGATCTGAGGCTGTCTGGGCACCCCTTCTGCTTGCTGCTCTCGAATCCCCGTGGGCACACCAGCATTGCTCAACAGGCAGCTGCCTCTACCAGCAGTCCTCCTGCCACAGAACTTCTTACCTCCTCTTCTGGAATAACACGCAAACAGGAACAATGAAAAGGCTCTGCTCTCAGTACCTGTCTTTCCTAAACTCTCAACACCTAGCTGGCAACACTTCCACAGCCGCTCACCAGAGCCTTCTGAAATACAAGAGCACACAGGCCACTTGCAGACACCTGGGCAAGGACTTTCACAAAGGGGCCGGTGAAAGAAAAATAACAGTAAAAGCAGGTGACTTGGGTCAGGTCAGGTGAACCACTGGCTGCATACTGCTGGGCTGCCAGCTACTGGTCTCCTTAAACCGGGCATGTTTGTTAACTCCCACCGGATTTTAATGCTGTAACAAAGCACTCGTGGTAATCAGATAGGGCTAGAGCTACGAACGCAGCAGAAGACTACAGGTCAGCCAGGAAGGGGAGGATGAGGGAAGCACATCACAGAAATCAGTAAGATAACTGTAATGGAGAGGCCTGTATATGGAAAACTATGCAAATGGTTTTTCATTTCTACTCAGGCCTTACAAGAAGTGTCTCAAAAGGCAGATCAATACAATTAAAGTAGGACTCTGGTTTTTCTCTTTAAACATCTAAACATTTTTTCAAAGACTCAGTTAAGTTATAAACACTTCTGTTACCAGAAGGGAGGAGGAACATCCCTTGATATTTGTTGGTTTCTGAACTCCTGTGAAGCATACTTTGGACAGTTTACATTTGCAGTTAAAGCACACTAAAATAGCAAGAATCTGTTGTAAAATGCCTCTAATGCAAACAAAACTATCAAATAAAAATTTTAAACAAGAATATAAATAAAGGATCAAGTCAGAGATATCACTTTGAGCATTAAGAATTTTTGCATCCATTTTCTTTCCAAAAGGATTTCAAATTCTCATCAATTTCAATGAGACTGAAGGTAAATATATGCTTAAGAGGTTGGTTAAACTGGCATGAAAGTCAAGATGAAAATTATTTTAAAACTCTATATTCTTAAAATGAATCAACAAAGCACAATATACTCAATCTAGCTTCCAGATTTCAATTCCAGTTAGAAATATACTTCAAAGGAGAGATAAAACATGTAACATAAAGATACAAAACTTTTTAATAGCAATAGACTAGTGAAAATGAATACACATTTTTATTCCAAAATGCATAAAACTAATAGTTGAATAAATTGAAAATGGATGAAGATTTGTCAGTAAACCTCCAATCCTAACTGAAACAGAATATAAGAGAATATTTAGAAGAAATCTGATTCAACCTGAAAGTACAGGGAAAAAAATCCAGATGAAAGTTAAGTCACAACACAAGAAAGTGCAGTAAGAAGAGCTGTTCTTCTACATTTGATTCTGACCAACACAGTAGGACCAACTGCGAAAGCAGAAGGTGTCTTGGGTGAAGGTGATCTCATGAAATGATCCCTTGTCAGAACCTCACAGAAGGAAGTAAGAACATCAAAGTAGAAACAATACACTAGGAAGAAAAAATGCCATGAAAATGGAATACTAATAGCTAGATTTCTTGAATGGGTCATGAGGAAGCAAGAATAAGCTAAAAGGAGTTAAAAAGTTACAAAACATACTCCACTAGTACATTAACAGTAAACAAAAACACGGAAAAGTGTTGATCTACTACTCAACAGAAGGACATCTGTTGACAGATAATTCAAAAAGGCCAGGAGTCAATTTATTTTTTGTGTCAACGTTTACTGAAAAGATCAGTGACAGAGATGGCTAGCAGCAGAGTTAAAGGATTAAAATCTCAGCCTGAAAAAAAAAAAAAGGCATGAGAAAATTTATGTAAATAAGGTATTTTCAGATCAGCTGGGTTTATAGAATTTCATGCAGGAAAACTGAAGAGTCTGAAAAAATTTAAAGACAGCTGAGGACATCTCAGAACCATATGCAGTCATCTCTGAGAAATCCTAGGAACTAAGCAGCAGAAGAAAAATGGAAAAAGGAAGAGCTGAAACATTAAAGACATGTCAGCTTAACTTGTCTTCCCAGAAAAACAGTCAATTTGTAAGCACCTGGAAAAGAACAGGGAGGTGAATAACAAGTGACATATTAATCAAGAACAAATCATGCTGAACTGATCCAATTTCCTTCCACGACCAGGTAGCAACACTGATGGATTAGGAAGAACCAGTAGATTTCTAACTCTTTACACGACTTCTGGCACTGGCTCATATAATAGCCCCTTGCACAAAGGTGATTAAATTTTTACAAAATAGGTGCAAAGCCAGTTGGAAAAACACATTTTGAAAGTAATTACCAGCGAAGCACTGCCCAACTGGCAGTTGTACTAAAGGTCTGTTTTGAGTAGGGGTCTCAAGAACATACAGTATATCTGATCCTACTAAATATTAATGCAGGATGAAGTCAAATGTACACTCACTGATTCTGCAGAAGACTTCAGGGTGGGAGGGACTGCACGCACACTGGAGAACAAGTTTATAATCTGACATGGTTTTGATATTAGTTTGAAAAAATATGATGGTATCATGCAACACAGATAGTGCTGATTACTTTTCTGAAGCAGGCATAATCTGCTAGAGAAAGAATAGGGAAAAAGTATCTTATAGTAGCAGTTCTAAAGACAAAGAAATAAGGTTTATAATGGATAATAAACAGAACTGAGTAACCAATGCCATACTTTTGTGAAAGCAACAAATACTGCATGGGGATGCAGTAACAGATCAGATACATAATGAAGTTCTGCTTTAATCAACCTAGATAAGACCCTAAGCTAAAACACTGTCTCTCCTTTGGCTACTTTACTTCAAAAACACATAAACCAACTGAATTCAGAGAAGAGCAACAAGATTAATCAGAAAGCACAACATAAATAATTAAAGTTGTTCAGCTGGACTAAAGACAAGTCTGAGCAGAAGTGTGACAAAAAAAGTGTTCAGATTTAAAAGGCCTTTGAAAAGAAGAAAGAAGTGACCAAGTCCATCATGTAGAGATCAGAAAATGGTTTAAATTGCTGCGAGAAAGAATTCACGTTAGACATTGGGGAAGCTTTTCTAACAGTATGGACCATAATACTGGCACAGATTGCCAGGGAGATGTGGTTTCTCCATCTTCGGAGGCTTGGGAGGAAACCCAAGGTATGTCAGGAGTGTCAGGAACAGTTAATTGTGCAGGTGGCCCAGGGATGGACTAGATGCTTTCCTAAGTACCTTTTACTCTCACTGTATGGTACTGTGTAATTTTCAAGGACACCTTTGCATGTCTAAATGTAGTTCAACCACAAGGTGACGCTTAAGGAGATGATCAATAATACAACCCTGAGCAGCAACCCTGGTCTCAAGAAAGCAAGGCAGTCACTCCTACCGAGGAACAGTTTCATTGATGCCCAAAAGACATGGCCAGCAAGGAGCACCTCCAAAGCTGCAGCCTCTGAAAGATACTGCAGTGAACTCTGGCTGCACTAACAATGAGATTAAATGCAAGAAATAGAATCACAGGGCTTGGACTGAGCTTGTAATAGAAAGGCAAGTCATGCTCCAAAGCCAGAGAAATGTAATATCAATTAGTTAAAAGCAGATACAGTGTTCCTATACCAACTTCCTACCAGAAGAGCTGGATCCTGTACAGGATCATATCTTACAATAATAGTCACAATTTGACTGAACTCCAAGATATGTTTTATGAGTCTTTACAGTTTTGGATCCCCCATTAAGGGATACTTAGAAAGCACTAAGAAATAATGAAGTAGCTCTTCCCTTACAATAGCAGACAGCAGTGTTTAATTACCTTCTTTACACGTTCCAGTATCTTTGAAGAATTAATATGATGAAAGCGCATAAATGTTGCTATACCTGGGGCTACTTGTTAATCACGTTTTTCAGGATGTCTGAATAAGGGGAAAAGTTATTAGGTGAAGAGCTCAAATATGTAAGCCAATTATACAAATTGTTGTCCATCTCCTGGCCACAGTAGTGACAAGCACAGCAGTACCATCCTGAGCTTTAGCTACTTCTTGCCCTTTTCCAATCAGTGCCCACACTGTGATCTGCTAATCCTCCCACTGCAGGGGAGAAGAAGCAAATGGATCCGGAGGGTGGAGAAGAGGGGGCTGCAGGTGTTGGAAGGGAGAAGCAGAAAGAGAAGAGAAACTGTGATAAAATGGCTTTCAGTTTAACATTAACAAACTTAATCACTATACATTTATGGATTCACATTCAAGCGTACCATTCATGAAGCCAATCACAAAACTCTCTTTAAATTGGAGGTGAAGCAGAGTAAGTAATAATTTTAGCCTCCAGTCCTTTGAAGATTCAAATATAATTATGCATGAGGGCAATACCATAGATCTAAATAGGACTTATTCATGTGTATAACTTTATGTACATCTTTAACATTTATGTGCATCTTTATGTACAACCTCATGACATCTCTGAAGAAATGGGCCTTAGATTACAAACTACAGGGCATGGGCTACCTTTATTTCTGTGCTTCTTACATCACTGAACAAACAAATAAATAATGAATAACAATAAAATAGAGACCTAACATGAGGTCTGTATTTGTCACGTTATTTAAATCTGCTAAACAAAAAGGTAAGAATGTCTCTTATATGAAAGAGATATTTTTCCATTCCCCTTAAATACCCTGTAAAGGGATGTTTCTTCTGAGCATTTACATATGAATTAATACTTTAGATGTGCAGCAACTTGGATCTAGAGAACCAAATCATGGAGGGAACCTAACATATTACTCTCAAATTTTAAGGTAGCAATCGTGCCTTGCAAAGAACTAAGAAGTAATAAAATAGAAGTCAGTGAACCTCAATGAATCATGTTTTTGTTGTTGTTTTGTTTTTTTGTTTGTTTTGCTTTCCCATGACCTCAGCATAGCTCATCTCTGAACAGAGAACAAGTTTCTGTATTTACTGGAGTTAAGCATGGCATGTGAGGTTGCCAGGGTGATGAGATAAACCTGTGCAGTACTGTTGATCCCTTATTTCCAACCAGGGCATTGAAAAGAATTGCAAGTGACATCTGTTTTCCTGCTGGCTGGCTGGGGATCCAGAAGAAACAAAGGACAGAAGCCACACAAGTTGAAAGGTGGCAGCAGCAACAGGCACATCACTATGAGGTTTATTTGTTTTACACCCTCAGAAGTTAATCCTATTGGTGATTTAGTGTCTAATCCAAAACCACTGAAATCACTGGAATGTGGCTTCAAATCAGGCTCATGGCATTCGATTCTCCTAAGCATATTTCAGGAACCAGAGCATCTCTAGCTCTTACTGGCTCTAACTGTCTTCTGGTGTCTGTCGTTTAGGACTGTGCTTGACTCTCCTTGTATAAATGTCCTGAAAAGCTATTGCTACCCTTCCTGGTCCACTAGACAGGAAATAAAACGTACAAAAAACATTCCCACAATACAATACACTGGAAGTACAGCCAGTGAGTAAGATAGAGCTCAAAATTAGCAAGTTTTCACAGCTCTCCCCTTTCTATTCTTTACACTGTTTCTCAAATCTATATACCCCTTTTCAAAAATCACAGAAAAGAATCACAGAATCATAGAATACCCTGAGTTGGAAGGGACCCACAAGGATCATCGAGCCCAGCTCCTGGGTCTGCACAGGACCATGCTTACAAAAGACAACCATACCTTCTTAAGAAACATCTATAAGCAGCAAAAGTGGGAAGCAGGACAAAGTATGGATGGATAAAAGCACAGAGTCCAGAGGATGTTTGCAAAATCATGGTATCTCCACAGAAACAGGAAAATAATCACATCTCAGAAATCTTACGAACTTCATAAAACTACAGCAATTGTAAGCCAAATAGACAGAGGTAAGTATAAGCTAACTAAACCAAACAAAACAGACTAGTAGAAATTGTCATGACCAATGGTTAAGACAGCTCAGTTTTATTCCTTTTAATAAATCAACTGCATGACCTCACATAGATTACAAGTAATTACATCATGTTTCACTTTCCCCTTTTTGGAAAAAAAATACTAAAACAAAAACACACTAATAATTCCTACCTTTGTAAAATGCTTTGGATACTATCAGTAAATGGGCTACTATCAAACTATTCAGAGTAATGACGACTTTTAAAATCTGTATTTTTTAAACATAATGCAACGTAAAGCTGTATTTTTAAATACATTCTAAAATTGCTTTTCTTTAGTAAGCTGTGTGCATTAATAGCATAAACAGCAAAATGCATCTCTTTGAATTCTCAAATACAACCAGCGTAGCAAATTTATTTTAGAAAGTTAAATTGAAATTGCATTATTTAGCGCTTCTACAATGTTTCCTTGACAAACTGAAAATGTCCATCCTTTTAACACAAAATGATTCAGCCATTACCAAAAATGATACTTCACTGTGAATGTCAAAGGGAAAAAGAATATTGAAACAGACTATGACCACTGCACAAAAAAAATCCAGAACATGGCTAATGATGTCTTATTTTCCTGTCATTTTTCTACTTCCCTGCTACAATGAAACAGCTGCTATAACTACACTGCATGCATTGAATAAAATGTCAGAAAATGTTAACTTCGCTGTGAGCATTCCTGATATTCTGACAGAGGTGTGACTACAGTTGTCATAAGGAATCTCAACCCAGCATTGTTACTGGCTTCTCTGCTGCTGCATTTTTTTAAATCTACAGAGCAATAAATACTTTTTTCATTGTCTCTTACAAGAATTACTGATTTCTTAGTTTCCATGGCTTTAATAGTATGTTTACCTGAAATTATTTACATCTTGAGAAACAAACTATAACGCTGAAGATGAAAAAGTACAATAAATATTAGGCTGCAAGGTTACTGTTTTTTAAGACTCGCCACTCATACATGCTTTAGGTACACAACAACCATTCAAAAGCAAACTGAAGAGAAGTTAAAGACTGATGAGCTTCTGGAGTATTTGTTTCACTTGCTCCCAGGTTCCTTTGTAAGTTGTGCACACACGCGTGTGCACACCTCCTAAGCTCCCGGGAACCATGCCTCTAGACGTACAGGATGGAATGGGCTCTCCTATACTTTGATCACACTCAGCCACGAGCACTGCCCACTGAGGACTGTGTGGTACAGTTTTAGATGTGGTTTCATACCAAGCTCAAGTTTCATACCAAGCTCAAGGGTGCCAAAACTGGATGGCTGGATGGAGTGCAAATTAAGGAGTGAAACTGTGACCCTATTGAAACTCTTGACTTTAATGTAGTCAAAACGTCACCCAAGTGAGCCAAGAGCCCCACTGTCTCCTGAGTGATACCAGTTTATTTACTGTATGACCCCAGCTAGTCATTCCACCTCCAAGTGTTTCAACTTCTTCATCTGTAAAATGGGGATGACAGTATCTATTCACATCACTGACAAGTGATGAGAACGAGCAACTGAAAACACTGCTGAATGCTGCAAGTGAAATCCTGGAAGTCTAGTGCCTACAATTTCATCCTGAGCATTTTATAATGATTTTTAACAGAGAAAGGAAAAACCATCAAAGTGAGACAGGGCTAGTGGGGGTTGAAGGTTACCTCCTGAATTCCCTGAGGAGGTCAGCAACAATGTAAAGCCTCTGGCAAGCAGGGAAGAGAAGTTAATTTAAACCCATTTTGTGGCTCTTCTGGTGATTCCAGGTTCCTTCCTCTCCAAGTTCGGGACAGTGCATTGTGTGAACATACATGAAATGAAGAAACACTGAAGGAGTGTAACACACCTGTCTCGGATTCCAGCTGCCCTACCTACTCCTTAGTTTTCTTCCTGTCATCCTTTTCAGAAATAAATTTTTGATAAAAATGAAACTGAGAAGGAACAATTTAACAATATCCAGTGCAACATCATCTGTTACGCTACTTCACAGAAGGAGATCGTGTGATTTTTTAATGATCTACATAGATGTTTTCTGTCTACATACAGTATATTTCCTAATGCAGGTAAATGGTTGTCTCTGTAGTATATGAAAGCAAACAGAGGAAAGAAATCCCACGCTGATGGCTCGACCACAACACATTTTAAAAAAGCACAAACCTTCTTTCAGCCAAGTATTACTTCAACAGCCTACAGTCTTCTGTCATAAACAAAACCCATTCAAGCACTTCTGTTTAATTTACATATTTGTACGTCAGTGAAAGAGACAAGCATTCTGCTCTTGGCAAATATCCACTAAACAACCTTCTTATCTTCCTTAAAACTTCTATTTCTCCATGTCTACAAAAAGCTTGTCAAAGCCTCAGCTGCTGATATGCCAAACCTATTACCTGTCCCATTCACATCAAGCACCGCACTTTATCTATTAGGTGCTTTTGTCTTAAAACTGGGTTGTCATCTCCTTAGGGTAGCGCCCTTCTTCATAGTGATTCTGACACCAGACATCTCCTATCTCTGACTGGGATACACCAGCATCGTCACAGCTCCCCTAAACGCGACGAGCCAGACAGATCTAACAGGAACAGAACCAAGCAACAAGAAGCAATGTGCACTGTCTGAGGACAACTTATCAGCATTGTAATCCCCGTCTGCTAGAAGGAAACATCATCATCTGACTCAGCAACAGGAAAAGTCCAACAGCATAAATTCAGGGAGCAAGTATTGGCTATAAAGGGTAAGGAGGAACTTTCCTTTTACAGCAAAACCTAATTGTGGTCTCAACACATTTAACCAGCACGAAATGAAACTCTTAACTGCTGTACAAACAATCAGTTAATTCAGTGTCATTCTGATACTTCACTAGCAGTAATTGTATTGATTAAGAACATACAAAGGCACTTGGAATCACATCATTAGATCTGAAAAATATGGATTAATATGCCCTGTTTTTCATATTAATTCCATAATACACTTGGAATAATCAGTAAATAAAATACAAATGAGCTAATGCACATCTGTGTGAACAGTAAGTATTCCCCCAAGAAAACAATAAAAGAATAATACTAGCTATTCCTGCCAATCTGAGCAAAACATAATTAGAATTGGAGAATAATAAAGATTTCGTTTTTGTAAATTTGCTTCTTCCCTCCTAACTTCCTACAGAGCTTGCAACTGCCTAACTTGCTACTGTTTAAACCAGGCCTATTCACATTTGTTTTCATTGTTGTGAATTTCAGCATGTCTTCCCTGATAACTAGCTAAGGACAGGCATCTCTAAGCATATTCTGGGCTACTTCTGTTGCTAAATGGATATTTATTGCAACTTGAGAAAAAAAAATGTCTCCACAAAAGCTCACAGAACACTGCAATAATTAATCCAAGACTAATACAGAGAGATGAAATTACTCCACCTGACATTTTCCCTGGCTAACCCCATCTCTTTACATCCCAATCCACCACAGTATGTTTCTGAAAGAAATGACCTCTTTTTACCTCTCTCAGTATGTAGCCCAAGCTCTGTAAATTCTGTGATGTCTGGCTTTTAGGGATATCACAGAACCAACCCTGTCCTTGACAAATGGAAAAGGATCTATTGTATCATTTTGTAATCTATCCCCTTTCTCCTATTACCCCTTAATGTTGGTATTAATTTTCACATCACTGCTAAAAATACTGCTTTGTCCAACTGAAATTCTGTCCCTGCAATCTCTCAACCACTCACCTCCTTTTACATATAATCTTCAAATCTTCTTTGGCTTAATTGACTCTTTAGTGAAGACCTTTGTGGGCTGTATAAAAGATAAGGACTGCTGTATTAGGTTAAGCAAATCATAGTGTGAAGATGAACAGTTAATGCTTGCTATTACAGGAGAAATTTAATAACTGCAATCCAAACCAGCTTGCCTGGAAATACTGAACACACCTAGTGTATTCACACAGATTTGTTTGTCTTCAAAAAATCAATCATTTCTGCAATAACATAGGAGTCTTCAGCTTCTCCATGACAATCTAAGAGGCTATCTTGGGGAAAGAGAGGTACATCCTCCCAGAGGGATTGCCATGTATCTATAGTGCCACAAGGTCACGCAGCTCTTTCCAGGCAGCAGTCCATGCTCTCTACCCCAAACTTCACAGCAGAAAAGCCAGACAAAAGACAATCTTTCAAGAACATCGACTGTAATGCTGAAGAAACTGAGCACACTGAGTAGTGTTCAGGCAACCTCCTGGTTTCCTTCTCCCACCTCCTTCTCCCCATTTGGACCACTATCTCAGGAAGACAGAAGAGCCACTCTATTACACAGAGAGGCCTACGACTGCTGTGGAGCAGTGGCTATATGTTTATGGGAAAAGGAATACCAGAAGCCTTACTTTTACAGTTTCGTCAAGAGGCTTTTTTCCAATGTTCCTCCGGAATCTGCAGAAACTGAGATCTGGTGACTGTGAACTGAATTGGGGGAAAAAAAGAGGGGGTGGGGGGAAGGGGCATGAGTCTGTTTTACCTTGTGGACCCTTGTGCAGCTAGCAAAAAAAAAGCTTCTCCTGGATCCATTTCGCTTATTCATTTGAAATAGCTGCCAGAGTCCAGCAGTTTGTAGACCACAATCCCCAATCTAGACTGGCTCTGAACACAATTAAGACAACCTAAGAGTAGGGAGGGACAGGTGAACAAATATTTGCCTGGTTCTGCACGTGTATTTTATGTCCAAAACAGGAAGACATCACACAAATCTGTATTTAGTCACAGGAGACTGAAACCATACAGGTTCATTAGTGATTTAGCAGTGAATTGCAACAGTGCTGCAAGATGGCCTGACAAAAGAAGCCCTGACTGTTGCCCCTCTCCCGGCAGCTGAAGAAGGGTGGCAGAGACGCCAGGTTTGAAGCAGGAGGGATTCTCACAGGCCATAGCTGAGAGACCTGGCAGCACTTTGTGCGGAGGTTAGACATCTAAGGCCTCAGACATCACAGCAGCCTTAAGCACGACTGCTGTGGTCCGGCCCCTCCTTGAACCCCACATCCAGGCTGTCCCATGGCTTGTTCTGGCGCTGGCCAGGAAGCTAATTTTCAGCTTAAACAGCAGAAAATTAAGCTCAGAAGAAAAAGTTGACATGCTTCTGACAGTTCTGCTCCCTTACCACAGGGCAGGCAGGAGCATCAGCATGACTGAGAAGAGGGCCCATGCAGCCAGACGCAGCGAGAAGGCAACAGGCCCCACAGTCCCGGCACAGGTCACCAGGAGCTGCCATGGAAGGGCGGCCACAGCACCGCGGTTCTCCCTGGGCAGGATCTGCTGCTCCCACCGCTGTACTACTTCCCAGCCACCCGCTCCTGCCCCTTCCCCTAGTGCCACTGCTGGCATTCATTGGGCTCACGGGTGGACTGGGCCAGAAAATGGGTTCAGAGGAGAAGTAAACAGCTGTGCCACTGTGCAAAACGCTATGAGGGAAGAGAGTGGCACAAACGAAGATGCTTCTATATGCCTCCTCAGATTCATGCTTTTGAAGTCAGCTACCTTAAAAAGAGGGAGAGTGGGCAAAGCAGTACTGGGAGGTCCAGTTACTACGAAGTCTTAACCATAATTCTCCCCATTAAGTTACTGGCTCTTTCTCCATCTAGTTCATATTTAAGGTTATTACACAAATTGTTTATATAAGATCATTTCCTAAGATGAAAACAAGTGTGACTGAGTAAACCTAATTAGCAGCAGTATTAACAACTGGTATTAGAAGTATGCTTTTTTTTTGCATTCTTATTTTGGAACCTAAATTATGTATTCTTTTCATTTATCTGCTAGCCAAGTCAGCTATGTGTATTCCTATTTCCTCACTAACTGCTATCTTTAATTTTAAGACAGCTGCATCACTGATGATAAAACACACAGAGATCAAACGTTCACATTCTTGTGCCAAGCTTTCTTCCAGAAGGAAATTTACAAAAGGAATAAATAATGAAAAGTCATAAATCATAAATCTTTAAATACCTGAACAGTACTTGCTTTTAACAATCACTGGAAATAATGGTCCAATTACATTTTCAGCTCTGTTGTAGATATCTGACATTTTTGCTTCAGCATTTCTCATTCAGAATGGCTCTAACTGAGCACCACAGACCAAACGTATTTTGGTGGTGGTACTCTGTGTGGAGCCACTACAATGGGCTCCGGGCTCATGTCCCAGTAACACAAAAAGAAAAACAAAGTCACTGGATAGCTTACTTTTCTCCACCATTTATTAACCTCTCAAATTTTTGTCATCTGTACTCAACTATAAAAAGATGCTGCTAAATGATCAGATCAGACACATTGATTACTTCTTACTGACTCAGAACTATATTTGACTTTCTGGAATACTAATTTCCTGCATGCATTGTAGGAAAAGAAGTCAAAATGCTCTGTGAGTGATGATATGAGTGACTATATGGAATCTGATTTTAAGATCCCTGATCCAATTTTTCTGCCAAACTTGAGAAAATAATTACAAGATTCAAAAAATTCATTTTGCTGTTTCAAATATAAGTGCCAAATGTGTTACTTGTATACGCTTGACTTGTCTGAAGACATGAACCTTGAAAAGGACTATCTTTTTTTCTCAGTATAATTACCCACTCTTTCTGCCTTTCAATTGCAAGAGATAAATGGAGCATATGTGCATGTTTTTATGGGTTGGGACAGAATCACACAGAAGACACAGCCAAGGAGCAAGAGTCATCAAATGTGACTCCACGGTATATATTATCAGACTGCCCTTGCCAGCACTGGCAGGCGAGGCAACATGCTATTTTTCTGCACACAAGTGAAAGTAAGAGTGATTTTTCATTTTGAAAGAACTTCCCATAGCTGCTTCGCAATATTCAGTGTTCTACAAATTCTAGCATCTTCTAGGAATTTTTTATTTTTTCTTTATTCACTGTATTTTATTTATCTAAACTATAATACTCATTCAACTAGGCAAGAGGTGGGAAAACACACTTCCTTCCAAGAAAAGGAAAATGTCTCTACAGCCAAATTGCCTTCCCACATTGCCCCCCAAGCACCTCTGCAATCCTACTATGGGGAGAAGGTTACCCAGGGAGGAGCTGAGTACTTGCTTACTGTTCTTATTCAGCATTGCTACTCTGACAAATGGAAATTGTGAGTTAGATTCCCTTCAAACACTAAATCAAAGAAATATGTACCACTTAGTTTTTCATTTGTCTATTGATTTCTGAATTTGTTCCCACCACTCCGTGTCCCCTAGGATGATCACGTCAAGGACTGATGACAGAAAGCCCCTGTAAGGAAACACAGCTGAACTGTAGGCACACATGTGAACCCTATGCCTTACAATGTTATGAGGCAACCAGCACCTTTCTATCTGACAGCCACTCCATCTTACCTGTGACTGCAAGGTCTCTGGAGTAGAGGCCTTCTCTCCTTTCTATCACAGCACCCAGAACAAAACAGAATTGCAAGGCTTTAGGATACACACAGTTTGCAACAAAGGCTGACAAACAAACAAGCTTAGATTTTCCAAGCTTAGTTTTCCATTCCTGAGCAATAGGCAGTGGTTATTCCAGGAATGTTCTGCAGTTCTGATTGAAAAGAGAAGCTCTGTCTTCAGGTGCTGACAACACAACTGTGCTGTACTATCGGGTATTATTCATGATTTTTCCCATTATCTTCTCTCAAGATATATGTGGCAATTAGCTTATATTTTAAAACTGAAATATGCCTAGACATATTTAATCCTAGTCCAGTGTTGTTACTGCTTTTTGAAAATGAGAACAAAATTTAAAATAAAATGATTTATTTAGGACGTATAGATTGCAAAATTCTACCCTCATCTACCAAGTATGTAAGTCATCTACCAAGAGAAGTCTTGCCTCTCTCTTACCAATCTCATTGTCATTGTAGCCAGCTCTGTTTATCCCTAGAGCTGTCCTTAGGGCCATCACAGTGAAAACTCCTCATTGCAAAAAGAAAGTTTTGTATTTTTTTCTTCCAAATTCACAGAAGGGCTTAAAAGACCAGGGATCCTTGAACTGGATCAAGTATGTGATGAACAGAAATTAAGTTATTCTGATATGTACGCTGGTAAAAGTGCAGCAATTTGGACCAAGGATTCTGGTTTTTGTCTTTTGTTTCTCCTCTACAATGCTATTTATTCTGGTATTGTTATAGATCAAATGAGAATCACTAATCACAACTGTAGGTTTCATTCTGGGACTACTCTGGCTAGTTCTCTCTTGGTCAGATTGAAGCTCAATTATATGATTAGCTACAGCAGAAGAAATGGTTTCCAATAGAAACTGCCATTAGGGTCTCCAGAATTCAGAATACACAATGAAATCATGGATCACGGATATTTTACAGATCATCAGACAGCTGAATTGGATAACAGAAGATGAGGCGGTGCAAGCTTTTCTTTGAGGCATCGCTATTCATGCTGGTGTTTGGAAGGGAGGCCTACAGCTGTACATCATCTCCACATGTCTGGAACTGGAGACAGTGATGTCCCAAAACCTTCCCTGGTGGTTCTGCAACAATTTAGCTTATGCAAAACCTGCTTATGTAAACCTGCAGCCCTACTAACAATTTTGTTGACATTAAAGAGCTCTGATGACATACAGACCTTCACATTTTTCATGATGAAGTTCATCACTAACGTATGAAAAATGTATTTGTCACAGACTCCTACTCATCTCACACTTCTGTCTTTGTTATCTCTCCTGCCATATGCTGTCACCATGTGACTCATTGCCAGGGACTATATGCACAGCCTCGGCACTAGCCAAATTGTTACAAGCTGTGACAATGATTGAACCCTGAGCACCTCCACTCAGAGCAAAATGAAGAACTTGAACAGACCTCTAAGCATATTACTTTCATTTATGCAAAAATCGTGCAAAAATTTCAGAGAGGTCTCTGAAAGTAATCAGTAGTTAGGACTGCATGAAGACATTACTTGGAAATATTTGCACATAGTGCTTTTATGCAACCACTTTAAAACAGAAAATGAAAGGGATTTTTTTTTTTAATGCTATGCTAACATTATATAGGACAACAGGCTCTTGAATGGAACCCAGGATACGCTAGGAATTAATACAGTCTCATTGTTGGACAGTTATACAAACCATGCACATGGAAAATAAACTGTTATAACAGTTTTCATGTGAATGTTGGAGACGTTACCACTTACAAACAAATACCTTGCCATTGCACCTACAATCTTGCTAGAACACTGCCTGCGTTCCTGCTCTTTCCTTTTATTCAGCCTTGTAGTCTCCAAATTTCATGAGCATGTTAAACATTTCCCTTAGCATTCTGCTAATGGTCTATCAAATTCCACATTTGACATTCTACTGAATACGTTAAAAGATAAGCTTTCTCCTCGGTCATCTGGGAAAAGTAAATTGAAATATAGGGAAATCAGAAGTGAAATTATTGTGTTTATTGCTATAGTAGCTAATTTGGTGAATGAACATGATTATTACTGGTGTCTTGCATGGGCTCTTCAAGGCTGCAACTAGTGAATTGTAATGTCACCTTCGCAAACAATATACTTTCAAACGCCCAGAGCTTGAGTGCTTGAAAATTGAAATAAGTGAATATTCATTGTCCTGGCGATGTTGAAAATGGCAATATTTTAAGAATTAACAAATAGATTATGTCCTTCTCTGTCAACTGAAGGATCTTAGATATATTTTTATTAAATGCACTTAGAGTTGATAAAATAGTAAATCAGGTTTTCACAATCATTCCAATTATATAAATGCAAAGAAATCAGAATGGCACCTATGCCTTAATGGAAGTTCAGTAAAAACAAACAAAAACAAACATTGATCTACATTTTATCACATCAAATTAACTAGGGAAGAAGATGGATAAAAACGTGGCTTTCAGATAAGTATTTCAGCACCTCCTACAGAAGCTGTACTATACAAAATAGCTTCAAATAAACCACTTCCAATAAGCTTCCAGTCTAGAGAATTTGAAGTCATCACATTAAAAACACAAAGGGGATGTTCCAGCCTGTAAGCTTTACAAACTTGATACATGTGTTTTCTGAATATTACTTCGTGCACTAGAGGGAGCTCCTGCAGCTTTTTATCACAATAGAAACCTAAAGACAATACAGGGAAGATAAAGGAAATAAAACAAGAGATTTCAGAAAAATAGATATATATATTCTTCACCTGATATCAAGAATAACAGCTTGAATTTGCACAACTTAATCTGCTTACATTTTCTGTGTTCAGTATATTTTCTTCAGTACAAAGGATATGAAGACGTACTTTCCTCCTTTCAGGATGCACGCTTTCAACAAAAGATGGCACATTTATGTAGCTTTTTTTTTTTTTTTTTTAAGTAGTCATGGAGATTAAGTTGTACAAAAAGAAAACTATCATGGTTTTTGAAGTGAGATGTTGTTTTAGTTTGAGTGTTGTTGTTTGAGTGTGCTACAGAAAAAATGTATGTGAGCAGGTAATCAAAGTCTGTACCATAACAAACACAAAGAATTGAAGTCCATACCATAACAAACATGGATAAGAGGACTTCATTAACACTGCTCAGTCAGCCTTCACTCTTGAAATTCTCTGTTTTCGAGCACTTCATTTTTCAGCTTTCCTTTCATGCAGAATTTGTGTGTAGTTTCTTGAGGATTTGGGGATTCTTTTAGCAAACTGCAATATTGAGATTCCATTACAGAAAACAACATAAAACTTATGTATTAGCATGGTTAGAACGGTTTGACTATCAACCACTTGAATAAATAGAGTAATTGTCATTAGTCACAGAGTTTTACTCCTTCTGTAGATTGTTCCTGGCATCTCATAGGCAGAGCTTGCAAAGGAGTTTCAGACATTTACTGACAGCAGAAAAAATACACTCACAGCACCAAGCTCCGCAGTAGACTGGAGCTTCAAGCTCTCCATGGATCAGTCCTCTGTTCTTACCTACATTCATTCCTGTGTCTCTACAGCTCTGTTTGGCAATGTACTGTTCTCTACTTTAAACCCATCATTTATCTCATGTCTCCAGAGAAGAACAGACTGTTTCTTTACTCATTTGCTACTTGGGCACCGGTAGAGGGTGTAAAAGCACAGGGGAGACAACCGTCATTTTCAGTTACAGTCTGTGGCTTAGTAATAATCAAAATGTTACTCTAACAACTAGAATGAACAACTGCAAGAGAAAACATACTGCTAAGCATCAACACAGTAATGCCCTAGCAGCACAGGACCAAAGGTGTAGTTTGGGAATACTGCACACACAATGCACACAGCCTGTGTGCAAAAGCTAGCGGTTAACTCTAACACGCCTCTAGTGAGCCTGTTTCAACAGATTTTTCAAGGCTTAACAATATGGCTTATTTTAGCCATAGGGAGTCACAAATGGCACTCCTTTCTGCCAGAACAAGCCCTAAGTGTCAAGCTCCTAGCCAAAGGACAGGATTGCTAGTGTATCACCGGGAAAAGCTATTTAACATGTGCTATGTATTTTCCCTCAACCTCAATGTCAGAGAGGTTCGATCCATTTCAATTTAAAAATCAGCCAGAAGCAAACTCTCAGCGTGAAAAACTCAGCCTAAACAGTGAGAAACTGGCCAAATTGTAAAAACAGGATCTTGTAGTGGGAACAACCACGCAACCCTGCTGCCAGCTCTGCTGGTAATATATGAAGACATAACCACTGCCTATTCTGTCTGCATGCTGGAGCCCAACCTCCCCTGCCTTCTAAGTACTCTTCTGTATCTTTTCCAAAAATGTATTTGAAATTATTATTGATTTTGTCATTTTGGCTTTATGGTTATATTCACCTAGCAGATCCAGTTACATCCAGACCTGTTCCATCAGAATTTTCAAAAACTGGAGCTAGTGAGACCATTGCACAGATATTAGACTGACTAGTTAAAAAGACAGATGCTGTGTTATTTTCCCTTATGTAAGATGGCTTAAATTTGATTCTGTTTCCATTTCTCAAAATATAACTGAGGGCTGCAACATACTGTCTCGGTATTTTATGCTCAATTTAACTGCTATATTGCATTAAATGATGTGCAATAATGTAACCCTAAATGCAAATGAATTCTTGTTTGGTAAAAGAAAATCTCTTTGCTGCCTTTTCCAAATAGATATTTTTAATAGATTTTAACAAACTAGGAAAACCAAACATCCCCATATGGTGAGAAAATTTCAAGGCATACATTAAAAGAAAAATCTTGTGTTACTCATCAGAAATATAATAGATGTGACAGGAGAAAAAAATTAAGCTATGAAAATAATTAGCAAATATGGAAAATCATCTATTACAGTCCTTATAAAAGGCTCAGCACAAGCTAAAAGAGAAAAACATACATCTCATATTTCAAGAGAGGAATATATTTGATTTCATTTGAAGCGAATTATTTATAGATATAAACTTTCCTGGGAAACTAAAACAAACAAAAATATATAAATGTATCATTATGACTAGAAATTCTGAAGAAATAATGTTATCTCCTTCTAAGAGCGTCATGTTTTCTTACCACATGAAAGATTTTGAGGAACTTTCTCAATTTCAGAAAGGTCCTCACTCAGTCTTTGTCTGGCCATTACAGAATAGCCTGCGGGCCCCTCTGTAAGGGGGAGGGGGGCAGTCCTACAGGCCTCATTTTATCCATATAAAGATATAAAATAATTGAAAGATGACCTGCAAACACTACCCTCTCCCTTGATGAATGCCTGTCCCAATGCAGTAGCTATTTCTGCAGCCATATAAAACCATAGAACATACAAAGCACATAAAATACACAAATTTAGGGCTCTTTTCTGGTATCCTGTTACTTTGTATTTCAAATAGCTGGCAACACTTCTAGGAATTTGGCCCTGCAATCCCAGTATCTCTCAGATCATTCAAAAGAGCAGGACGTGAAGATCTACATGTTGTGTAAGCACTGTAACAGTTGTACAGTTTTGAACTGCAGGAATGAAGCTTGCACACAATAAACAAACTATGCAAGTATTTCTGTTGCACTTACCTTTCGTTTGACGTAATTGGAGAAAACTATGGCCATATGGCAAAATCAGAACTAGGATTCATGAACCATTTCTATGCTGTGTAGGTTCTGCCACATTTGTCATGGGACAATCTGAGATCCTCCGGGATGAAGCAAGGTGACGAGCATCTGTCACATATTTACTCTCTCAGCTTCTCTCCACTGAAATGTCTACAGAATGTGGGAGGGTGAAGGATGGCTGTTTTTTGTGTGTCTTGGAAAGGAAGTTAACATGGTTTGCGAAGGACCTTATTCTTGTTAAAGTCATTGAACAGTTTGAGCCTGTCCCAGCCAAGTTCCGTCTCCTACACAGGTGAAGGTTACTTTGTGTAATAAGTCCTCTTGTGCTAGAAAAGCCAAGCTACTGGCAGCAATATTAATCACAAAACTTTGCCCAGTTTCTAAAATACTTTGGACCTGAAAGCACATATGCTCCTTAGCTGAGCATCACTACCCATTTATGGGGAAATATCACCTTCTAGGACAGCCTGGGATGTTTTTATCTTGTTACCTCTACCCGCTTCAGAAAATAAAACGTCTTTTAGTTTGGATTCTACACCTGGTACTTTCATTGAGGGGTCAAACAAGACCCCTGATCTGTCTTAACTCTTATGTACTTATGTATTTCAAGGCTTTGAAATGCCAATATCTTAGAGAAGCACTTAAAGTTTGTAAAATGCTTAGAGAGCAAAAGATACAAAAGTATCTAAGAATCATTACTTAGTGCATGGAAAAATGTTTATTTTCATATAGGGTAAGGCTGTCAGGAAGTGATACAGCATTAGTGAATAAGATTCTAGAAAAAGGAACTGCATAGTGTTACATTTATACATTTAATAAAGGCTGAAGGTGACAATTAAGAAAGGTCAGTACCCTTGAGGAAGCAGGACAGACAGACAGGGAGAGGTGGAAGTAGTTATTTTCGCATTAAGGAAACACGCTAAAATATTCATTGTCTTTATCTGCTGTCAAGAGATGTTTTTTATGTAACAAAAAAAAAATCCTTTAACCTTTTAAAGACATCACACAAATGCATCTAATTAAACTCCCAAATATAGAAAGGAGGCATCCAAGCAACTGTGTATTACTGTAACTTTTCTACTCCCACCATAAAAAAAGTCTAAAAATTCTGAACCTTCGCAGCAATGCCTGATACTATTTCTTCCAACTATTACAATCACTTTAATGCCAGCATAGCAATATTCATGAGTTCTTTCATGCCGGTCCTGATGTGGTGAGACCAAAGGAACAGAACTTTTTACAAAGGGCACCTGGGATGTAAAGCTGCTCTCTGAACACCGGAGAAAATTCACCCCATATAAAAGGCCAGAATGATGTTTGTGCATCAGCTAAGACTCAGTTTAGCCTTCAAACAGGACTTAACTATGAATTTTATGATCCATTGGCTATGTACTGGGTCTTGTCACAGGGATACCTTTCTTTCTCACCCTCACCATGTTCCTTACGTAACGATGACAATCAAATTGTGACACAAACTTCAACAGCAGCACTTTGCTTTCTCTAGTTTTATAATAAAATCTCTAAAGAATCCTTATAACTTGTATACTGCACTTGCATCAATCATATACTTCACATTTTCACCTGGTTCTTTTCAATTTCATGCTGTACTACTGCTTTTTTTTTTTTATTACCAAAAAGCCCCCCACCAAAACCCAAAGGCAAAAATAGATGTAATTTACCTTATTACAGTTTTTAGAGACTTGGCAAAGAGAGCTGCCTGACATACTGTCCTTATCTGGCATTCCTAAAGAAAGGATAGAATACAGAAAATAAATAAATACTATGCATACTTTAAGTAACAAAAGAAAGATTTATTAATGGAATAAGCAATTTGCCTTTTTTATACTTTGAAAAAAATCATAGATGAATGTGTAAAGTGCAAAACATTTATTTAGGCAGTTTTTCTTCTCTTAGGAACATGAAAAAGAAAGTTAACTTATGTAAAATGCTATAAACACAGTTTGTTAGAAGTAGTAGTGTCTCACAAGTAAATAATTTAAACATGTATACAGGAATTAGTTATATTTTTTTTTTCTTTTACCACTACCTGTGTTTTAATACCTGGAATTCAAATGTGTCATTGTGTTTGCACTTCCTAGCACAGTTATGTTATGTAATCAATATACTCTATTTGTGAAACAATAATGTAGCATAGCATATTACCCAAAATTTACAGACATGACTGTAGGCCATGAGACATCATCCTGGCTGTTGCCTAAATAATTCTCCGGCAACTAAACAAAAATACCTTGATTTACAGAAGTGATGCATTCCAAAGGCTGCCCTTGGATTCATGTCTACACCATTATCCCACGGTTTGATAGGCTCTCATGACACAAAGCCATACCCAAACTTATTTACCTATGCAACTAAGGTCAGATAGCAGCATGTTTAGTGCAGTTTGTGTGTCCCAACATGAACCCAAGTTCCCAAGGAAGCAGAGTAGCGCAACCTAACTTAAAAAAAAAAAAATAAATTACTCTGTTTGTTAAATTCATTTTACTAGCAGGACTCATGGCTGCATTCCATAGAATTCATATACCATCTACAACCAGTTAAATTTTATGCAACATAATACAGTATGTTTTAGTCAAGAGGACAGTCCCACAGTGCAAATTTGTGCACAGCTCTGTGTGCAGTTGTATGCAGTTAGGAATGCAATCAAGCAAGTTCCAAACTATTTCCTCCTCTATGGAATATTAATATAGTGGTAATGCTGAATTGAATTTAATATATTAATTTCCACACCCCAAAACAGAGGACTTTAATTCCTCCTTTTTCTTCTCTTTTATATTTTTTCTAGCATTTGATTTCTACCTCCTCATACTTACTGTCATTGTTGGAGCCAGTTTCCATAACACCATAAGGAGGAGTGAGAAGTCCAGACATATACTGTCGATATTTCTGGAAGACAGCAATGGCAAATTCCGTCAGGTACAGATATGTAAGTCAGTACAGATGGATAATGTGGTATGTACATTTGTGTCTGCTGCCTTGTGCTTCAGATGCATATAAACAATCTATGACTGAGCCAGTCAGATGTCTTTTACTCTTAATGCTACAAGACCAGCTTTCTTGATTTGAGCACTCTGTCTTTATTTTATCAAAAGTTGTGCTAAAAGAGTTCCCTCCTTGATCTTCCCCAAAGCATGACTTTGAGGGTTCTAGTAAATCAATATTGTACTTGTGTGATTTCCCATAAAGGCTGTTTTAAAGCTTGTTTGAAATTACACTACTCAGCTAAACTCAAGCTAGAAAGCTGTTTTATTGTATGAATGGAGATGAAGCTGTGAACTAAGAATTCATAGGACTCACATACCACTACAATTTTGGTACCAGATTTAAAACATACAGGATTTAGTGCTAAGACTAAACATTTAATTCCAACACACTAAGCAAGCAAAAGTTTGTTTTTCAAAACTACAAGGTTATGAAACACACAAACCCAGCACCAACTTTATGTATACATACACACTAATACTATAGTATCAAGTGAAATTTTGTAACTGTAAAAATAATGTCCTTTGTACCACAGTAAACTACATGACTGTAACTGATGTTGGTAACTGGTATTTTTCTTCAGTGAATGCTGGTGACATGATGAATAAGGTTCAAAGCTCTGCCTAGGGCTTAAAAAATTCACAGAAGCTAAAATATAATACGAAGGAAAAAAAATGTCCTTTTATCTCATACAAATCATTCAATAAATGAGACATTTCTGTTTTCAGTCATGCTAGATTACTGCCATAGTTAAGGGTAAACAGTTATAATGCCCCTTTCGAATCTGTCACAGAGCAAGCTTGTGCAACAGGGATGCTGACGATCAGCATAAACAAAATTGTAATGCCATCCATAGGTTGTGCAGTGAGCTGAACGTGAACAAACAACTAGCTGAAATTCATCTAGGATTCAGCTAAGGACACATGTTAATTGATGCAGAAAACTTCCCTTTAGTCCAATTTTAATGTAAAAGATTTATTCTTTGCTTTAAAAAGTGAAAACATCCCTACAGCTCCATAAATGTTATCTGCTGGATTTTAACAGATGCTTGAATTATCCTTTTAACATTTTTTTCTTTTCTGGAGATGGATATGAAAATCTCATCAGTTCTAGCAAGGAAGAATGAATGTCTTGCACTCTAAATAATAACAAAACCTGCAAAGATTACATTAATCTAAATAATCCAATCCTATTTTTAGACAAGCTATTACATCCTAAAGCTTAGTAACATATTATTTAAATCTCACCCATAATCCAGATGAAAACTCATAGGAGCAAAATTATGTTTTATTCCAGGTCAGTCACACAAAATACATACTACTTAATTTGAGGATAAAACTCTTATTTTCTTTCCCAAACTCTGCCTCCAGTTCTATGCCTGGAACTCAGCAAGAGGAAGAACGCAAGAAGTAATTATTTTCTCAGTTCAATAAATAAACCATGTACATAAAACAGGGGAAAAAACTCATTTCAGTTGTCAAAATGAAAGAAAGGAAAACTTATCATAAGGGGCTGAAATAACATTTTATTCAAAGAGTAGATAAATGTTTTGTCCTATTTTCTACTGAGCTCGGTCTTGAAATCTGGTTTAGAAATAGAAAATTGAAATGTTTCATTTGGAATAAGATACAATTAAATTACATCCGGTATTTTTTTCCTGTTCTTTCTCATCATTCAGATGATATTCAGTTATTTTTTCTGTTTTACCCATAATAGCATTTTCCCAGAAATACATTATTAGTCTACATTTAATCCAACTTGATAAGGGACTTGAATTGTAGAACAATAGTAATTTTCTTTTAACTTTTCAAATGTATGCATTTACTATACAGCTTTCATAATCGTCATACACTGCATGGCAGTTTCCTTTCTCATTAATTCTCTAGTATTTCTCCTGCTTATTCTTCTCACAAAATGAAGCATAGAACACGTCATACAATTTCCAAAAGATTTGGGTGCCTAGCTTAACAAAAAATACCTGCAGAAGTCTTACAGGCATGATAAGCCATAATTGCATTTAACACTTTAAAGCGGATGCAAACTCTTCACATTGAGCACCCAATGTGCACAATTCCACGTTTTTGCTAAAAAGACAACTCTTCTTAGTCCCTTATGTAACTGCCCTGTATAACTTAAGGGATGAGTTGCAAAAACCTGTGCACAATTGTGCACCATCAAGCAGTGGTACCCAAAGGTATTGTAAGAAGCCGACACTTTACGGTTTCTGGAACCCTATTCACATTTTAGGAATTCGTCCTTTTTAAAAAACAACAACAACATCTATCTTTAGATGCAGGTCTGATTTTCATCAAATAGGCAGGGAAGGTAGATGCAGTCTTGTACTCTGCTGTATTATTTGCACTCGTGTACTGTAAGCTTTAGGAACACTTGTGGATATTTTGTTTGCGGAGGCCCCTAACCACATTCAGCCCCACATCATTCTCAGGATGCCAAGGGCCACAAAGAGCGTAAGTGTAGGCTGCCAAGGACCTCAACTGTGTAATCTTCCACACGAAGGTCCTACCCTGCCTTGGAGTAAGTCTACTAAGGAGACTGACAGAGCAAGCCCAGTGAGCAGAACTGCCTGTGAAGGAGGTCAGCCAGCATTACCAGAAGAGGCACCGATTCTGGACCTACCCTCAGAAAGTTCAGTTGTTCAGACTCCTCCAAGGGACCTCAGCATGAATTAAACTACCAGGTTATCTTAAATGAAGGCTGATATGACTGCCTACACATGGTCTCCCATGAAGATACCTTGATGGGGTGCAGACTGACATTGGAGGTACAATTTACAACTAAAATTGTGCTGGCTCATGAGCCAAACTAAATGTCAAAGGACACTCATTTGTCAAGAAGTCTGGGAAATGTTGTCCACGGGGAAACCTGAGTATGCAAAGATGATGAAAATAACCACATAGAGATTCACAGTATTGAATGGAGTAACGAAGTTCCAAGCATGAGCTCTCTCAAAGCTGAGATAATGAGGAAAAAAAAATGTTGAGTGTGAGACCTGTCTTATTACTGCAATGTCTGTAAATGAAAAGAAAATGCAGCAAGTAAAAATGTAAAAGTAGGTGGCATTTAAAATGACCCTGAAGATTAACAAACTAAATATTTACAAAAGGCTTCTTAAAATGTGTTCCACTGTTGGTATGAACTCTGGAAAGGCCTTCTTTATGAAAGACAACAACAGCTACCATATAAGCTTGTTTATTACCAAAAGTCTTCAAGTTCTGTAAATCCAACATGACAGCAGGTTTTAAAACTACACTCAGTGACCTATTCACTCTTTCTTCAGATTTCTACTAATTTACTAATTCTATCATGCAATAGCTTAAAGATCAGACGCTTCCTGCATCTAATCTGACAGCACAAGTAATAAAGACACTATTTTTTCTCCAGTTACTGACCATCTCATAGCCATGCAGTGGTAAAAATTAACATGACCTTTTCAGTCACTGCTATATAGCCTAAAGCACAGAAGAGTGCTGACAAGGAACAGTAGGGGATGGGAGAGAAGGAAGCAAGCAATAGCACTTTCCTCACTGGGGAGGCACTGAGGATGAACTTTTTCATCAACAGTTTTTAAGGCCACTCATTGGTTAGCTGGTGACGAGTCTCAGCTGTTTTCATGACTACAATGGATTTTCTTCTACACCATGAATGCACTCTGGTAAATTTTTTATATGATAATGTTTAGAAAGGCCATTACTGTAATTCTAGTGCAAGCTATCTCTGAATCCCTTTATATTCTTCTAGTGCACATAAGGTGTATAAAATACATCTTAGTAGTTAATCCCTTCTCTTCTGCTGCAAGTATTGAAGATCTAATCCCTGTTTAAAGAGAAAGAAAGATCAAAAACAGGAGATCTATACAATACAAGCACTCCAAACCAAGCCAGGCAGATGTGAAGAAAATAGAGCAGCCTCTGTTCTCTTCCATGTGCACTGCATAGCAAAACCGCCACACTGACAGAAACAATACACAAAAGGTGAAGGAAAGCCCACCTGGGCATAAAGTTTTAAATGCAAGTTCCACACCAGATACACCCCCAAGTCCAGCAGCTCTCCAGTCAGCAGAGTAACTGATGGGCCATTCAATAAGGACTTCAAACAGTTATGGTACTCAGCACTGGGGAGTGAAGTCAGGCGTCTAATGCTTCCCCACGCCACAGTGAACCTACACATGGCTGGAAGCGACTGTCTTCTAAAACTAAAGGTTTTGTAAACCACAACACATAGGTTATTTTCTCTTTCCTTCTCTTAACCTCCCCCACTCCCAGCCTCAATATGTAGTGGCACTATGTACTGACCTGTCCCATGGCTGTTTGACATTGGGTAGTAAATCACTGTTTGAAGCTGCTCCAATAATATAACCTCATGACTCACATCACTTCAGTTGAACCCTAAATTACCAGATGCACTTCTACCACCTCCTACTCTGTCTACCACTGGCAGCAGAGAAGATGACAAGGCAGAACCTGCATTACCTGCAGACTTGACAGTAAAACAAAATAATTCATTTCAGTTCTAGAAATCCTAGGCCAAATATCAAGGTGACCTTCCCACACACATTCTTCAAAACCTTGTGTAACTACTTTATTAGATGTTGTTACTTTGACTGTTACTTGAGTTCTGTAATCCTCTGTGCTATTTGCCTATACTCCGTTAATGGTTTCTCTAGGGTGATGTAAGTTGTAGCTTGACAGCAGTTCTCTATTTTCTTTTGATAATAAATAATTGATCACTGATGCTCTCAGCACAATTTTGTTCTTCCTCCAAGTTGGTTGTGCCAGTCATACCATTTTGGCAATGAATAATCTCCCTTGTGAGCTCAGCACGGTGCATCATTTCTTCTCTTTCCTCCAGAACAATATGGAGAGATATGAAAAGAGCCCCAGAAGATCTCTGGACCCTCTTTTCACCCCCAACCAAGCACAGCTTGTCATCTCAAAGTCTAGATCTCTGCCTCTAGAGATGATGCTCTAAAGATCGCTCTTCACTGAACTAATTTATAGGAAAATTCTCAGGTCACCTGCCTGCTATCCGTCAGTGTTTTCCAATAAAAAGTGCCTAATGTTCCTACTGAATTTCACTAAATAAATAACCAATAAGCATAGTCAGTTATTTTTTTTTTTACCCAAATCTTGTTAAAAATGGGAAGAAAAAAAAGCAAAAAAACCCCACTCATTCGTTATTGCCCCATATTATGTGCTGAGATGCATAGAAAACTCTGATATAATTCTGTTTTCAGATTCTACCTTACTCTGTTTACAAATTAATAAGTGTATTTCTTCTAAGCAAGTTTAGTCAGAAAATTTCCACACATTTCTGGCCAATGCTGCCTAAATTGGATATTTCAAAAAGGACCTGTCCCATGACTGTTTAACACTGGATTGTAAGTCATCATTCAAAGCTGCTGCAATAACGTAATCTCAAGACTCGTATCGCTCCTGTTAAACCCTAAATTACAGTAGTGAAAAGAAACTACAAACATACTTGGATAAGAGCAAACTCACAGGGTTTGAAGCAAACCTCGCTCCTCAGCATCAGCTCTCTAAAGCTTCAATTCCCAACAGCACCACAGTAACTGACCTGAACAGTAATCGGGGATTCACACTGGGTCTCCTGCCTGCTTACTGGAACACGTCCCCGCTTCCAGCCGTCTGCACAGGCTGACACCTGACCCCCCTGATCCACGAGCTGTAACACAGCCACCCCGCCTGCATATTCAGGCTTTTTCCCTCCGCTGCTGGATGAGCCACGTTTACTTATAAAGTGTTATTTACATCAAAATTCACTCTAGAACAAACCCATACACACAAATCTCAAAACCTGATTCTTCAGTGAGGTTGTAATGAGAGCAACCCGGGCAGGCAAATGACACGGCAAAGTTGCACAGATCTGTTTGTGAATTTCACTCTGATGATTGCTTTGGGGAAAATAAAAACAAAACCATAAGCTTCTTCACAATATTTTTCCCCGTCTCCAAAGAGAAACTAAGCACGTTACATTACCACCACGCAGCAGCCTATTAAATGAAAATCAAAAATCCTGCTGACTGAAAGTGACTCCTGCCTGTGGCGATACCAGGAGATACGCAAGTCATATCAAAGGAAACTGGTTTGTACAGAAGTACAACACTGGCTCAACAGTGCGAGACGACCTCGGCAGCTTCTCAGCCAGACCAAGAGAGGACTAGACCCCAGCACATTGTGTTTCAAGTCTGGGCCACATGTAAGATTGGGTCCAGCCCCAGCCCTAGTGGGGTCCATTTGGGCTGGGAGCCCTTGGAGAATGCAAGGCCCTCAGGGCTGCAGCTCCAACCTCCTCATTGAGCTCTGCCTCTTCTTGCTGGGTGCTGCCGGCTGCCCAGTGGCCCTGTCTCTGCCACCTAGCTAGGTGTTTGCTGCAGGTGGGTCTGTATGGGATCAACACCTCACCTCCAGTGTGGGCTGCGGTGGTCTGCCTCCTTGTGCACGGCAAGAACACGTGCTCCACTTGTAATGTCACAGACTGCGTGCACCTCACCGCCTATCTCTGCACTTGAAATCAGTTTCAAGTCATTAAGCACACATACAGCACAACAGGATATTGAGGGGTGCTTTTATCTCAGTACAAAGGGGAATTTCATGCAGAAACTGCCTACCTATATTGGGATGGAGAATATCAAGAATCCTGAATATTACTAAGTACTTGCATTTGTGATTTCCAGAATATCATCCACGTATAGATAAGGGAAGAGAATTGAAGTATTTCTAAAGGAAGGGGTAATGACAAATTAGAAAATAAAATGCTACAACAGAGAATATAAATCTTTATATATAGTCGAAGAAGAGAAAATAAAATGCAAAGATTCTACCACAATTTACTGAACAGAGACTGTTTTGTACACGTCAGTCTACTCAAGTCATTAAAACGAGATAGACAAGGCCTGAAATAGCAGAACTGAAGTACCATTTAGTCATATTGAGATAAAATAAATACAGGAAATGCCTGTACTGAAATTGCTGAATCCTGATCCCAGAATTAGTACAGTTTATATAATGGCAGATGAATCTGCATCTTTTCTATTTATTTATCTGTTTACCATCTTCTGAATGTTTCTGTATGGCTCTAATCAACTAAGCTTTAGATTTTATTTGATCTCTTTGTTTTGGAGCCATATATTTTTCTGTCACATTCCCACTTAAATCAATTTATCGTGCTTGAAAAGCTCCGTGTGCCGAATTTGCTTGATCACAGAATCCCCTTGAGTTTTAGTTGAAAAGAAAAATGCACCCAGCTCACTGAAATCACGCCAAATAGCAGACTTGGCTACCAGATAGAAACCCGAAGATAAGACTGCACTGCAAAAAATCAAATCCAAGGAAATTAGAGCATGAGCAATGATTAAACAAATTACACAGCCTATTCTGCTCCATCTAATTTAAATATAGAAATGACATCATGCAGCCTTCTGATTCTGTCTCCTAGAGGAATCCACTCAGGAAATGCAGTTGGGTGGAGATGCGACTTGGTTGGAAGGGTGGGAAAGATTGCATGTACTTAAAAGAGGACAAAAGAAAAAAGAACAAACAGCCCATCTGATTTGTGTTTTCTTTTACTGCACTTGTGTAACCACAGAACAAATACTATATTTATAGTAATACATATATATAACAATTCAACTGCCTTCAACGTGAAGTTCAGTTTTCAGCCAAAAGTGGCTGAAAAAGAACGTTATGCAATTCTGTATTTACTCTTTTACAGTGATATCTGTTGAATTTGCTCACTTTAAAATCAGATGATGATGTCTGTCAGCAGCATTGCTTCAAACTTAATATAAGATCAGAAAAATCAAACTGTGCTCTCCTTTCTTCCCCTTTCATTATCACTTGTAGTAGAGATGCAGCAAATGACACTTTAGCTGGAATTTTCTGAATGATGCGAGTAGCAGAATGGAACCTCACTCCTCTTCAAACTCTTCTGCAAAGCTAACAATTGTAAACCCGCATCTTTATTAGCAAAGCCAACAGATAAGACTTCAAAAGAGCTGAACTACTAAGAAAAATGCACTATTTTAACATTTTTTCTACTACTACAGCCAACCATTAAACCTACACTGACAACATTTAGATTGAGCTATATCTGGTGTCATCTCATGGGCCGTGTGCAGGGAAAACATGCTTTGAGAACAATTTCTGAAAGTTCTGCACACAGAAGACTTCCTTTTACCCTCAGGTAGTCACAGCTTCTATTTTCAGATACACTACAGTAATGACTGGGGAACCAAAGATACTCTCTTTCAGGTGAGCTCACACTTTGTGTGCACTATGCAAAAAGGCAGCATAGAAGGAAGACCAGAGGCATGTAATAAGAGACTTACAAATACAAGATGATGCTGGCATTGGCCATTTCCTTGCCTGGGCAGCTGTGAGCTGCCATCTACATTATGTCCTCCATATGGTGCTTCTCCCTTATCTTTTGTATTTTTCTGGAGCAGAGCTTCAGCTGAGACAAAAGGTCACACCAGGAAGAGGTTTATGTTTTTAAAGTACTCTGACAGAACAGTAAATTCTGGAATTGCAGCAACATACGTGTCTTGTTCCTGATCACATATCCTAACCTGCATATCAAGCAAAAAACAAGTTTTTGTACTAGACAAGTCAGAAGTCAGCAAAAGCCTCTATATCAAGTTATTGCTCCAGCCTGAGGCTGTCACCTTCCAAATACTGAAGTCCTGATCCACACATTCAATACATCTTTGCATGACTGTTACGAGGAAGGCTTTACCTTAAGAAATGTATGTGGAACTAGGTATGTGCCACTGAGACAGAAAAAAGCTGCTAACCTTCCAGGGCAGGCTGTGCTCCAACAACAGGCTGAAGTCATGCTCCTCCACTGAAATTCTTAAGGTCAGCACAAGGTCTGTGCAGTGCTTAAGCCCTAAAAATAGGTTTTATGTACAACTTAAATGACACTTAAACTGGCCTCATGTTGATACTGTATGAAGCAGTGGCTTTATCCATTGCACATAAATATTTTCTTCCCTCCCCTCACAAGGAGATTTGAAACGAAAAGAAAAAGCAAAATGGTGAGCTGACTTGGAACTCAGCTTTTCATACTTACTACCTACAAGCACAGAGTATGTTGGTCTAAAATTTGTTTTCATCTGGAAGGAAACTCTGTGTTAAATATTAATTCCTCTCAAATCAATATAAACCTCTTAATGAGTTCAGTGGGGTCAGTCTAACGTTGTGCCTTTGCTTCTCACAGAAGCAAGCATCAGCTTCCAAAGTGATTGTTTCTACTACAATTGTGCCTAACAATAATGATGATATTTGGTAAATGCAAGCAAATAAGTAAATATACAAGGGAATTTCCTTTATAACATTAGTCTTACTTCAATGCTTTTAAAAATATTATTTTGATTACAGTGTGAGCTGCTTTAAAAGCAGCCTGTGCAGCTCTCTCAGCAACACTGCTGTGAAATCAAAACAAGTATAATACCAAATAATTAGGGGGAAACCTAAAGACAAACTAAATAATTATAATTCCAGGAGTATGACTGAACATAGTCTACTCCTCCTGGTGCATGGAAATAAGCGTATTGCGGCACAGAAAGCCACTCATAATCAGTCTGGTATCACTTGACAGGACCCCAACACACCCAGGCCTCCCAGCTCAGTCAGCAGGCAGTGCGACGGCACCGCTGGGACGGTACTGCCAGCACAAACCTCTTATAGACTCAACTTCCCAAATCCAAAGGAGTCCCTTTCTTAGACAGCATAGTATAATAGATGCTGCCTATGGTAATTCCCCTCTGGAGTTCATAATGCTTCAGCTATTTTCTAACACAGTGTTTGGTTATACTGCCTACTTCGCCATACACAGTCTAACATCTCATTGCCCTCATGTTTCAGGCTCCCCATAAAGTCCTGTGAAACACAGTCTCTTCTGATGGACTTGCAAGACATCATCTCACCTGATGATACCAAAACTTATTTGGATTGGAATGACTGATTTTTAATCAAAGCGATATGCAAACACACAGTAGCAGTGGTTCAGCTGTGCCGTAACACAGGGATCAGGTAAACTGCATTAGCATTCTGCAATGCAATGGCATTATTTCCATAGGGCGGCTTTTAAGGTTTTTTCCTCTGACTGGAGCCAGAGAAAGCAACTTCCTCAAACCACAGACATCTTATTTAGCAGTCAGTCCCTCACCAAGTCTAAAAAGCCCTCACACCTAATGTTGTTCTGCAATTGAATCTTGCTGTGGGGGGGTTCTCAAGCAATCCTTTAGGCAAGAAGTGACATTACTCATTTTACCTTGTCCCTAGAAACATTTTCAAACCTTGGGACAAGAGGGGACAGTGATAATCAGAAGCACGTAGGGATGGGAAACAAGAAAAAAAGTCCCACTGGAAGCTTAATATTTGAAAATAAAGAAAAGTTAGTAAGACAGATGGAAGGGAAAATGTTTTAGATAGGAAGGAGTTATGGGTAGGAGGTGAGTGCGATACATAGCCTAAACAGAACTCTCTTAATTGGAAAGGAGGAAAGTCAAGAAGTCCTAGTAATTTATATACAGCTTGTCTCAAACTAATTAGACACTGTGGTTTCAGAAACAACAAAAAAACTGAGATAACCATAAAAAATTGAAAGGACTCTCTAGAGGGATCCTCCACAGTTCACTGAACAGATGAGTTATCACAACGAGTGCACAGATTGCAGGGAATATAGCTAACTATAGGAGGGAAAGGAAAAAAAAAAAGTGAGGTGGCCCATGGATATGCCTAATAAATGAACTCTCTTCTTGCCTCTTGTTGCCACCAAAGCAAGCAGTTTTATCAGTTGATGTCATTGAAACAGCTGAGTAATTTCACTACTGACAGAATCTAGGCTCATTGAAGCTGGTTGCCTTTGTGACAGTTTAGGCTTAAAGGTTCTGCAGATCCGGATGAACAGCACAAACTACAACATCAAGCCTCCAACAATTTTCTAGTCACAAGCTTAGTTTCTGGTTTTCATAGTGAAACACTGTTTATGTTTGTTATTCTTTATCTCATGGCATTGTGATACCAATAATAAGCAAAACCAGAAGAAAATAGGATATAAAATGTAAGCTTTAACGGATTTAAAATAGTATAAGCCAAGCAGTGTCCAAACCACCTCATAATCAAAAGTTCTCTGAAACTCTGAGGAGTGACTTGTTTAAAGAAATTATGCAACTTTCTTCCAGATTTATTCAGCCAGGTAAAAATAATTTAAATCCACTTGGTTACCATTTGAAAATTACTCAGATTGTTATTTTTCAGACTGAACATCAAGCAAGTAGCCTAGTTTGAGTAGGCTGATAGTTCAGTGTGGGCAGGAGTTTCATATTAAGAAGCCTTAGTTTCTATTCCTTTTTTGAATGGGAATTTCTTTCACAGGGCAATATATAACCACAAAAACATCATCGCTCTGATTATTATTCCTTATTATCAGCCTTCGTTCTCTCTATGATCTGTCATGTTGATGACTAAAACAGCATTTGAGATGTACAGGTTGTCACGGTAATGAAGATGCACTGTAGATTTTCTTAAATGGAAAAAAAAAAAAAACCAGAAAAGAGGTATGTTAAAGCTGAACCTACACATGACCAGAAGAGAAAAATTAAACTAGAGGAATAAAAAAAAAATGGAGACAACTCACAAGAGGCAAAGTGCGAAGTACTGAACTAAACTGAATAACAATCTTTCTGGAAAAATAAGAGTGGAAGGAAAAGAATATAACACCAAACCAGTCTCCTCCTCTATCCAACAGAGCCCTGAAATCAGCTCAACTGGGTGCTACACAGAATGACAGGTCAGATCCTGCCTCTCCCTCCTACCATCCAGGAAGGCTCACAATGCACTTAGAGGCAGGATGCAGGCAAGTGACACAGCATAAAAGGTGCAGAATGGCACAAGTTAACTAAATACAAGATGTGGATGCTTCACCAGGCATTTTTGTTCAAATAAAGCAAGTAAGATTAAATCAGAGTATGATAGCTGAGAACAAGACGTTCACTGCTTTGATATCCCTCCTAGGACAGACCTCCAAAGGCTGAACCTTATATGCCTTAGAAAACACGCTCCCATCCGAAAAAATGATGTTTGTCACACCCTTGCACCGAAGCTGTACCACCAAAAAAGCAGGTAACTAATGAAGAAAAACTAATATTCCAAAGAGAGGTTTAACTAGATATAACCAGATTCAAAAGGACACAGCTATTGCTATCATACTTACGTGGAAGAACCACACAAATTGTTATGACAGAAGACTGTAACCAACCAACTGTAAGACCAAGAGAAATAAGACTGAAGACTCACTAACAGACCATTAAACCATATGCCAAATACTGCATATGCACCAACACAGCAGTTCTGTGAGGCAATTTGGCAAGGAAATTCCTCTTCTGAGGGGCAATGAGAAAAGCTGATTCCTGCACTAAGGCTCCTCTAGAAACAATTTGCCGAGCCCAAGCATCCAGAACCCATCAGCAGAAATGCCCAAGTACTGGCCTCTTAGGAGAAAGACAATTTCTATTGAACTGACTAAAGATGCTCTCAGTGAAACACGTTTGTAGTGTTTAATTTGCCATTCTGTAAGACCTGGCTTTTAAAGGTACATTCTAAAACTTATGTTTCATTATAAAAATGATATACCTGACAGCAAGCTCACTGGAAATCGAACCAGTTTTCTGAACTTTTGTGTGTCCATTTGACTCAAGCAAACAACCATTTCTTCTGTGTACCTGCCTTGCACATGGCTAAAAATAATTTCAGCAGCATATTGAAATCTCAACCTACCCCATTCGACAGATAGGTTTAATACAGCCAGGACATACAGTAGCTCATTAATTTTGAAAGTTAAACTTCTTTGTAGTCCTTCTTTCAATTGTTCAATTCTTAGAAATCTTTGTATTTCCTGCTCTTTCTTTATGGAATCATATTTTGTTTGTTTGTTTAAAGGATATCAAAAAAGTAGTAAAATAAACATGTTAGGCTGTGCTGGGAAGGCCCCACCACCTGGTTCCCATGAACTGTGGCTGTTCTTTTTTCAAGCCCATTGGAAGCAATGTACTACAAGGGATAACATTTACACAAAGCAAACAGCAGTACTAGATAAACACGCTGTTTTTACACGGAGAGCAAAGCACATTAGTTTTCAGAGGGCAGCACTCATTGTCACCCACTTCACTGGGCAGCAGCCAGCTGAGCAGTCTGTACACATGCTGGCTGGCTAATGGCCCCAGGTGTAACTCCAAACTAGCCACCACATACATTTGCTAGCATAAGTAGATAAATCATGGAAGCTGGAGTTAATATCTGCGGCAGAAAAGACACAAAAATGGAAAGGAAATAAACTTTTTCAGTAAAATTTTTCAATCATTTTCAATAGCTGTGATTATTTTTACATCCCAAACTTATTTTTCAACTTCAATTCCTCTTATTAGCAGGTCTCTTGTGTTTTCACTTGTGACCATATGATGTCCTAAAGCTGCAACTTTTCAGTTTTGGGAGATACCAGTACTGAAGGTGTTAAGCATCTGAAACAGATGGAATGGCTTAGGAATGCATTGCTATTGCTCGCTGTCGCAGTGGTAAGATACATACGTGGGCATTCTTATACACTCCTGATGGAAGAGAGGCAGGTTTTATTGAGAAGGAATATGATAGACTTCAACCTTTTTTCCGACAGCAAGACGAATGATTAATTCTTGAAGCAAGAGTACTGCTGTACTGGGATGAGACTTTCAGTCCTTCTAGAAGACAAGGTCCCTGGCAATACTAAAGTTAGAACACTTCCTAATTGAAGGGCTACTTAATTTGCAATCACCTACACTCCAGTCTATTCTTGTAGGACTTTTTCTCTATTGTGAAGCAAGACAGATAAAGCTTGTTATTGTCCCTTTAATATTGTGTATCCACTTACCATTCAAAGAAAGTCTTTATATAGAATATGTAGTAAAATAAGCTACAGTATGAGTCACACTGCAAGAGTCCATGCTTCTTGAGCGTTATGAGGCACCAGAGGAATCAAATGACTTGCATATGAAGAAGAGGCATTATTCACTAAGCCACAAGTATAATTATAAAACAGCCTTTAAGAAAGGTTTCATTAACAGAGAGAAAAAGCCACCTTCATATCTAAAACCATTTTACATAATTCTTCTGCTAACTTGCAACTCTAAAACCATATTAGAAACAAATGCTGCAAAGAATACTATAATAAAAACCAAACACATTGGAAATAAGACAAACAATTTTTTCCAATTTTATATAAATACAATTATATATATATGTATAGATTTTTAAAAAACTGTTAACTGCTTTTTATTTGGTCTGTCTTCCTTCAAAAAGTGGTTCTGGGCACCACAGCACAAAAAGGACATGAAACTGTTGGAGAGTGTCCAGAGGAGGGCGACGAAGATGGTGAAAGGCCTAGAGGGGAAAACGTATGAGGAGCGGCTGAGGTCACTGGGCCTGTTCAGCCTGGAGAAGAGGAGGCTGAGGGGGGACCTCATCACAGTCTACAACTTCCTCGCGAGAGGGAGTGGAGAGGCAGGTGACCTATTCTCTGTTATCACCAGTGACAGGACCCGTGGGAACGGTGTCAAGCTGAGGCAGGGGAAATTTGGGCTGGACATCAGGAAGAGGTTCTTCACCGAGAGGGTGGTCGCACACTGGAACAGGCTCCCCAGTGAAGCAGTCACTGCACCAAGCCTGTCTGAATTTAAGAAGAGATTGGACTGTGCACTTAGTCACATGGTCTGAACTTTTGGGCAGACCTGTGCGGTGCCAGGAGTTGGACTTGATGATCCTTATGGGTCCCTTCCAACTCGGGATATTCTATGATTCTATGAAAAATTCTGAGGGAAATTTAGTGTTATAGAATAAGGAAGCTGTACACATATGCCTGACATATTTAACTGCCTAGTTTTCAATTAACAAGTATTCCCCTACATACTGCTGGCTATTTGTTTAGGGAGCATCACAGAATACAATTTTAGCATTGTACAGTCCCTTTAATTTTATAACCCTCAAATTTCAGTGAAAATCTTGATAGCTTTTAAGTAAGATGACCCCTGTTCTCTCTATTTATACAAGCTTATTATTTGTGCAATTCCTAAGGAGTTAGAGGAAAGTCCACTATATACAACTGTGTTGGCATAGATCCTCAGCTGTCATAAATTAACGTTTCACTGGCTTCAGTGAAACAGATTTATATTAATTGATCTGTTCCAATGACACTAATGATCATCAGTCATCTTGTAGAAAGGCATATTTTCCACTAACTGGTACTGTGGAAAAGATCGCAGGAGATCTCTGCTATATTCCCAAGTCACCATGACTAATCCTTAAACCAAACCTGGTATATAAAGACATATTTAGCTGAGAAATATGAAGTTTGACTAGTCTGCAGCCTTAAGGAGATCTACTGTTCATTTCTGCAGTGGGAAATTTCATCGCTGGGAAGGGCCACATCCAGACAGCCTATGTCCCACCTGTGCCCTAGGCCCTCTTCTATTCACAGGCTCTGTTGCATTGCCTTACAAATAGGGAACATGGACGAGCACAGGACTTACAAGTTCTGTGCCCCCAGTCTGTATGTAAAAGAAGAATCACATAGCAGCTTCATAACTCGCTTTTACGCCCAAAATTTAGGAAACCACAGCAGGTTCTAAGAGCAGCAAACAAAAGCTTAAGGAAACGGGTATTAAATACTCTCAACACTTTCTTGAAAACACCTGGCAGTAACTTCTCATGGCAAAATCAAAAGTTTTCACATCACCAGTATCACCTAAGTTTGGCAAACTTGACAGGTACTACAAATCTCACACGATTAGAAACAGCAGCGTAAATAGGCCTGCAGACCTACTCAATGACTACATTCTCCAGTGAGGGTCAGTAGTGCTGGCTTCGGACAGAGCTCATCCTTCCCGCAAACAGAAACAAGTGGGGAAATCCAGATGGAAAAAAAAAGTGTAAAAGTGTGCTAGTGCACAAATACCTAATAAGAAATTGTTTGTCAACAAGAGCATGGATAAAAACTGTTACAATTGCTACAGGTGCCCAAAGGTGCCATTTTAAATGTTATTAAAGAAGTAAGCAAAGAAGAGCCAAAGTAAAATTAACTAAAAAAGTGCCAAACAAGATCACTACCAGCACAGATCTGCTGATTCGCTCTGCCTCAAGAAAGAAACTAAGGACCTGATATACCACTGTTACTCCAATTTCACACCAGTATGACTTTTTGCAAGATATGTAGAACTCCAGTAATGCTCAATTACCTGGTTAATTAGAGCAACAGAGATGCGATTCAGCTGAGGTGTCCAGTGTGCATTCTAGAAGCTGGAAGAGATGACGATGGTCAGAAAAGCTATTTCAAACTACCAGAAGATGAAAGGCAGAAGCGACAAGTCTTTGGACTCAACCAACATTCTCTTTGCTGGAGCAACAGTTCCACTAAAGAGAAGTAGATTGTCTTTTCTCTAGCTTGCACAGAGCTACATTTTATTTAGATCTATCACCATCATCCTAAACAGTACAAAGAACAGTAGCACACATGCATATAAAAAAACCTCCTGAAGTGGCTCTGTCTACAAGAAACAGCTACAAAGAAGCTGAGCCAAATCATCTCTGAATTTATCAGTATGTTTTGGAAGTTTCTGAAAGATAAAAGATGTCTCCCCTTAGAACTATAATTCTCAGTGTCACATGTTAGGCTTTGCTTACTAATGAGAGTCAGTACTATGTTTGATCTGCTTCTTTACGGTTCTCCTCTCATGTCTTGCAGCAGGACGGTCAAACCTCTGCAGCTACAGCATCCAAAGCCCAGTTTTGTGATGTCCCCTTGTCACACAGCCCACACCACGGCCCCCTCCCTTTCTGCACGGACAGGTGGCAGAGTTGTCTGCTGGCACTGAAACAGCCTGAGGGGCAGCAAGAGACACTTGGCTACTAGGCAGCATGCTGGCCAAACAGCTGCCACCCCGGTACCTGACAGGAAAAAGCAGAAGGACAAGTAAAAGAACCTGCATGCCAGGCATGACCTGTTGGGCAGCAGGGTTATTCATGAGGGGCTCTTTGATTCAAGCGCTCTATCAGCGCATCGCCATCCTGGTGAACACAGCCCACTGGAATGCTACTGAATGAAGTACTTATTTGTAAAATGCTTCAAGATAAGTAGATTAAGGATACCACAGAAGTGCCAGCCAAAATAACGTTATTCTGACACTGCATTCCTTCAGGAATATACAGATGCACGGTACAGAACGTAATTGGGCTGATATCTCTTTAAATATACATCATTAGAGCTCCAATGAGATTCCCGTCAGTGTCAGTAAATCTGTGTACAAAGAACTACTCATTTGATTACCGTACAATGCAAAATCCCATGCATATATCCACAATGATTATATATTCAGCACATTCCCTTTAATGTCAGTACATCAACCGTGCTTCAGCTGAGATTTAGCATTCACCGCCACATTCAGGCAAGTATTGTCTTGCTTTCTCATCTCCCACACTTGATCTGCCTCTTTAAACTTGGCATTTCTAGCAACCTCTCTAGCTAGGTTTTAAAAGTAATTCTTCTCTCCTGCTCAATAAGCAAGAGAACAGTATATAATTTCCTGTTTTATGTACATCTGGCACTGTAGAAAGAACCACTGCAAATCTTACCAAGGCAGCAGAAAAAAATAGCTAAAAATCCTCCTGCATGGAAAACGGCTCTGCAGCATTGGCTATAAAACCCACTACATATTATATGAAAGGTTAGCGGATTTCCTGGCAGAATATAGTACAGTATGTGGGATTTGATAGCTATATAGAAATAGAGCAGAGAGAGCGCCTTCCATCAAACACTAAATGATGAACCTCAGCCCGATTTTTCCCTGTACTAAATTAAAAATGCCAAGCGAAATCTGGCAGGAGTCTACACTTTCTAGTGTTAATATTTTGAGTGATAGCCTACACAAAGCATCTGCAACCATCTTCCCTATTTAACTGGCAAACAAGCTGAGGGTACAAAATCTCCCAAAGCACCAGAATGGCTTAAGCAACCACGCTCCATTTATAGCAACAGCTTAGACACTTCAGAAACTATACAGCACTCATTCAGTGACACAGGGGACAGAATTTAAAGACATTTCAACATTCGAGACACAGTTACCCAAGCATTGGCCCTCTTAATAATCCCACAAGAAGCAAATGACAACTTGGGGTTTCTGTGTCAAGTTAGGAACTCCTATCTTTATCAAGCTTCCAACTCCAAAAAGAGGGCTATTCAATGAAGATAATCCTCTGTTAAAATACAATCTCAAACCAGGGAATCATGATGAAGTTCACCTTTGCAATGACAGAATCTGACAAGGGCATGTAACTGCCGGGTGTGACTGTGCAGGGAGTGATCTCAGAGTAATGTTAGAAGCTTATAAAGCAGCAGGAGATAAAGAGCTTGGTGTTTCATTCAGGCTGTTCGAGCACAGAGCAGACTGCCTGGATCTGAGGCCCGCTGAGGCAGGTGGTTCCCTGTTTTCCCTCATTGCACACATGTAGACATCCCTTCCTAGGGGACTAGAGAGCACAAGCAGGATGAGAGGCTAGATTCAAACTACCAGAAGATGTGACCTTTCAGCCACTTGTAATCTCTTGAACTTTCCCTATCAGCAAAGAGCAACGTTGCCTTCCAAGCCTTCCCACAAAATCCTAGCTCTTCAGCTGTCTGTCAGCACTCAACCGTGTTAAGGAGCCTGGGCGGGAAGTACCTGAGGTCTTGGCACTGTCTGTGAAGCCACGACTAGTCCGTGGAGCTTGGGTATTTGCCAGGTTGTTTTACTGGCCCTGTCTGCAGGAGCACTGCCTACCTAGGGGTCAAATACCTACAAAAACCTGTCCTGTGCATTTGTGGAAATTAACTTGGAACCTTGCCATACACTTACATAAGGTCATGACACGATGTAGTTGCTTGTCGGTACTGATATTTATTGAAGTGGAATAAAGCGCTATTCATGAGGTGAAAGCCAGCCCAATGTTTTATTCAGAATTAAAATGCTTTTTCCAAAGAGGATGGCTTTTTCCAGTGTGGTAAGTACTAGGCCAGTTCTGTTTCCCTTAGTGTCAAAGGCAGCTTCTGAAAACAGCAGCCCTAATTTGAACCATTACGCTGGCTGCTCAGGGCAACTCCGATCTGGCAAGCCAGCACCATCTCCCTGGGGGATGAATACAGCTAAGGGTAAACAAGCAGGCACAAAAATTGGAACTTGGGCACAAGGGTAACTAGGGACTGAAAAGGCTCTCCTGGTTAACTGGAAAACTAAATTTTCCTATTGTGAGCAAGCTGGAGGGAAGCTGGTGAAACTCTGTTGCAACAAACTGCATTTCGGAAGTGTTCTGCCCAGAGAAAGGCCAGGACCATTAGTGAGACACCAGCAGGAATTTTAATTTAAATTTCATTACGACTGAAATTATTACTGTCCAGCAGTGGGGACTATATATTCCTCCCAGGCCTCCATTCTGTCTGAATTCAACACAACATACCTGCAGCCTGGACATTTAGGTTAAACCAAAAATTTAATCTACCATGTACATTTTTTCTAAACACATTTTCACTGAGCTATTGCTGCATGCCATTATAATTTAAATTATGAAGGTACGTGATACATACAGCTGACACTGACTTCAGATTGTTAAAGAGAATGAGGTACAATTGTATGTCTCATTACCAGGTCATATGATTAATCCTAGAAATTTCCACAAGGAGCAGACCTACAGCAACAATGGCAGCCAGTTTACATTTTTAGGGCATTGCTATCCAATGGCAAGGTCAGCCCAGACTCGAAAACCTTTCTGACAATCCTGTGATAAGATTCAAAATAGATTTTGCAGATTGCTGGAAACCTGTTCCTGGCTCTTTAGTGCCCTTTTAAGAGGTGACAGAAATCATTAATATTAGTAAAATCAAAGGCACCGGCTGAACTCAGGGAGACCTAACAGAGGACTGCATTTGGAATGAAACCACCAGGACTTTAATGTTAGGCTGGGAAGTGTTTTTACGGATTTTTTGTAACTATAAATAAAAATTACAGCAGTATTTTTTGAAAAGTTCTTCTTCCCCTAACATGGTAAGGCTTACATCAACAAAGATCTCAAATGCTAAGCTTTCGTTCAGGTGTAACTATATCTAATTTACACTTCAAGAAATTTATATCAATAGTGGATGTAGCTATTCAACACCATCCTCTTGCAGGCCTCCTCTTGCACCCTCTTCCCTCTCTCTCACACCTTATTCTACATCAGTAGATAATCACCTACACATCCAGTTTTAAAACTTAGTAGACATTGATGAGACTGAGTGGCAATACATGATGTTACCCTGTCTACAAATCTCATTTCTTGGAATTCCTTTCCTAAAAAAAACAGTGCAAACGTAGACTACATCCAACTCTTCACACCTTCCCACGTAGCCCATGGCTGTAGGCAGTGGCTCCACAATACAAAGCATTCAACCCAACGAAGGCCTACAGCCTGCTCAGGTGTTGGCTCCTACTCCTGTGCCCAACATGTCACCATCTTCATCAGGTCTGCAAAGATGGAGGGGGGGGGGAGGTTCCTACAGTGGACAGGGATTAATGAACAAATTTAAATCTTTCAGAAATTGCTGCAGACAGAAAAAAGAATAGCCAGAAAGGGGCAAGGCAAATATTGAGAGAACATTGCAATCAGCCTCTTTGTAAGTTGAGAAAATAGCCACATTTTTTTTCCATAAAAGACCATATCCAGTTAGACATTTGCAGAAATAACCAAAGCACCATAAAACTCTTAAAAAAATAATAAAAGAAACAGATCAGTTGGTTTGGTTTCCAATGTTAACATATATATTTTACATCTTATACATAACATCTTAGCAATCTTTCAATGCAAACAAAGATTATGCACACATACGTACATACTGCCTGTATTCCACTCCATACTACAATTCAGAGCATCTCACTGAAGCAATTTAATTAACATCAGCCAGAAAAGAAAAATGTATTGCTACAACATAAAGGTGATTCAAGATCAATATGTATAATCTTTCTTATAAAAATAATGAGCCTTTTTCTACTGAAAGAAAAGCTAAAACAACAGTTGACCCTTCCGTCCACCCTGAATTTGTATGCGCTGTCTTGTTTCTGACTGTACAAAGATGAATACCCAGATCAGCCAGCCATTTCTAATTGTTTGTCTTCCAGATCACAGAGCACGTTAAAAAGAATCTGACTGGAGCTGGCACCGCTACTCTTTGGCCTGTTCACAGAGCAGGAAGAACCTAGGTTCTGTATGTTGCCTGCATAACACACTTTTACCAAGCTTTCTGGTTTGAAAGAGTACTTTGGAAATAACAGTAACCCTTCAGGCTTTGTTCTTCAATTTTTACAGTATTTTGAGCTGTTTTGTTTCTACTAAGTTGATAGCAGACAACTACTGAGAAAAGAAAATTAGTCAATGATCTTAGCAAGAGTCCCTGAATGACCCAGTACGAAACACATTTGGACTATTTCCAGAACCTTTTGTGTCACACCCTAGTTATCGCGTGCTGTTACGCTGGATCACATTACTTACAGAAACAAAGATAGCAACACCAAACTCATACGCATCAAATGGGACAGTCTATTCTCTTCACAAATTGCTATCACAACTTTCAAACTGAAATTAAAATTGAACCAATTCAAACTATGCTGCTTTCCATGTCCCAATACCCCATTCCATGATCTTTTCCATTAGAGTTCCGGCAGTGCATTTAGGTAACTGTACAGGATGTCTATCCATTCTTTTCTCTCTCTGCACTAACTGTCCTAGAGTCTTCTGTAAAGCTCATATGCATATCTAATTATTTGGCTGTCCTTGTGACCCATCAGAGTACAAAAACAGGCAGGCATTTAAAACAGGCAGGCATTTGGTTTCCATGCCCTTTTGAGAGCAGATTTTATCAGCAGCCATCCACTGGAACTCAAAGAAAGAAGCAGGCAAACAGAGGAAAAGGCTGGTGTGGGAGCTGCATGGGTCATGAGTACAGCCACAACTAAGATGACCACAAGCCTAACATCCTTTTTTGCTTTGGGGCTGCCCACCTCAGGCCTGGGATTTTATTGCACATTTTAGATCATGTCCTCTTCCACATTTCCAGAGGGGAAATTTAAACCGAGTCTGTGGATCTATCTGGGGATTTAATTATCTTCAAACTATCACTAGGAATAAAAGTTGTAATGAATTTATCTAAAAATCAGCTAAACTTCCCACCCTCCCATGCAATTCCCCCTGAAACACTCGCTGAATAATTTGCCAATTAAAAGCTAGACAGTCCACAAGTTCACTAGTCGTTCATTTACAAAAAGACACAGGGCATCCATTTTAATGCTGCAGTCACGTTTTAATCAAATATTCATCCTCAGAGGTCTTTGAAGAGGAGGAGGGAGGAGATATGCTCTCTTTGACAAGTCCATTCTTAAAATATTTTTTTTGGCTTAACAGTTATCAGGTCAAACAAGAATGCAGCAGGCAAGTCATGGATTAAATGGTATTTTCAGTAAATAGGACTCAGCGACATCAAGCAAGAGTCAGAATGCACAAGCTGAGGGGGACAGGACAATAATCAGGACATGCATTAACTTCCAACGTTTGCCATTGTCCAATTGCTTTGGATAGTGTGCATGACAGCGCAGGTCATCTACTGGAGCAGGCAACTTCAGACTAGGGGCTGCAAAAGCTCAATGCCTCCTTGCACCAGAAGTTCCATGAGGAAATGTGACTTGATCTAATTTTGGAATCTGGAAAAAAGACAAACATCAGGAAGGAAGTTTAAAAATATTTGGAAGAAAGTCCTTTCAAAGGAAAAGGAAACTCAAACCAGATATATTCAAATAGTAAAAAGTCAGCATCAAACTGCAGTGACATGTCTCTTTGGAAACAACACACAAGGACTGCTGGTCCCTCTCTGGAACACTTCAGACAAGGAGCAGAAGTCACTGCTGTCTTTGGAAGGGTTTAACCCAGTGGTTTCCAGTTGTTCCTGTATGTACTGGTACTGCAGCCCTCCAACTGTTTACATCCAACACACACTAAACGCTACTGAACTAGGTCTGCACAGAGCTCCACAAAATCTCCATTCGGTTTCAGACACTCCTATCCTTAGAACAACCTTTGAAACAGAAGTCTGGAAAACTCCAGACTCCATGGATGATAAACCAGCATGAGATCTTCTAAGAAAAAGGTAAAGAAAACTACTCTCAGATTCCTGGGAAAAATACGTGTTCCCCTATTTCCGTACGAACTTTTCAGTACCATGCACACGCTGTCAGCTAGTATAATCCTCTGTGAATCTGCTTAGGCCAATGTAGAGTATTGGACAAGGCCTCACCCATACCTTTGTGGAACACCAGGATCATCTCAGCTCAGTACTGGCAAGTACAGACTCCAAGGGATTAGCTTTCACTCTATCTTAAATTTTTAAAAATTCTTAGTTCACAGAGGAATTAAATTAAGACTCTATTAGCTAACTCCCAGTTGTGAAAGAGGAAATCCTCATCATGACCTAAAATGGTCTAATTTACATTGCAGTGACTGTCAGAAGGGTGAATGGATGCATGTTTGACTTACAGTGACATCAGAGAGCAAAGGTTTCCTCCCATTCTCACTTTGTCCTCCCCTCCTCTTCCTTCCTCCCACCCCTCGTTTCTCTGACAGCTCTGTAAACAGTACAAAATTCATTCTGAGCCAGGGAAAAGGGGGAAAATGGACAGTGAGCAGAGAAAGAGGGCTACCACCTCCTCCTTCCCTCATTTCTCCTCCTCCTGCACAGTGGCAAACCAAACTGTAACAGCAAAGAAAACCAAAGGAAGGAAAATGAATAACATATAACACTGAAGAATGCCTGTTTTGAAAATGCTGGTTTTCAAGGCAAGGTGCTGTAATGTTAGAACTGGCCATCACCACTGAATGGAAGAGAATTCCAACGAGGCTTTGTAAAACGAAAGAGCTCAAGGCTCTTCTCCCTCTGTGCATGAGATGAATACAAGTGTCAATGAAATTTCACAATGAAGAAAAAAGAATATATATATATATGTGTGTACACACACACAAACCTGCTTCCACAACACCCTTTTTAAACTTTAAATACAACTTCTACGAAAATATTCTATAAATTTCAGGCATAACAAGAGACAGTCTATCCTCATCCTCCTCTTTTGCTCTAATATGCTCCAACATGCTCTGCTATGATCAATTTTGAATTCATAAACTAAACAAGGCCCAGCTGGGTAAATAATGAGCACAGACAGCACTGTAGGAAGTGGTTATTTATCCTAAATCAGCCCCCATACAATCCCATACCCTCTTTGTTGGAACCAATGTAGTACTGGAATTTCATGTTTCAGCAATACAATCTATGTCTCCACCACAAGTGCTTATTATAGAAAGCTCAGCTTCTTCTCTTTTTAAAAGTTCACCAGCGTTCTCGTACAGTCTAACTTTGTTAACTCACCTATATTTTCAGCTGAGTAAAGTATCCCACACTTCCCGACCTGAGCTGCTATGCAGTACTGTTGTATGGTTTTTCAGAGAATGTGGTAGTCAAACCCATCTGTAGTTGTACTTCTGCATTTCCAAAGCTCTGTGCTATCACTATGCAGTGAGCTTTCCTTCTGACATGTGCATGTCAATACTCAATCTCTGCATCTGTAAAATGCTTTGGCATCCCTGACAAAGAAGGACTCTATGTAAAGGTCAGGTTAATAACCTCCTTCTTGAGAAAAAACATTTTAGGAGAATTTAAACAGAGATGCAACTCCAGCATTCTGGCATTTCTTACAGCTGCTGTTTGCTAGCTAAGTTCCGTGCTGCTTAGAGTCATGTGTGTTCACATGATCTGCTAAGCTGGGGGCTTGCCCTTGAACTTTTTTCTCCTGCATTTTAAGATCTACCCAGCAACACTTTTATTGTATAGTGCTGAGTGTATGAGCGCACATGTAAAGGGCATGTGATGGCAGCTCCATCTAAACAGTTTATAACTAGCCTGTCCTTTATCACTATTTCTTTGGGTATTGAAATTATTTCATTAAAATTTCAGGAGCTTTTTTTTTTTTTTTAAATCAAACAAACAACTAAAATTAATGCAATTTAAACTGCACTTAGCCTTACATGGCAACCACAGAGTAAAGGAGTTATATATTCAATTTTCATTTTCTCTAGATATGAGAATATGTATGCTAATCATCTTCAGAGAATATTGATACCAATTTTTTCTCTACGAAGACTGCTTCAATATTTATTTAAAGGCTAGGACAGAATGGAATACTAACACCACCACTTCAGGCTTCCATACGAGTAATGCACAATGCATTAACTCTCTGTAAAGACATGAAGCTTATAAACTGAAACTCTGTCCAGCACTATAGTGATAAGCATTTAGAAATATAAGCAATCATTATAAGAATAACATAACCCATCCAAATCCATAGGTCAGTCAATTCTATTTCTGTGTTGTAACAGGAACTGTGGCATTAGCAGAGGGCATTACACAGGGATTAATGACTAGCCGGAATTAATGGCCCTTGGCTATGCCCGAGGCAATGAACTCCTCCCACCTACTCATTAATCCCAGGAGATACTTGGGTTTCTTTTGGAGCATTAACATCAGAGGGGGTTGTGGTTTGCTTTGTTTTGTTTAGATAAAATCTTATCTGCACAGGATTTTTGTGCTTAGATTATTTGGATTATATGCATATGTGAGTGAATATACAGTGAATTAGGGGGCTCAAAAGCAGTATCAGTGTCCGCAAGACTGTGTTCAATGGGAACAAGTGTTCTCAACATAACAAAGAATTCAAATAGGCTGGTTCATTTGACCACGTTCTCCACATATTTGAAGTGACAGCTATATTGTATTAACACAGCTTTCTGTTTGTCTTCCAGTGCTCCAGCTCCTTCAGGAAGTCTCTGTTTCATCCCTACTGAACATTCTTGTTCCACAACACCCCACACCACTACCACTATTAGCACCACTGTTGTATGAATGTCACAAAATCTTCAGACAGGTGCTAGGCACTTTCAAAGTTGGCCACAATACAGGTACATCAAAGATAATAAGCATTTTAGTCATCACTACCATGCAGTTATTAGCACATAAACCTTAATTTGGGGAAAAAAAGAAAACAAATAGGAAAAAGAGGAGATGTATTGTATGTTACTTTGACCCCAGGCGTGGACTCTTCTCAGAGAGCAAACATATTACAGACTTTCAGCAGCTACACACGCATAAAGTATTGATTGTTCTTCTCAGGTGAGTACACCAAAACTGCAAAAGGCCCTTCAAATTCAAACCCCGGAGAGTCTCTTCCCAAGACAAGCATTGCTTGAAAGAATAATCCATGTGACTGAGACACAGCCTGGAATGCTGCCATTCACCACAGTAGTAGTTCTTGATATGACTAGCAACAAATGAGAGAGATCTCTGACTGCTGAGCACTGCACACTAACCCTCAGCAAGCTGAGCTCCACGCTGACATTCAAATACTCTCTGTTAACAATAGCCTACCCATAAAGTAAGGAGCTCAGAAGTCAGAAAGGCTGTTATCACATGGTATAAAAAATAGCCTGTCTCATATATATTGAAGCTTCCAGCTTTCTTGCTGAGCTATAACCCACTCTTGGTCGAATTCTCCACTCAAACGTATGCAAGAGCTTTCCCACTGAAACCCAGATGGTTTGTTTATACCTACCGAGATTAAAGAAGGCAAGGTTTTAATTCTCGTATCCAAACTTGTTGGGAAACTTTGTGAATACATTAAAAATAATAATAAAAAAAGAAGTTCCTGAGAAATCTGACCTGTGCTCTTGTTCTCTCAAAGAGGAAGATTCAGTAACAGAAAACAGCATTAGTTGTGACAGTTAACTGTATATGTAGCAATACAGCAAAAAGTAGTAACAGACATGAAACAAATATACTTGCCACCCTGGCTTGTTCAGAATTCTCCACAGGTTACTTTAATATTAAAAGCACAGACCTGTATTGAAGCGTCTCCCCACTGTAAAATGGAGCTGACATTCTATTCTATTGTGGCCTGGGGAAATTATGCATTTGTGTGCAATTATCAGTTTTCCATAGCCTTCCACTGTCTGCAGAATTGTTCTAGTGATGGTGATGTTACTGGGATGTTTAACTTCCTTCCCCTCAAAACAGATAAAAGCTCAAATGACAGTTTCTGACAACAGAATTTCTGGCAGAAGCAGCAAAATAGGAAATGCAGCTCCTGATATAAAACAGCCCACTCTGTCTAGTCTGAGAGAAGGCTTGCTGCCTTGGTCTTTCTCAAATCTCCTTGATGGATGAAAAATTGCCAAGGTTTAAAACATCTGAAGGCTTCTTGTTGTAAGAATTAGGTGATTTACAGATCATGATAAATCCTGACTAAAAGATATCAGTGTTTCAAACAGTTCCTTTCCTTCACCAAGGTTACATTTACAGCGCGGTGAGTAGACTGGGTTGACAGGGTCCTTTCTCACTCAAACAGATTGCTAATATGCATAAGCAGCGTTCAAGCACTGAACAAAAATCTAACAGATACCATCATTGTGGAATTACTCAATACCTCAAAATTTTCTTTGTATTTTTCCCCACACCTTTCTTTCTGCCTCCTTTCTTCCATCCACCACTTATCAGTCCACGGAAAAAAATGCCAGATTATTAAATGGCCCTGTTATCAACAAAATGGTCACAGTAAGTCAGTAAATTGAAAAATGGGGTTTGTACAGACTTTTAGTGAAAAGTTCAATCTGAGTCTCCACTACCTCCTCCTGGGAAGTTCAGCTGGAACCACTGAGGCAGGAGCATGCAGCAGCAGCAGCAGCACTGACAGTCTAGTGCTGAGAATGGAAACCAGGAGCAGCCGCCCTTGCTGCACCCACTGCTCAGACAGGGAGGGTAACTGGGAGACGGCGCAACTGCACTACAAGAAGCCATGCTACACTTCTCCCACAGCCTTGATCCCTGTCACCAATGCTAAAAGTCAACTCTACGTTTTATTGCTCTCTCTTCCTTTCAGCGATTGTCCCCTCCGTCTTTCAGTTATTTGTTTAGATCTTCAGTACATAAAAATCCTGGCACCGCCACTATGGGCTCTGAGCCATCTGAGCAATCTTCTTAAAATATACCAACACATCATCCATATGGTTATCCAATATGTAACTATTTACTTTCCAGGATAATAATAGAGAGGTAACAAAAACTGTAAAAAGCTTCATAAAGCTTCACAAGTCACTGTCACCCTAATCAGGATTTTCAGCGAACAGCAGAGTTATAGATATCAGTCTGCATGATGCCCTCTTTGAACATATTTTCATTCTAAATCTCCATTAAACAAGACCGAAAGGTCAGGCAAGTGGTTGTCCTTAGGAGTTATCTGTTGGAGAACCCTGCTGTGTGTGCCCCAGCAGAGTCTAGTACCATGCAGTGCACAATGTTTTGGAAGAAATCCACTTCAGAGGCAGCATTTAGCAAGGCTGGGAAGACAATTTGAAAGCTAGAAGGAGAGACACCAAGGCAATTCCTTTCCATGTATCATCTTCTTCCATAAAAATTTATAAACATCAAGTGATTTTCAACACAGGTTTGAAGATTGGGTTGGAGGACCTAATCAGGGCATAAAATAATTCAGTTCTCCTGCCAGCTGTAACAGGTACTATTTGTATTATAATCCAATTACGTGTAAAATTCTCTTGTTCCTTCCAGAGATTCATCGTCTTCCTAGAAGAAAATGGTATCAGATGAGAAATCACTTTGTTGAGACAATTACCATATGTATCCCTTCACAGCACGTGCAACCCTGTGCAAGGACAAATTTGTTCAACACAATTTTCGAAGTGTACTTCAGGTGCTAACTGATGTGAAAGTATGAGTTGATCTGTGGCTGCTTTCTATACTGCAGCTTGTGAGTTAACATCTTACACAGGAAGTTGGTGGTGATATGGAGCATTCCAGACACAATTCAGCGGACAGATTGGTGATTATCGAACTTGGGGAAGAAATCAATGAGCTCTTAGGCCCGCATGGATAAAGTAAGTTAAGAGCTTTTCTGGCATACTTCAAAGAACTACAGTTCTCAGGTCACCTGGGCTAGTTGGGATATGGTCCTCTCATCAGAGGTGACTAGAACCCAGGAAGGACAAGGAAGAGCAAGAACCAAAAGAAGCCATGTCACGCCTTGGTCTGGGGAAGAGATCAGGCAAGATTCAGGATAGGAACACAACATATTCCTTGAAGCAATGCGGCACATTCTCTCCTTTGGTATCACAGAGCTTGAAGAACCTCTTCTTGGGGGCAATACAGGTTTCTTCTGTGACCAACACTGAGATGGAAGATGTCAGACTTTAACCTTTAAGAGGAAGCTGTGCTGTTCTGTAGACAGAAAACTAAAATAAATGCCATCTAATCAAAACAGTTTGAAATCCTACAATTATACTCAGGTATTTTGATAGCCTGTGTGAGATACCACAATAGGGCACATGCTGCTTTAAGGATTCAGGCCTTGCACTGGTAACGTTAATAAATACGAGCTTTTCCACCAAAATATTCTTGCTCCTGTTATATGTTGTTGCCTGAATATCATAGGTATAAGCAAATTCAATATACTGAAGTCTGCATCAACAAATCCCCTGCTGCTCTGAAAGTGCAGGGAATGATGTCCATTAGCACACTTTTCTCTTAAGTACAAGAAACTATAATTAGCATAAATTTATTGACTAAAACTGAAAGTAGAAATAAAGACCAGGTTGGAGTATAGTGAGAGAGTTCACAGGTAACAGCAAAACACTCAGCATAATAGATAAATTCAGAATTTCACTCTAGAGTGAGAGGATCTGTCTTCTCTTGACTAATAAAAACTGCTTATAAGGTCAAATCTGGTCTACAAAATGCACTCAGTACTTCTGTTTCTTCAGCTAAAAAGAAAACTTAACAGAAAACATGACCTAAGCCTAGTTTTATCATATACAATGTAATTCACTTAGCACATAATTTAAGTGACTACATCATGAAACTTCACAGAAATACAGAGAAGCAAAAGTTTGTTTTAAGATCACAATATGAACATGACTACAGACCGTGTTGGCAGATGTAGCAGTTTTGAACTGTTCACGATAACTTCAGCCTTCTAAATCTTTAGAAATTTTGTCCAGTTACAAGAAAAGGAAAACTATTTACTTGTTTTATTATCTCCGTAAACCAGAACACTCGCCTGCTGTTCCAATGAACTCAGAAAAAAGGTTCTCTCTATTTCAGTAACAGAAGCAGAACTCCATTAACAGGAGCCAGATTATTACATTTTTCACGTGTTACAAGAATATAATCAGTCTGCCATGGAGTTTACAACTTAATACCACATTGGGTACATGAGAACAGAAGCGACATCCAAGAAACCACCAAATCCTCCATGCTTCCTGTTGCCACACATTTTTTTTTTTCCCCTCTCAAGTCAGAATGTAAAGCTACATGTTCCCAATAGGACCTCAGCAGCTTCAGGGGCTGAGTACAACCAAGAGCCTGTGTGATAGTGCATATGCATTTCCTGCACAAAAATAAACTTCGTCACTTGGTCCACATTTCATCTGTCAGTTAACCAGGTTGGTTATTTATTCTGCTGGGAAGAATGAACTTATTTTTTTGACATAAAGTCTCACCTTTCCCTTTCTCCATTCCACCTCTTGTTCTTCTTGTCATACAACTATCTGTATGGCAGATATAACTACTTACACATTTTTCAATTGCCACAAAAATAATCCATTTGTAGATTAAATGCAGGCTACTTTCTAACACTCCTGTTATTACACTTGGCCATAGCTACAAACCAAAAAATAAATAGATGTTTTTCTGCATCTTTACACTTACTTTATCAAGTTCCTATCACTGAGGCATCCTTCACTCCTCCTTTTTCATATTCCATAAATTTGCTTGAAGCCCCCTAACTTTCCCTAAAAATAAGTAAATATATAAAGCATTATTGTTTTTGTTTTGTTTTTTAAATGTGCTTCCAAAATATCCCATTTTCAGAGTACACAGCAAAACCTGCCTTTTCCTAAAAAAAAAAACAACCTGTCTCTTTTCCTAAAGCCATGAGAGACAGCATAAGATTCTATATCAATAGATTTTACTGTATACTTTTTTCTTTGAGAAAAGCATCACTGGAACACCTGAACAGTACTATTACACCTTTCCTTTTTATTTTCCCATGTATTACTTAAACATGCTGCTCTGATTTCTACAGTTAAGATATTCCCTTGTAGCAACAATCAACAACATCTTTATAGTCTGATACAGTTGGAAACGTGGGATATCCAGCATATTTTCACACATTTGTTTGCTATATTGTAGCCTCAATTTAAATAAGATAACCTAATTTAGTCAAAAAAAAAAAAAGATCTGAAATAAGATTTACTGCAAAAACTTCTAAAATTTAATTTTCAGACTAGCAATCAATGTTTATTCAGTTTCCATTTATCCCTGCCTCCCCTTTTTGCAGATGCTCAAGTGACATTAAATTAAACAATTGCACAAATTTTTTAAATTGTAGGAAAATTACCATCTGCGTATAATTCAGGAATACAAAAAGGTCCACAGAAATCACTCTCTAAAAGTATTTTTCTTAACAAAAAGAATAAAGCAATGGAAAAATTCTCCCAGTAGTAGTAATATATATTTGTGGCATTCTGCCTCTCGAGCCCTTTTGAAATGTAAGATGACAAAGATGAAGAGAGAGATCTCACTACCATCTCACCCCAAACCTTACTCAATTTCTGATATATAATGGTTAGGATTAAATATTAAAATATCCTCAAAGAAAGAACTACACTGAAACACACAGCAATAAAGCCCATTATTATTCACAGACATAAACATTATCAAACTATTAGCTGTTTAGCATTATACTTTGCTCCATCGTAATTCCCCTAAATCTATGCAGAATAAAAATATAATCTTGTAAACAACAATAATTACAGAGGGAAACAAAAAATAAAGAAATCTTAAACTTACATTGATGTGTTATTATGGGTCCTGCACAGCAAGTAGCCCTAAGGGTACATTTTAGTTTTTTTATCCATGCTCCGTTCTTGTTGCTGATGTGACCACTTAGGCACATGGTCAAGTTGCAATCAGCTTCTCTCTTAGTGATGTATGAGAGCTGTGCTGATTTATCTAGTCCTTCTGCAGCAGATTAGCACTAATGTTTCTGCCTCTGCATCCTACCTTTCTTTAGCAGTAGACTCTGCATTATCATTGGCAATCCAAATTAAAGAGCCAGTGAATGTAGAATGGATTTTTTTTTCCTTCAGAAACAACTGCAAAGCAAGTATTCTTACACAAATACCACGTTTTGATCCACTGAGCCTCTTTTTTAATATCTTTAACAAGAACAGCAGCAGTCAGAGATACAGAAGAACGGTTCCAATAAGTCTGCTATAATCTTTTTATGATTTACTCTGTTAAAGAAATATTCTCCTATGCAGATGGCCCTAGGCAAGAGACAGCTGCAATACACCAACATTTCAGCCAAAACCATGGAATTTTCACTTTCTAACACAAACATTATATGCATGCAGTGAAATTCTAGTTTATCCCAAAGTGGCCAGTGTGAAATTAATGAAAATGAGGCTTATGGAAGGAAACAACAACAACAACAACTAACAAAAAAAATCAACAGGGGCTTAAAGGTACTTAACATATAAATTCATTTGACTAAAAAAAGATTTCACTGCCTTACAGTGTGTGTGTTCATTACAAATTCTCTCTTTTCTTCTTAGGACTGACATATTTTACACTATGGGATTGTCAAATTTAGCTATTAAAAGTATTACAAAAGAACCTCACTGAACCTTATCATTACCCCATTGTGACTTTCCAGTAAACAAGTAGTATTTTAGCAGTAAAATGCAATTGTTAATTCATGATCTTTTCAATTCAAGACATCACGAGCCACAGCTGTTTAAATTTTCATTAGTACTTTGAAAAATATTTAGGAAAAAATGGATGTCTTAGACCATCTAGTCTTGAAAATGTGAACACACTGACAAGTTTGCTCACTGTCAAAATGACTCACATCACTGCTGCTCCTAACTGCTACTCTTCCTGATCACAGAAGATAAGTATTCCTTCAAAAAACAAATGCCATGCCTGAATATTAAACAAGAAATATGTGCCACTGAAACATCAGTAATATTTAAATACCAGACAAATTTCAGCTACTCATAAAGATCTATTCTCTGTTTATTATCAGCATTCATTTTAAACAAACATTACACGGAGTATCTTAACACTAAACAGAAAAAGAGGAAAGAAGGAAACAGTGTTTATTATAAAACACTGAATTAATTCTGAAACGAAGAGGGGGTATTTTTCTTCTCATGTGAAAGTCCACTGTGGCAAAACATGGCAATATCCATTTCAAAGCGCTTTCTGGATTTTACCTATACAGAACCTCAAACACAGAATTTAAGACCTAACCATGCTCATTCTCACAGAGTAACAGTTTTGTGAGAATAACAAAGGCATTTTCAGATCTAGATGCTGGACTTGACTTCAAGTCTACATGACTTCAAGTCTCCCCAGTTTTCCTCCTCTTTTTATGTGTTGCTGACAAGGAATGAAATTGGTGACTGCAGAAGGGCACTCAGAAGCCAGAGTGAGAATTTCCTAAGGAAAGCTAGCTGAAAAGAGTTTCAAAGCATGCCCGATGCTGAGCTGTCAGGAGCTGACTAAATGAACACAGAGGAGCTGATGTACCTTCAGCCTCATCTCCTCCCTGACTTGGAGCAGCTCCTCACAGATGCTGCGTAAGCATCTTGCGATTTTGAGCTTGAGAAGTTTCTGGGTTATAGTTGCCTACCACCACACACTCAAACAAGAGAAGGTGTCTATTTGAAAAAATACAGAAGGAGCTCTTCTATCTTGCTTTGAATCCTTCTCAGGACTGGACTCACCCAATGAGCAGTAATTCTATGTTGCCTTCTCTTGGCAAAGCGATTCACATGCTCAACTCTCTCATCTCAGGACAAGCATCCTAAGGAAACAGCTCTGTTCTGCTAGGAGCACTGAAGTCCACGCCATCTGTGGAAAAGCATGCTACAATAGCAAAAAAGAAATCAAGCTCCTTACATCAGAGAGGAGACAATGGTGGTAATCTTTCTGACTAGCTTCTACCAGCAAAAAGGAGCGTGGCACAGATGTGGCAAACAAAAGCGAAAACTGCTGTCAACTCATAAGGCACGATCAGCTGTATGGACACTTTCACTAAGAACTGAAACAAGGTCTGGACCCCAGGGTATCATGTAGATATTTGTTGTACTAGGGAAGTTACCCAAAATACTGAAAACTGGTATATAAGCATAGCACTGGAGCTGCTATTGCAGGTACACAGAAAGTGACCACAAAAGTATTCAATTCCACTTTAACCATACCAGTTTGGGGTATTTTTGTCCCCAGGCTCCCATTAGAAAATTGTTTTGTAACCTCGTTGCTCTGATGGTTAGAGAGAAGCTTCTACTGTACAGCCAAGCTGCATTAGTACCAACCTGTTCCTGAGCAGCACTATTTAACAGCTTCTTTCCCCTGAATGGTAGTTTTATGTATTTATAGAAGGCAATCGCATTTCCTATCAGCTGTCACATCAACAGACTAAACAAGACATGCTTTTTTAGTCTTATCATATAAAATAGACACTCCATCACCTTTACCATGGTAGTACTTCTCTGTACCTAAACCAGGCTGAGTTCACCTCTCTAAACATGGGTGAGGAGAAACAGATTATATGTTCCACTCAAGAACCTAACCACAGAACTTACGTTAGTAGACCAAACAAACTATGGTTTTAATAAGTGGTCACAAAAAAAATTTAAATCTGCTACCATCTCACCTCCAGCAACTAAAACTACAACAGCTTTATCTGTTGGAATTGTGACAAACACCAACTGGGATGCATTATATATTCCCTCTGCTATAAGGGAATTAGATGAGTCCATGAAGTAAGAATGAACATCAATCCGCATTGACTTATGTCGAGCAAAAATACGTATATAACAGTTCTGCTGTCCCACCTGCTCAACTCCCAATTATTTACCAAAACAACCTTTCTAGAGAATTGATTTGATACCACAATTTCCAGTTCTCTCTGCAAAAGTTGGTTCCATATCTATTCAGGACGGGCCAGAAAGAACTAAAAAAACATGATCTGCCCTTCCCAAGCCCTGGTCGTTTGTTTAAGTGTTACACACAAGCTATGCAAATGACACACTAATACTTCAAACATGCAAATAGATTATATGTATTTCTACAGGAAATTACTCAAGGCAACTGAGAGTGTAAAGCCAAACAAAATATCTATAATTGAAAACATGCAAGTAACTTTTAATTAAACATGATTTCTCTACTGGAAAAAAAAAAAAACAAAAAAACACATTAAAACCTTGCTAAAAGGGAATATAGCTAATTGGGAAAAAAAGAAATGAACAAAATAGTTTGCAAAGAGTGTTACTTGAGAAAAGAAAAAGCTTTTAAAAGCAGACTTTTAAATGTATTTCCAATTTATTCTCGATCCCAAGCCCACTTCAATTTCAAGCAAATAAATACATGCAGGTAAGGAAAATGCATGTTCTCAAAACTTAAGATAAGACAGCAGGGAGCTTAGTTATGCAAGTAACTGTTCTGTTTAAAATGTCAAATATTAGATTGAGACAGGCAAGAAGATTTTTGGAGGTTAAATGATCAATAATATGGTAGTTTGGGAGACATCTAAACTCTAAGAAAACCTATGCAAAAAAAAAAGATTTTTTTTAAGCCACAATCAGAGTCCCACCACAAAAAGGACACTGAGCTACTTGTGTTGCAGCCCCAGAAAAAGCACAGCAAAAGTCAACTTTCCAAAGAAGCTGAGAGTCTATGGGTTCAAGTAAGTGCTGTACATGATATATTTGGATGTTTATAGCATGTGCAACCACTCAACAATCACCAAAAACTTTCAGTAAAAATATATATATATATAATTTTTTTTCTATCTTCTCAGTTTGCATATGGAAGAAAACAAGAGGGTAAAATTAAATGCCTTGAAAAAAATTGCAACAGAAGACATAGTCTTCATGAGACGGGTTTATATGACCTATCTTTTTGCGGCTAGAAATCACAATCGCTGCATAGCAGAGCTGGACACATCTTAGGCTTTCAACAGGGAAGAACACATGAATTTACTGGGAGTCTACATAACCAGCAACAGCCTGTTCCTCCCATGGATCACTGCCATGACATGGAAAAATTATGAGAATATACTACAAGTTTCAAAAAGCCAACCCAGAGCTTGCCCGATATTTTAACCTCAGTCAGCAAATTATCCTTGGGACAATATAATGTATGAAAGGAAAAGTTCTTTTGCAACTATTCCTTATAGCAGTCCTCTATTAGCTATACCTCACCAAAAAAGAGTAACACTGACATTTTCCCCACAACCCTGCCAGCAGTACAGATCTGGCGTTAGTGACTAGAAAACCACATAATCAATAGCTTAGGGAAAATAAATCAGTAGCAACATTTTAACCCCAGGTATCCAGTTTACATTTCAAGGCACTCTCTGCAAGAGAAAACAGCAGGGACATTTCTTTCAAAAGAGAAGCTGAGATGGGATTTGAAATACAGCAATCCCTAAAAATCAGAGGAGTCTCCCAGCTGCAAACTGCACAGGCCACAATGTGGGCTACATAAGCAGCAATGACCAGGAACAAAATAGATGAGATGATATACTGTCCCATGGGCTGCAGGATGCACTTGCCAAACAGTAACAGGAAGCATAAGTCTATGTTTCACCCTTCTGAGCAGCTACAAATCAGCCTAATTTTTTCCCTTAGAACAACAGTATTACAATGAAATTGAGTTTCTCATTTTTCTCCAAATGGTTCTACAAGTCTGCCTGCATTTCAGTGGCAGTGCTGTGAAGTGTCCTCTTCCACTTCCCACACAAGATCAGACAGCAGGTTGGAGATGAAATAAAGGATGACAGTTATAAACCGACTGCCCAGCAACATAACATTGTACTTGTTTTATCTCTTGCTTTCCCTTAAAGAATCTTTGACATGCTGAATCTATCATTAAATGTATTTCTAATAGCCAAGAGAGATAAACTTAGCTTTAAAGCCTTCAAACCAGCCAGATGAAATTGATTCCTCAATTGCAAATGAGAATGCTGCATCTGTTCAATGGACAGACATGGCCTCATGGAACAACATTCAACTTCTGATAGCCCATGAGTAAAGACCATTATAAGACACGTTTTAGACCACACTTAGAAAAAAACAAACAAACGTTAGAGAAGGTCAAAACCCAGCTTGGGTAAAGAGAACAGAGAAAAAATGTTTTTGCAAAGGTAGACAGCTACCCTAGATAAAGGGATAACATGACCTATAGTGAATGTGGGATGGGTTTCTTGTTCAGAGATCAATGCCATAGAGTCGTTCAATAGATATTGTGAGATAACTTCCTCCTCCTGCAACTAAGTTTGGAATAAGTAAATCTAGACACACTAAGCGCACTGTTTCTTTCAAGCACGGGTTTCTTTTATTTTTTTTAATCATTATTACTTCTAACAAGTCTGGATTTGATTAAAAGATCTTAAGATACCTATTGCTTTCACTTTTCTGTGCAGAAAAATTTCCATGAGTTTCTGGTTCCTAGCACCACCCTCTAATCTTAATCAGTAAGGCCTGAATAAGGCAGTTTTCTCACAGCGAAGTGTGCTGCAAAAGGTGAAGGTAGTCACACACTGGTAAAAAGCCCAAAGAAGAGATGGACATGGTAATAAAGTGTTATCCAAAAAATTTAATGTTTGTTTGTTTAACATTACTGCATCTTGGAAATCAAAGCCATTGTAAGAACATATAAATGAGCAAGGAGGCCAACCACCATCAGGTTTGAGCGGGCACAGAAACAAGAGTTACTTGTTCCAGTCATGTCAGAGGGATAAGCACAACATTTATAAGCAAGCTTCCGATGAGCAAATTTGTCAGCAGGAGCTGAAAACAGAACAAAGTTGCTTAGTGTACTTTCACTTGAATATTTACAGAAGTCCTGCATAGAAGGGGATTTATAATTTCAACTAGTCAAAGTCAAATGTGCATGCTTTGAATGTTGTAGGTTCTGCAAGATGAAGTATATAATTATTATATTTCTGCTTTATCTTCCTGACCTTGATTATCTGACAGTACACAGAGAGCCACACAATTTTTGACTGAAGAATAAAATCTGCATGAAACAAACAGGCAAAGTTGGAGGTGAGTTTGGGGTCACTCCTTCCTCTGCTTTCTTGCAACATCGGCACAAAGGGATACTCCACAACCACCAGAACAGGCACATGCAGAAATGAATACTTTAGTCATGTTAAGAGTAAGCAACAGTATTTACTGTGAAGAGGATTGTTCAGTTTTATGTATCCTATTTATTTATTTAACAATGCAGATATTGATAAAGGGGCAGATTTAGCAGAGCAATAATCATGACGAGGTCAAAAAAAGCTTAAGTTGCTTTAATTTAAATGTTAGCAGATATGCCAAAGAATAATGCAATGAAGGTTGTACCATTCATACTGGGGTAAGCTTTGTCATCGGAGAGCTAGAAGTAACTCAGGAGAATAATACATCTCTGGGAGAAAAAAGGTAAGAAAAAAATAGAAATTACACATTCCTCAACGCCTTATTTTCTAATACTTCTCCTCCTTTCTTTTGAGAGTGAACTTCCCAATAAATTCTGTATACCTTTACAATACCAGAACTGTGGTAATTTTTCACTACTTTTTTCTAGTGCACATAGATAGCACAATTTACACCACTAACTTCATTTTAGTTCAGACCATATCTAGCACCAGATACTAGGGCACCTTATAACTTTTATAAACAAAAATATTTTGAAAATATTCTTCAGAAGTGAAGCAGGAAGCATCAACCCAGTTAGATCAGAGTGCTCACGAATATTGGCAACAAATGTGCAAAGCAGCAAAATGGAATTAACTGAGATTGTAGGCTTTACATGTGGGTAGTTGATGCTTTTTTTTTTTAATCACTACAATCAGTAGTGGAAGAAAGGGATGTAGTAGCTATCACATACTTGGATATCAGTAGAATATTTAATAGTGATAGCTCACCTAAAAAAATTAAAATGCCTTGGGTAAGTACTGTCATACAAATTAAAAATTAGCTAAATGAAAATAAAAGGTAATGAAACATGGCAATGCAAAAAGGAGGTGTCTAAAGAAGTACGCAAGTGCTAGTTTTTTTTTTTTTTTTTTTTTTTTTTTACTAA